>NC_045511.1:64998694-65319698 GCF_009650955.1 Corvus moneduloides
ACATTGTTCCTGGAAAAACTTATGATGTCAGGGAATAGCTTGTTTACCTGCATTAACTAGTTGCCTGCTGCAGAGTTGAGGCTGAAACTGCCAGCTATAGGAAATGCTTCAGAAGCTGGTTTTACATGTAAGATCTCACGGGAATGTAATTCAGCCACCACCATGCTAAAATGTATCTCTTCTTCCCCTGTTTGTTGTGCTTTCAGCCAACTCTTGCTATGCATTACAGAATTTGTATGGAGATGGGAAATACATAGAAATCAAAGCATACAACCATTTTTTTTCAGCACTTCTGGAAATTAGAACTATGTACAGGCTACAATGTGTAGAGATGAGAAACTGATATGATACAGGCACTGGCTAGGTTCTGTCCATGTAAAAGCTAAAATCTGTGCTGTCTTTGTATGACAGAGTTATCCCATGATGAAGCTCTAAAGAGTACTTCATCACTTGGTTTCACAGATCCACGGATTTATCAGTGGTGTCAGAGCTGAGAAGAAGGTGCATTTCATACATGCTGTTAACACATTATTCAAGTTCTTCAAATTCATCCAGGCTTAGCTTTCTCCTCTGACATACTAAATTCTATAGCCAAAGATGCAACTGAAAACAGCCAGGCAGATGCAGTCACTAACCTAAATACTTTCCCATGTTCTTAAGAAGCTGTGTCCTCCGTCTCCCCTAACTGGTACCATCTACACAGCAATGAGACTCACTGCCATGGAGCATGACAGAGTGTTCAATAAAATACTTCCTGCCTCTTTCTCTAAGAGAGGGATAACTTCAATGCCTCAGTGCCTCAACCCCCATCTACTGACATTTAATGTGACCTTAGTGCTGAACAAGTTTCAGCAGGAAGAGTTTAAAGGTCAGGGAAAGCAGCAAGCATGGATGAACATGCGTATGAAAACATCTTTACATTTTGTAAAACAAGAAGTTCAGAATTAGCCCTGCTGTGAACAGGTGGACAGGTGTGCCAGTTTCTAGAAGTTTCTAGACAGAGGTGAAGTTTAATAGCTAACAGTTCTTAAAACCTTTTAAAAACAGTTCTTAAAAGGGCAGTTTTGGTGCAAAGTTCTTCACCTGGAGAAGCATCTAATTTCTCAAAAAAGTCAAACAGAAATATTTAATGAGTTTTAGTACTTATTTGCATTGTATGCAATTTTAGCAGCAGGTAGAACTAAGAACTGATGGAAACCTAACAGATAAAGTCAATTTGATGCCAGATAACATTAGTTCCTGAAAACTGGAGTTGAACTCGATGGAGTTGGTCTCAATGGACTTGAGGATCCTTATGGGTCTCTTTCAGCTTGAAATGTTCTATGATTCTAAATACAAAAAAAAGGGAAGGGAATTTCCTTATACAACAATTGCATTCAGGAAATGAAGCACAGCACAGAGATTGTTTTGCAGTGCTGATTTCCTTGGCTTGTACTCAAACAGCGCTGTGCTTGTTTCTAGATGATTTCTGATCCAAGCCTTTGGAAAATGTTTTCCTAGAACATGGAATTTCCTCTTGGAGTACATTGGATCTGGAAGCCAACACACAAGAATTTGCATTTTGGCTTTGTATTCTTCAGATTAATTTCAAACCAGATGACTAAACAGAAAAGGAATGGAAGTTTCATAATTCTTAGCTTGAGCACAACATGCAGATAATGTATGGGGTATTTGAGGCTGTTCAGCTCAGTTTTGCAAAGTAAGGTGTTTTCACCAAGGATACATCAACTTGAACAGACGATCTTATTTTTGTCTTAACCAAAGTACTTTTGTGAATTATAGGTGTTTTTATGAAATGTAATCAAATGAAGATACTTTCTGGAGTAAAATTTTCTGACACACTTCTCTGACCACATTGCACATCTTGTGTTGTCCTTCATGAGTGCAGAGGATCTCCACACTTTCTGCCAAGGTCATCTGGGTGGGTTGTACAAGCCAGCTCAGATGGATCTTTTCTGCTAGTCATTCTTCAACAGTAACCTCCAACATGCCAGTATTTCGGAGAAGAAAGGTACAGTTATTCCGTCTTGAAGAAGAGAGAGTCATATAGACTAAAGCTATGTTTCAGGGTTTTTTCCATCAATAGAAAATATAAAACCCAAAAAATATGGGTATAGTATATGTAGCCGCAGTACTAAAATGTTCTTCATCCCAAGTAATCATCCTATTTCAATCACTTGACATTCATAGTTGTACTCCCAATGAAGCATGAGATCCCTCAATCATTTTTGTTCTAGTCTTTTCAGATGCAGTAATAAAAAGTTGATGAAATGTTTTCAAGATAAAAGAAAAGACAGAATAGATTAAGATACATCTATAAGATTGCTTGTCTGATCACAAGCGCATACTGCACAGCTTCATATTACCAGACCATTTTAGCAACTTATTCAGATTTTAACAAAGCTTATACAGACTTTGTCTTGTCACTCATTATTCCTCCAACTAATTTTCAACATCTTACAGTCCAATTCAGTCTTCTGTTTTTGCTGTATTCCATACAGTCCAGGTAGAGCAGCACCCATAATGTTTCAGGTTGGATATCCACACCAAACTGTAACCAGCTGATCTTTCCCTACTTTTTCTACTAGGCTCAAAGAACTTCAGGACAAAAAAATTCTGGTTTATTTTAGGTGTAACTGGATATTAGAGGTAGCACAGCAGTTACACTTCATATGTTCAGACAATCACTAAAAAGGAGTGGTTCAGACTACAGAGAAAAAAGAAATATGTGATAATTTTATAATGCAAAGAAGTGGAGGAGAATGCCTTGCAGACTATTACTGGTGCAAACAAAGATCATGCAGGGTAGGTGCGCAGATTAGTGTGCCTTGACTTACATGTTGCAAAACTGAGACTCAGAAGAAGTGAGCAATAAGTCCTATCAACTTTATTTTAAAAGAAAATTCATCAACAGTAGGAAAAGTGGGGAGGTTTTCTTTAGATAAACAAATATACAATAATAAAATGTGGAGAGCAAGCTGCATGTTCATTCTAAGTCACCCTTTATTTACAGTCCATAAGGCCAAATTTTTGTTGCTTACCAGTAGTGTGTCACCTTGGTAAAGAACAGAAGATAGTATCTAATGTCCTATTCACTGTAGCCTTAAGTGACCACACACTTTATTTGCTTGATAGACACCTTGCAGCTGACACAGCTAAGCAATGAAATGCTTCCCAGATGTCTCAGTGATGTCCCCATGACAGCAAAGCCTATGTGCTGCAACTTCTCCTAAAGTTATCAGGAACAGGTTCATTATAAATTATTGTTTAACATATCCAGAATATTTTCCTTTCCTATTAAGTGTTCAAGAATCTACAGAATTTGTTGAACCTTTCTGGAGGTAGTGACAAAGTTACGTTCAGTGTCTGTTATCAATAGCTTGAAAAGTGAATGGATGATTGAAGCTCAGTAGCAAACTCATGAAAAACTATTCTTTTCTCCATCTTTGATATCTCACTTCCTGCAATTGGATAGAGCTGGACAGCTGTAGAAGACCTTTCACATTAATAAATCCAGACCAAATTTTTCAATAAAACAACTCCTGAAATAATTTTGGCAATGTAATAAGAGGATTATCTACCCCAGCAACCTCCTTTCAGCTTTTTATGCAGAGATCAGGGACCCTGGATTTTTTTCTAGCCTTCTCTAACTACTTTGAAATATGACATTAGCTTGCTGAGTCATTTAATAGTTCAAGGATACTTAAACTGAGTCAAATTTAATATTAATCCATAATTATACTTTGGATCATCCCAGTTTTGTCCCACAGAAAAGTTCAGTCTCCACATTTTGGATAAAGTTGTAGTGATATTCACAATAAAATTTGTATAGATTGTTTTTGTGCTCTGTGAAAAAAAAATCCTGAGTATAAAACATTAGATTAGTATGGGAAAAAACATGTTTTAATGAAACTCTTAGAAAAAAACTTCAAGTCCGCCTTTAAAAACTTACTTTGGTTGTTCTTAACACTGACAGCCACACAAGTCTATCAGTATGGGCCTGAGTCCCATTTTCAAGATGTCTTTAACTCTCCAGGGAGAATTTATAACCTCCAAACATGGCCATAGATTTTGGTCTTGCTACTGAAAGACAGTCTCCTCAGGAGGCATTTGAAAGGTCTGAATAAATGCTTGGAGTGATAAACCATGGAATGAGTCAAAGATTAACAACTTGCACAGAAACTGCTGTACAAATTATACAATTGACCTGAGGATTTCAGTGAGGATTATATGACTTGAAGTATTTGATACTAGCAAGTGGTAGCAGAAAACATGTTTCTATGCCATGTCTAAGAAGCGTCAGATCCATGGCTTTACAAGCGGTTAAAACATACTTCCTCCAAGTAATATTGAGAAGCAAAGCCACAGAAAACAGAAGGGTCACCCAAAGGGCTTGGGAGACCTTTCTCAGGATAGCTCCTTCTCCAAAGGCTCTGTGGCTGTTTGCACAGACCTTGACAGGTTCAGCCCCTACAGCAGCTTCTGACCTTTTAACTGTGCTTCTCTTTACTCTTTAATACCCCCACTACTTAAGTGAACAAAAGTAGGATCTCAGGTGTAGCTTTGTGTGAAATGCTGGTGCTTATTTCACTGGCACAAATGTTGTTTAGGATCAGTGCTTTCTGCCAGAAAAAGAGAGAACATGATATGCTGGTCTTCTCTGTGTAAGAACTCTAAATATTTGACCACTGGAATGCATCAGATTTATGTTGCATGTTACTCTCTGCTAAAGATAGAGCCATTCCCTTATTGCCATAGTTTTCAGCTCCATAGTTTAGTCACTCTGCTATAACTTCATTAACTTCAATTAACAGCCATGTCTTCTACCATTTCCCATATAACACTGTGATCTGAGCATCCATTTAAGTCAGATGTGCAGTGTATGCCCTTCATCATTCACTTAATGACTAGAGTAATAGATAGAGAACTGTGCTATTTTATCATGATTTTTACTAATTGCAAGGAAAAGTGGAAAACCTGACCATGACCAGTGAGTCCCTTCTTTAAGAAAGACAAATTGTCTTCCGTGTTAATGGTAATCATTAAAAGAAATAATCTACTCCTGTCCACAGGTTAGTAGCTGAAGAAAACAGCATACTAAAATGGCATCAGAAGAAGAGCAGTTCCTTCTAGTTTGATTTTACCAGATTTTGCTGCACACTGGAGGCACAGTTTTGTTGCCGTGAATGTTTTGCACTGTATTTCCAGACAGAGGTTCATGAAGTGAAAAAAAGTTAAGCATCTGCTGCCTGTCTACATCAGTATGTACATTAATGTATTTAAGCAAGGACACTCAGTGTGGATTTCCAACTTACTAACAAGTAACCACTTGAATTATGACAAAGAATTAATCCTACAAAGGGTGCAAAGGGAAGAGGGGACACAGGGGAGGACTCACGGATAGGATAAGCGTTTAGAAGATCTTGATTCGCTGGTTTATATACTGTGTCATAGAGAAAGTCTGCTGCCAAGTTTTGGGAACAGCCATTAAAACAGTCTCCCAGAGTACTCCCTTGCTAACATTTTAAGAATGTTCAAGTCAAAGCTCTCAGATCCAAGTAAGTAACCAAGGAGGTCTAGACAGTAGAGAAGGAGGACTACATTATGTAGCCATGGGCATGGGATGTAAGACTGTCGAATCCCCTTTCCTGATGTCACCCAGATGCACTGGAAGCCTCCAGCAGAGCAGATGGGATTAGACTGCAGTTCAGCTAGGTGCCTAGTTTAGCTCTTCACTGATTAATGTTCTGTGTTTGGTTTTAAATAATCGGTAAGAAAAGAATAAAGCAAGGAATAAACAGAGGTTTGGTCCCAGTAAGCCAGTGCAGAAGCCTAGAAGATAAGGGGACCGATGTGTATGTGTCAAACACCGATAGACAGATAGCTGTGGAGCCAGCCAAGGATTGTTGGTAATAACAACCTGTGAGAAAGAACAGGATGCAGCTGGAGAAGGGGCCATGCAGAGATAGGGCAGCACTTTTCTGGGACAAATATCCTTGTTATGGCTCCTACAGATAAGCACAAGTACAGGTACATCTCAAGGGCAGGAATGAGGCTGAGAAGTGGGCATGGACCTTGTAGGGGAGGAATCAAGACCACTCAAGACCCCCAAAGCCCTCTGGCCCAATTCCGGAAAGGTCTGAAAGAATGAACTGTGCATGATAACTGATTTGTATAGAAAGTGAGAAACTTAGCTCCAGGGTGGGGAAAACCTCTCTATGAAAAGGTACCCCCACCAAGCCTGGGTGATACATGGACATGTCATCAGCTGGATTGATGCTGGAGCCATCAGGACTGCTGATTCCTTCCTTCCTTCCTTCCTGCCTTCCTTCCTGCCTTCCTTCCTGCCTTCCTGCCTTCCTCCCTCCCTCCCTCCCTTTCTACTGTACCTCTTTATCCTAAAGCCACTGGCCTGTGCTTATACAGTCCAGAAACTAACATACCAATTTAAATCCCAAGTGTGTAAGTTACTAATGAAATTTGTGGGCTTTTGTGGACCCTCTGATTTTTGTTGTTCCTTTTGGCCATGAGAATCTATGAGTCTTGGGTGTTCCTTCCCCTTAAGGGTGGGATGCTACAGCCAGCTGCCTTAAAGAAGGGAATGTAGGTCAACAAGTAGTCACAAAGATCACACCTTTGAAGGTCAGCCACAGAGTGCTGCCTCCTAAAATGCTGCCCCACAATCAGGCAGCTATGGGTCCTGCCTCTGAAGCATGAAGCCTTTTTAGGTGGTTTTACACATCAAATATAAAAGTTTTGGAAAGAACAGGATGGATTTCTGTTTACCAATATAGAGTCATGGAGCAATATTTAAAATTCACATGACATAGACAAGCATCTTGTAATATTTGTACTTGTCAGTAATTTTCAATAAAGCTGTCAGAACTGGCTGAGGCCCTAAACTAGTCCAAGTCCATGCATGTTTCATTTCTTCAGGTAGACTGAGACAACTTGCTGTATTTCACAGTGCAGCTAGATTTTTGAATAGAAGTAACTGAGTTGCTTTAGGGTAACATTTCTTAGTCATTATTTCTATCTATTAAGCAAATTCTCAATTCTGAATCTGTTTAATTTGAATTCTTCCCTATTTCTGGTGAAAAAAACCACACACACAAAAACTAACAAATGAACAAGAAAACAAAAACCAAATCCACAATTGCTTCACAGTCAACACTTCTATTAGAAGAGGGGAATTCACTTGGCAAACTCTGCCTGTTGACTTTGTACCAACTTAAGTCTCCAAATGGGTAACAGTTGCAGCGTGAAGTAATAGAGAGGAAGGGAGAAGGCATCTGTAAACCAATCAGCTGTCCTAAGCACTGTTGCTAAAATAATTTCCATCCTGACATGGACTAAAGCTATGGAGTTCAGAGCCAATCCCCTCCTGGTGTCAAGGTTCCTCCCCTCACAAAGGATGCTCCTATGAAGGCTTCGGTAGACTTGTGTGGAAGAGAAGGACTTGGGCATTGCTTCTGTCCTTATTGAGTGGTTCTTCTGGGTGCATTTTTTTCTGCTTCACTTATATCTTAGCTTCCACATGAATATAATGGCCTGATCCTAAGCAGGCAAAAAAAAGAAAAAAAGAGAAAAAAAGAGAAACTCTTACAGGATTTCTGTAGAACAGTGACACCACAGTAAGTTATTAAATATACCAGTTCTTCCAACATTTCATTTGTAATAGGGAAAAGAAAGCAAACAGAGGGGAGGTTCAGCAGGACAATGGAAGATTTTGGCTTCCAACAAGTATGTCATGTTTGATTTTCAAGCATCCATCAACTCTATTGAGAAAACAAATTGCTCCTTTTTTTCCCTGTCTTGCATCATCTGTCCTTTGTTAGTGCTTTTTCAAACTTTATGAACTCAATGGATTGTTAGCATGCATTAGTGTGTTAGTGTGACATGTTCAACAAAACATCCTAGTCATCCAAGATCTAAATACTTCCTGGGAATTCAGTCTCTATGTTAAGTTACAAGATGCTTTGCTTTATCTGCATCATCATCACAAGATGCTATTCAACCTGGGTCCCCTCTAAGAAAGGAAAGAAACAAGGAAAAAAATCCCCATATCTAGAACAAGCAAGATTCAAGTTGCTGCTGACCTCAATGAGCCAGGCAGGTTTCGTTCTCTGAGTACGCTGCAATTAATTTTTCTTTTTCAAACTAGAGATTAGCACAGGTGACACATACTTAACCTCACAAATAATCTTCAAATCTGTGAAGCAGATGGATCAAATTGAGGATTGTAAATTCCAAGACTGGCTGAATTCTTCTGTATTTGTCCACAGCTATTTCTCCACTACCCTTCAAATTTTAGTTGATTATAATATTTTCTTTGTCTGAAGTATGGCACAGGCTAGGCAGAACACATCACGACAAGCGAGACTGAGCTGCCTTTTCCCTCCAGTATATGAGGCCCTGAATATGAAGGTTTCACTGCTTATTGGACACAGAGCCAGTATATTCTAAAGGAAACACTGACTTCATCCAAAATAAGTAGTCTTTGACAGGTAGATTTTAATGAAGCTTCTACGTTGAGATAGTCACTGCCCTCAAGTATTTAGCAAAATAAAAGTTTACTGAAGGTGCTTAAAAGGATTTGTGCCAATTCAAGTTGCAGGTGAACCAGAAAATCAGTGTGAAGCACACTTCGCCTCTTCTGCCCAAGGCCTAAAGGCTACTGAACTGCAACAGGCACTGTTCTGTGAGGAGAGCTAATTGTTAGGTGTTGAAAGGATTTCTCTACCTCTTTTTCAGGGAGAATCAGTTCCAATCTGAGAGTTAGATTTAGAGGCAGTCTTTGGACTCCCCTCTACGTTACATTTTTCCAGCTCATGAGGATGGTCCTTGCTGGAAGCAAAGAAATACTAAGCTTATCCATGCTTTAGCAGCCTGTGCCAAGAGCTGGAAATTCCTTGGCTGTATAATTCATCTGCACAAAGGCAAATCAGACTCCTACACAACACAGCTGCATCGAATTGGCAGGCTATGTTTTTGCCTCCTCCTCTACTCATAATGCAGATAAAGCTGTTCTCAGGCATGGGTCTAGCAAGACTTGTACCAAACCCACCCACACTCACTAGTATCAACTCAGCTTCCAGGAGTTCAACAGCAGGGAAAGCTGGGGCACCTCTGTTTGGAAACAGACACATGTCAAACTACACACAAAACCAGCAGCACCCTAGAATCATGGAGAGACATTCTTATATCAGTGATGAATTTGATGCTGAAGTCTGAGTGGATGTTTCTAAGTGCCCCACTCAGAACTTACCCTTCAGTCTTTTTTATAAGAAAAAAGGTGACTTAAAAGCATGTTTTTCATACAAAGTAAATACACTTGATCTTTGTTGAAGCAATGATTAAATTGTAATTTATATATCACAAACCCTCTTGCTTCCTGCTAGCTGAAAGAGATGCAAGAACAGTATGTCAGACTCATTACAAGGTAGTTGCATTTTCATCTTTGTTTTTTTTTTTGAACAAATCCTGATTTGTAGACTGGTCACTCAGGCTAAATACGAGGACTTGCTGAGATCAATCCTTGAGAAAAGTAGTCTTCCTTGCTTCCCAAGGACAACTAGCACATTTGCTCCAGCACCATGGTGTGGGGAGTTGAGCTGCGCTTCATCCGACTGATGAGTTGCTGTCCTAGGGGCAATAGGATCCCTTTTGCACACTGCTGAGGTATTTCATTATGTTTCACTTCAGTGTTGCAATTGTAGGTGAAGTACTTCACACACTCCAGTATCAATTTACAGGGCACTGTGTTAGGGTCCTTTGAATGACAATCTCTCCTCACCTTGGAGGGCTGTAACAGAGCTTCTTTTTCCCAGATTCTCTATGGGAACCAGTTGTTCATTCCAGCCACTGATATCATGTCCCTGTAATCCAGTCATGTTGGTAGCTTCATGCCTTTTCCCAAATTATTGCAAGAGTAATATTTCATTAATAGTAATAAAGCAGAACAAAATGGGGGTTTCTAAGGAAGATTAGGCCACAGAAAAAATATGAAATAAAACAAACCTAACACTTAGAGGGAAAATGATAAATATGCACCCAGTTGTCTCTGTGCAGTAACTCAGTGGAATGGATTTATTGCACAGCAGGCTTGCTATTTGTTTTCCCTCTCTTCCCAGCATGGGGGATTTTAAGTTAAACAGTTTTATTCATACCCGAATTCACTTGTGTATCCCAAACTGGCTGCTTGCCAACATCATTGGCATTTCAGGTTGATAACGTCTTAATCTACAGTCATTACAGTAACTAGGAGGGAATCCGAATGTAGGAACAGACCCTTTCCTGGAACGTTGCCTTTGAGATTTTAATGTAAAGGGCATCCATATTAATTGAAAGCTTACCTGGAATGGCAATATGCATGCAACTGCTAACTTTGTTTACATAGCCATGAAAAATGCACAGGAGTGTTTGAAATTTTCACTTGGCCCCAGAGCAACATTCAACCCAGCAAGTGTCAGCTTCCGGATCATTTGCCAAGGATGTTCATGATATTATACATAGATTTCCCAAAATTTTATCTCATTTTCTAGACAGCAGTGAGAGTAAGAAGTGTAGACAAAGCATTTAACTGTAGCTGAGTCAAGATCTCACAAGAAGTTAGAGTAGAAGGAATCATCTGTTTGATACGGTAAGAAAGGTCCAAGAACAAAGGTTTTCCTTTCCCAAGTCTCCAGTTTCTTAACCTTATTATGATTATGTATTTGTAATAATTATTTGTTTTTTGAGATCATGTATTTTTTGGCTTGGAAACACATTTGTATGTATGTATGTTTATTTAATTTTGTTAAATAGAATTTCAATATGGAATAGGAAAATGTTGTGAGTTAATCCATGACCTCAGCGAACTTGTTCCAACAGATATGAGGAGGCTGTTAATGTTTTTACAAAGTGATGTGATTTTCCATACTCAGCCCTGTCTCTCTAGCCTCACATGGATATACAGGCCAACACTAATTATTCAACACCCTTTGCTTTTGGTTTCAAGCCAAGACGGATCATCTTGAGGAATCCTACATCTTCTTAACAAAACCTGTTGTCATTTCAAACCTTAGTGGTCTGAGGGGAAATAGGTGATGAAAAGTCACTTAGTCACCTCAACATAATCCGGGTTAATGAGAAGAGTGGCAGGCTGCAGAGAGAGCAGAGAAGATGTGGACAGCAAAAAGATGTGAGGTTGATGTCACTTAAACCTACTCTGATTTCTGTTTGAAACAGGAGGTTTCATACAGTGGCAGCAAGGAGTGCATACCATTGTTTCCCCCAATGACAGGCAACTCTCTTATGAACCGGCCAGAATAAAGGCAGCAGAAAAGCAGAAAAATTCCAGGAGGCAAATTCATTATTTGCAAGAAGGAGGAAGGGATAACCACTCAGACAACCAGGATCTGTGTTTGGTTTTGTTTCAGCTTCATCAGACTTATACTATCTCAATTTGCATCAGATCTTTGTGTCCTTCCAGTTCGGCATTTCAGTCTGAGGCTTTGTTCTGGAAGAAAGTGGGTCAGACAGAGAAAAATCTCAAACTGTATAAAATCAAGCACAAGTGTCTCTATTTCTGATGAAGCATTAACCAAATAATGCTTCCAAGGGAGCACTGAAGGCCAAATAGCTTCTAGCTTGTGGATCAGTTATGTACTAAAGAAAGAGCAACAGAAAGAATGGAATTGCTTGTAGAGATGGAAACAATAAGGTGGTTATTGGCCTTTCAGAAATATGGGCATGAAAGAAAGAGGAAAGACATGAGAGAGTTGCATACAGTGCAATTAATGTCTTATAAGCGGCCTTTCTCCCCATCCCCACTGCCTGACCTCCAGCTGTACCCACCACAGATCTCTTCACTGCCGCTGGACAAAATGCTGGACAGAGGCCAAGGTGGACACATTTCTTGTTTTATTACAGGGGATAAATGCCAGATTAAGTCCTTTGCAAGCCAAGAGCAAAACAGCTGCCTGTAGAAGGATGAGACAAAAGGAGATTGTCTGGGCCATGAGTTCTGCTTTGCACCCACAAGCAATAGGCCAGAGGGCAGCGAAATGTGGCAGTAGAGTGGGATTCCCATGAGGCACCCAGAGGGCTGCTCTTAGCAGTCTTTCTTTGCATATGCAGCATAAAGGACACACTGGGAAAGAGGGGAACCAGAGAGCAGACCTCTTCACCTGACTTCTGCAGTGACCCTGCTGCTGCCTCCATATCTGCCCATCTCAGAGGAGCAGCTTACAGCCCAGACACCCTGGGGGCCACATCCTTCTCACAATGCCGACAGCGGGCAGATGATGAGTGCTGGTTAATACCTACACCTCTGCTAGCTATAGCCCACTAAAACCTTGATGAGCCTGTGACCTAAACCCTTGAATCACCCAAAGCACTGCTCCCTAACAGCCCCTAGGCAGCCTCCTGATCCTTTCTTCCATTTATTGTTAATGGCAGGGCATCTACCCACCAGGAGGGTTGAACCCTCCTGTTTGGGAAAACCTGGTGACTTCCTGGGCTCTGCTGATCTGCACCACCAGCAGAAGGCTTCCTGTATCCATAGGCACACAGGTTCAAAACACTTTATTTTCCATGTCCTTGCTTGTCTTCCAGAGGCTCTTAATGACTCCACAGCTTCATCCTGTTGTTTCTGCCAATGTTCTCTAAGAGCATCTGGACCTTCTAGCCTTTTATGGATGCTCTTTACACCTCACAGTAATTAATTCAACACTGCCAAGCACAGCCAAGTTCCCACATCGGACTTTCCCATGCAGCTGGGATAGTACGGGAGAGATTTGGATTCACTCCTTTACCAGCAGCCCCAGTCCCCCTGAATTCTGGACCCAGAAACACATGTATTCTTCACCAGCAGGGCAAGAAGGATAGTTTTTAAAGACCAGCTGCAAGAGGAATCAACAGTGGTTGGTTGAAACTACAGTGGAAGAGTGGATCTTGAAAACATTCCAGAAATTCACCACCTGGGATAAAATGATAGAATAAGATTTTGAGATCTGACATGAGATCATCAAGTCAACTAAAGAGATGATGTTTCCATATCTCTGCAGGCGTGCTGAGGGCCTGGATCACAGAAACTGCCCATCTTTACTGTAGCCTTTACCAGGCTACAATTCACATGAGATGTGACAGGAGATGGTTACAGATAGGTTCTCCTTTTGCTTTATGTCCAGGTAATTTCATCTTCTTCCTTTTTGGTCCTCCCAAAATGTTTCTGTGTGAAGCACAAAAGGATTTTGTCTTCTGGCTCTAAAATCAGCTGAAGTTCATTTGAACAAAACTGTAGTTGGGAAACAAATATTATAAGATTACACTAATAACACTGGGAAATTTACGATTTTATTAATATGATATACTCATCTGAATTGACTTGTTGATCAAAAACGGGGGAATTTTTCCTTTATTATGAGATGACATAAAGCAGATATACCTGGCTCTTTTCTTCTTCCTTATTTTTATATATAATTTGATTTGGTCCACATGATGTGTCTTTGTGATGTAGGAAGCAGGAACTGAAAACACATTTCCCTATCTATTACATCAGAAGATATTTGTTGGTTTAAGACTGTTTCATGGCATTATGCCAGTCTTCTCCTACAAGAATAGGTGAATGATCAGTACAATTATATTGTCAGACCCAGCTTGTCTTTCATGTCTTTTTATTTTACTCTTAGATTCAACATTGAAAAAATCACAAAGCCATCTTCCACGCACACGCATTGTGTACAGGTATGTGCAACTCCTCTCCCAAGCCACCAGCAGGGGGGAAAAATAGGATCGGAGAAGGCATAAATTACACTGGCGTCTGGACTGCTAAAATCTAAAGGATGAAAATGACAGCATCAATTCCACCATGGAGAGTGAGAGTAAATTAGTGGGATGAAGAAAAATACTTTTGTTTCTGTAGTTCATGCTGAGAGGGTGGCTGGAAAGTGGGAATTTTTTTCCTGCCCATAAGCTGTGCTGGGAGATGTAGTCTGTTACTTTTACTGTGACATTGTGGGAGACATTTTCTTTTTAATCACTTAACTGCCATACTGAAGGTTGTTTTCTTGGTAGTACAGCAATTTTGGCAAACAGCTGTAACCTGTACAAGAAGATTAGCATGTATAGATGGTAAGCAAATGAAGATTAGTCAGAAGATGGAAAATATTAAAATTATGTATACACCTATATATCTCTTTGCAAAATTTGCTTATTTTTTTCTTACAGGCCCTCTTCTAGTGTGTGGGTGAGAATCAGCAGGGAGGCTGGGGTTTGGAGGAGAGATGAGAGGTGCTGCTGGGCAGGCAGGGGAGGGCGGAGTGGCCTTGAGGACAAGGGGAGGGAAAAGTTGGAGATACAGCGAGAAAATTAGCAGAGAGAAAATCATGGGTAGTGCCATGGATTGTGCACATGTACATGCTGGGAAAGGGGAATTTTGCAATGAGAAAATTCCGCCAGAGAAACTGAATCAAGAAGAAAGTTAAGCTGTGGGATGGAAAGCTTTTTAAAAGAATTTTTAAAACCCCAACCAAACAAAAATATGGGAAAAGGACAAACATGAGAGAAAAAGAGAAAACAAAGACTTTGAAAATGAGAACTTCTATAGGAATAATGCGGATGGGAAAGACAGAGACAACCTAAATGGTATTTTAAAATTTAGTAGGAACATGACATTGTAAGGATGATCTCTATATGTGCCCCTCGCCTCCTTAGCTCAACATGTATCAGACTGTGGTACAGCCTTACATAGAAAAAACTATGATTTAGTGAGCAGAAAACGGATAGAAATCCTAAATGTAACAAGGGAAAACTGCAGGAATTTCATCTTAGGTATGTGTACTAGGAGAGGGAAGGAAATTACCAGCTCTGCTGGCATAGCAGGTACCATTGCAATGACTAACACACATTCCCTGCAGACTCCTTAAGGAAATCGAACTTGTTTCTTTTAAAGTTCAGAAAGGAAAGTTTATGCAGAAATAGTGATTTCTATATACATCATCAAAATAGTTTGTTGGTTTATTGCACAGACAGCCTGAAACTGTTCTTCTTTGTTTCCTAGGACTTCCAAGTCATGTGAATGCTCTGGTACTGCTAGACAGTACAATCTAGTCTTCCATATTGAATAGTTTGGTTTTAAACAGAGGGACATATTTTTAAGTATGTCTCATCTGCAGGCAGAGGTAACACAATTAAAACCAAAATGCATTGGCAACATATTTTTAATATATTTGTGGTTTCACTTTTTCTCATTTTCTTTTTTCCTTATCTTCTTTTTTCCATTTTCTTTACCTTTTTCTTTTTTTTTCCCTTTTCTTTCCTATTTTCCTTTTTATTAAAAAAAAATAATTCCTGTACAAATATTATGAATACATACACTCAACCAAAGTATCTATACCTACCTAGAGTAGATTTCCTGATCAAATAACATTTTTGGAGATATGACATGTCAAACCCCATATATCTGACTCACTCAACAATTTAGACCTGAGGCTGAAAACAGACAAGACAGATCAAAAGAAACTTTTGTGGAATTAAGACGGGTCAGCATCTGAACTCTTATAGAAGAGGTCTCTCTGACTTTCACAAAGGGGTCACAGAGAAATAATTGTTAGCACTTTCCAACCTGATAGCTTCAGTGTGGGAATATATCATTGTTATTATAAAAGCTGAGAAAATCAGGACACAGAGAGGCCAACATGATTCCTTCAAGGACAGATAGTGAGTCAGAGGTAGACCAACAGAGAGTGTTATTCTTCAGATTTCCAGGCCAGGGTCACAGCTGTTGGGTGCACGGACTTGCTTGCCAGTACCAGATGAGGAACATTTCTAAGTATTTACCACTTGTGGAATTTCTATTTGTACTTCTGATAAAAGCCTCTGAAGTCTGGGAGTCAGGGTCAGACATCTCAATACCCAAGGGGAATTAAGTGTTAGAGAATTAAAGCACTGTTTACACTGGGGCAAGAGTACACTAATTCAGAACCACCTCTGTGCATTTGGGCAGCTTTATGGCAAAACCGCAGTGCCATGAGAGTAACAGGCTTTCCATAGAGGTGACACTTGTGCTGAAGGGTTAGGGAGATGGGAATTTAGATGCTGAAAGCAGGACTTAAACAGTGCTTGGGTCCTTAAATCCTTTGTAAAATTCAGCCCTTGAATCTCCATCAGTGCTTCTCTTTCTCTATAATCAATTTGTACATCGATCTCTTCTGATTTGAATGACAAGCTAGCAGCAGAAGATCTAGTCCCACTCTAGAATTCTTGCCTATCTGGCTCCAGAAACCTCGTCAAAAAAGGAGTTGGTTGCATTGGCAGCCTGTACACTCTAATAACAAGTATTTTCCCCCTGCACAAGATGTTCAGTTGCTGACATGTGGCTTGGCAAGTTGAATTGCATTTGTGCACACAGTGCAGCCAATGGTCCACTGCAAATTGTTATTTATATCACTTTAATGTAGCCATTTCCCTTGTCACTTCTAATCTAATACATTGTTGTTGTTGTTTTTAAATTGACAGAAATGGAAATTAGCAAGTACTCAAGGGTGATTGATTTTTTGGCACTGGTAACTGAGGCACCACATACACACACCATCATGCAAGAAATATGCTTGCTACACTAATAAGGCTTTGGACACCTCTTAGAGGGTTGCATTTACTTTTCATGAGTCAAGTTTAGTAAACTGTAGTTTGTCATGGCATGATGTGCACACAGATTTTGCATTTGTAAAATCATGAGCAAAAAGCTTATGTACCTGCCTGTGTAAATTCATGATAGAATGAAAATTTGTCATTTCAAACAAACGGCTGAATAATATTAGCTATTAATTAATTTGTCCTGGCAGTTCCAATTTAAGGAGAATCTTCATCTAATTGCTGTGTTGATACGCTGGATTTCCAGCAGTGTAAAGCCTTCTGGTGTCATGGTTGGAATGCTGAAGGGTCACAGAGCTGGATTTTGCTTGTTTGAAGCCATCTTTTTTACTGTCACCAGCACATAGGTCACTATTGTGACATTCAGGAGCAGTTATGGTGCCTAAACCTCAGTCATTGAAAGAAACACAATTTTTCTTGTACTTCAGACCCAGAAGAGTAACCCACAAAATGTAGGTTTTGACATTATTTCTAGCATAACTGTAAATGCAGGGTCCCATCTCAGGTGTTTTTTCCATTTGCTTGTCCACGTGCCAGCCCATCCATGTGGGGCTACTCTGGCCTTTCCTTCAGGTGGACCTGCAAGTCCCTGGTTGGCAAACCCAGCAGGTAGGTCAGGTTTTCCAGGAGATGCACAAACGAGCCAGAAAGCAGCCAACTGTGAAATCCCACAGGCTCGTAAATCCAGGCTTGATTGTTTATTTCCAGACATATTGCAGGTGTTTCACATCATGTTCTTATCAGTGTTATTGTGGCTTAAACAGGAAGCTGCATACCAAAGGAGATGGGAGGAATATATCTACAGACAAGGGAGGGTTACTTGGTGAGGTGACTGTTGTGGCGTATTTTCAGTGAATGACCTTGGATTTTCTCCCTCTTGGAAACCATGGCAACCAGCATTTGTTCTTGTAAAATAATTTCTTGTCTCGCAGTGAGTGATTATATATCTTCTCCAAACTCTGAGGTAAAATCCCTCCACAAAGAAGAACAAAAATTACTAAAGAGCAAGCCTGAGTTGATTGTTCTGAATCCCTATATCTTAAAAATGTGATACAACATGGTTATCTACTGCCAGCTGAACAACAAGCTAAAGAGTAGCCTCTGGATAATTGTCTGATCCTGTTTCTAGGTTAACATAATTTAGTCTGAAATAAATACAGACATCTTTGGTGAATGTCAGTTTGTTTCCCTGGTTAGCATCGGACAACCATCAGGAAAAATATTCCAGGATTATACTGCAGCTTTTGTTGAGCTGTTTGGGAATATTCTTAAATATATTTTAAAATGATAGAGGCCATTCACAAGTTATCCATTCTTCAGATAATCAGTTTGTGTAATTCTACCTGTAGCACCTTATGTATCCTGCACTTCATCCATGCAAAACCTCCCATCACCTGGGCATTTGAGGGAAGAAAAATGTCTCCCATACATCTGTACAAGCCAAAACCATCTGCTAAAAAACTTGAACAACAAACAGAAACCCAAATACAACAAGAGAACCAAAATCTACCTAAAAAATAAAAATGTGATAGCAGCCAGACTTGTCTTTGCACCATCACACCCATCACTTGTGGCCCCTCACTAGTGAAAAAATGTGGAAAAAGACATGGAAAATCCTCCACACCTGCTTCAGGATCATCTCTGAGGTATGTGGAACTTCATTTCACAGGGAAGAAAGTTGCTGAGGCATTCAACTGTGCTCTACCCATCACAGCTTTGTAGCTGCTTCCTTTCATCTGGAAACAAGGTGCAGGTGCTAAAAATTGCATATTTTAAGCCTAGATCCGAAGGAAACAAGTCCTAAGGGGGAACCAGCTGTTTCTGCTTGTGAGTAATCCCTTTTATGCAGTAACTTGAATCCTTCTGGCAGAACTCAAACAAATCTGAGTGAGGACATGGAAACCTCAAGGACACTGATGCTGTTACAGGCATCTGAGCGTTGGAAGCTGGGTGGGATGCAGAGGCCAGGTTTTCCTGCTTTCTCTTCTGCTTGAGCTCTGCATGATGGCTCTGTGCACCACAGCAGGTCACCAGGTGATGAGCCCAGCTTGCTCCTGAGGGTCCTGGAACTGTCTCTTCTGGCCCTGCAGGAAGGCCCACAAGTTCAAGTCTAGGGTCTTCTGCCCACAGCAAGAGGCAAGAGAGCACCCTGGGGACATGGATCCAACTGCTGTTGCAGTGGCCCTTGTGAGCACTTCATTTACCTGGCTCTCCTTGCAGGCTATGAGAGCCCACCCACTACCTGCAGTGCCACCATCTCAGCATCCCCCATAGCACCCTGCTCTAAGGGCTGCCCTGGGAGCTGAGGGACACAGCTGCTGGAGAGACAAGCTGTGTGGGCTGTCTCCTGACAGCACAAGGGAGCACCCTCTGCAGCCATTTGGTCTCTTCTGATCCTTTGCTTGGGATTTGGGCACCCTTCCTGGAGCTCTAGTCTCTGCTTGTATCCCCCATCACCTGCACACCAGCCAGACTACACAGGCAAGATTTATGCACACTGTAATATCCCACGGCTTATGTGGATACCATGGTATACCAAAAGGGTAATACCATTTGTTGCTTTCTTATGTCAGAGAAAAACCTCTCTAAAATAGGCATAATAATGATTCACGGCATTATTAGTGACAATTAAATGCCATACTTGAAAACAGGCAACATAACTCCTATTCCATTACAAGACTGCCCTCCTGCTGCTCTGCTATTAACAGTGACTTCACCTTGCAGCTTTAAATCACTGTGCCACGGCATGCAGCTAAGCGAGGGCTCCCCATCAGCCAGCTAACATCCTCCAAGGAAAATGCAGCAAAAGCTCATTTCAAGAGGGGCTCTGACAGACACGGGGAGTGCGATTGGGGCAGGTTGCAGTGGGACCAGTTACATGCACCAGTTAAAGGCACTGCTGCCAAAACTATGGCTGCAGAGGGGCCACAAGGTGAATGGGTGTATGGACTGCTGTATGAGGAGGCTCACTGTAGCCTGTGCTGGGGAAGGAGCCCAGTGCAGAGCTCTGTGGTGGGAAAAAGAGGAACTCTTTGAGGCCTCAGATTGATGTAGGTGCTTGAGACCCCACTGGGGCCCACCACAAACCCTTCTTTAATAGCAGCCATAGTTTAGTCCCGGGAGCATTAGTGCACCAATGGATGCACATAGACTTAGGGTGCACACCATCCCAGTCCTAAAGCCTGGGAGGCCAGAGATGGGGGCTTTCTCCAGGCCAAACCAAACCATTTGGAGAGGGTTGCAGTGGTGCTGCACCCAGACCTGCAGCAGCCCCTTTCATATTCCCAGCCCTCCTGGGCCACAAAGCACAGTGCCCACATGACTGTGCTGAAAAGTAATGCTTAGCAGACATGTACATTAGCTCACAGATTACCTCTGCAGCCTTTTCCAGCCAGTGACTATGAAGTGGGGGTTGAAATATGAAAGCATTGCATGGGATTAGCCATGAATCTGCCATTAAAATCAACCCTCTGCACTGCTTTGCAAATCTCCATTTGCAGTTATCTGCCTCTTGGACACAAGGTAAAAGAGAGAGGATAAGAAGAAGGGGAGAATGAATCCAGAAACTTTTCAGATACATCTTGTGACTCCATGTCATTTATTAATGATATCCTAGAGGAATGTTCAGATTATTTTAGTACAGTTTCAGGTCAAAATGCCTAAAAAAAGAAAAGGATAATATACTGTTTGGGAAGAAAAAAGTCTCTGCTTGTTTTCTGTAATACTGATGGATCCAGGGACAAAACTTACGTCAGGACCCAGACAAACATATTTTTCAGTAGATTAACAAAACAAATTACAGATGGCTATATTCTGTTATTTTAAACTTCTGTGGTTTTTTGTTTTGTTTTGAACCATAGCCTGAGTGAGGAATTCAGTACTTTCCCTGCAGCATGAGTGCCAGAAACATAGTATTTGCATAAATAAACAACCCCCTGAAATTCTTCTGTAATTGCTCAGTTCTGGGTATTGCCCCTTTCGGAATTCAGAACCTTGCAGGCATGGTGCAGTGATAAGCTGGCACCTGCGATGTGTGCGAGGGTGGTCACACGTGCTGTGTGTTGGGAGAGAAAGAAGTCATAATAAAACAAAAACAGTAAAAAAAAAATTGGAGGGGAAAAAAAAGAGGGGTGAAATCCATGAAAGAGGTAGTTAAATGTTTCTGTGGATGCTCCTATTTTTCTTCCAGAAGAATGTTTATCCTGTCCGTCATAAAAAAGATGAGACAACTGCTGGTGTTAAGAAATGACACCAAAACAAAAAATAAAATCACAAAGCAATTGCTGATCACAAAGCAATCACAAAAAAAAAAATCAAAAAGAAAAATGTGGTTCCTAGCTTTGGTGCATAGCTTCCTCACACTTGTTTCTTACAGAGGTGCAAGAGAGTGAACAGGGTAACTGACTTGTCCTGTATCCCTCATTTTGCTCACCTGCAAAGAGGTCCAGCAATAAACATTTCTAGGAAGAAAAATGAGATCTGAAAGTGCTTTGAGAGAAACAGTACAGCAAACCAAGAGATGAGAGGCAGACTGGGGGAGAGGAGGGGTGTGTTGTGGAATAGCAGCTGATGCTAGCACATTTCCACAGGCTAGGACAGCAAGGAAGATGAATGGGGACAGTTGGTCACTGGAGGCTGGAGAATGACCCAGCAGTGGAGTTCAGGGGAAGAGGGAGTCTGTGCAGTCAGCCTGCTGGACGGGCACTGCAGTTGCTAAATCCTTATTGTGGTACCAAGTACCACTTGGTACTCCTCAATTCATCATTTATTCTTAGCAGTTAAGTGGAAACCCGAACGTTTCACTTTTGTACCAAATAAACTTAGCATTCTAAACAATCCGAAATGTTTCATTTTGCAGCCTGTGTAACAAAAGTAGAGGAAAAAGCACAAAGCTCAAGGGTGAGCAGAATAGCAGAGAGGGAAGGTCTTGCTTCTTTCTAACCACTGAGGACAAGTGACTCATGTTCTATACACCTTCGTCTACTTTTCTGGTTTTGAGGCAGGGCTCTTGCAAGGGTGGTTAGACTGTTCTCCACTGTGAGTCCTCCCACTTTGTGTGGCACCTTTACACGTCAAGCAGCGTGCAAATGGTTGGGACACTAGTCACAGAGACAGAGCACGAGGGTTCGTGTCCCAGCTCCACCAGCATCTTAACGATTTTGTCACAGAATTTCTGTAGCAATTTCCTGGATCAAAAGAAGACACCAAACTTTGATCTCACACTCCCTAGGCAAGCGCAGACCCTGGCAACAAAAGATGTTTCATTGGTGATCTGCCTGTTGCCACCATCCTCCATCTGACCCCCTTATGCAAACAGTATTGCAATGTGCAAAAATACATTATTCAATGAAGAAACCATTTTCTCAAATCCCACAGCTCAGGGGAATAGCTTTCACAACACAGTTCTTTTAACAGCTATAGCAGCAGACAGTGGAGAAGTCTGTGAAACTAAAATGGAGGAGAAGATATGCCGTGTTTCTAAGCAGTAGAAATTAGCCACCCAGTAAGAAAGCACCGAAATACAGAATGACAGTGGCTATCAAAACCATAGAGCAGGGTACATGCTGGGGAAGAGAGTAAGACAGTGTAGGTGCCCTGGTAAAAGCTGCCTGCAAAAACAGAAAGGGGGTGGGGAGCCAGTTTCGTTTGCACACTGTTACTAACCACTTGTGACCAGCAGAGCTTCAAGATGCACAAACGCCCGGAATAATTGGGTCAGTCGTGTCTAGATGCAGAGACAGCTAGATCAGACTTGGCTGTGCTTTAGCTTTCCCCAGGAAACTGTGGCTGTCACAACACCAGAGTTCAGGAGACGGGTATAAAAAATCTGCATCTCAGGGGTTATAGAAACTACCCTATTGTCAACAAACTGAGTGGGCTAGAGGAGCTGCCTGTACCTCAGCCTCCCCTTGCTCCCTGCAGATTGCTTGCATAAGCAGATCTTCAACTTCAGAGGCTAATGAGAGTAAACAGGGGAGATCAAACATACTCCATACTCGTCCTGTTTAAACTGAGTTGTCTATGAAGCAGGACGCTAAGTCCATGCAACACAGTATATGTTCAAACCCAAGGATTTCTGTGGGTAGGGAAGGACTGTGGGATTACAGCCTGAATGTTAAGTAGCTTCATCATCTCCACAATGTCAAAACATCATCTGATGCTCCAGGAGGGTTCTTTGATTAATGTAATTAACACTATTCTGCCCAGTATGTGAGGCAGTAGGTGTGTCAGGCCTGAGGTCCCACAGGCTCCTGCAGACACAGAGAAGGGAAGGGACACTCCTGGCAACAGAGCTACTCCAGCAGGAAGGCAGCCAGGGCCCGTGGACAGGTTCCCTGCCTTGCTGCCTGGGGGTCTGCAGTCGCACGTGAATTGCCGCAGTGGCTCAGCCTTGCCAGTGTCACTTCTTCAGCATCAATGAGAAACATTCTGCTAGGGGAAGGCAGTGATAAAGTGTTTCCTGTAGAGATTTCAAAACCTAACAGTGGCAATTTGTGTTACAGTCATATCACCAGGTCTCAGACAGACCCGAGTGTCCTCACACCAGAAAAATCAAGCAGTAACACGTTTTTGTTGCACTGTTCTCTTTTTGTTTTCACAACAGAACAAAGCAACCTTGCTAATGAGAGCAGGGGAAATTGATCTGATTTGGTTTTGTTTTGATTAGGATGTTTGCAGGTTCTTGTGACAGCAAAGAGAAAGCTTCCCTAAGTGTAAGCCCCAGGCCCAGGAGTGAGTTCTATAAATTGGATCCATTCTTTTTCTTCAATCACATATCCACTGAAGCATCTCTGCTTCCTTCTCTGATGTGTTTTAAAGGCCACATCATTTATTTTTCATTTGAGTTAAAGTGAAAAGCAGAGAGACCTGCTAGTTAGCAGTAGCATAAGACCACAGTACAAGTGCAACTTAGATGACATTTGACAAGGAAAAAAGAACATTTTTTCCACATAGACATTTACAGATTTTTATACCTACACATAGGACTGCTTCTAGCCTTTGATGCAAGTTATTCTGGAGAAACCTTAGTGGTACAGAAATGTGTTGTTTCATCTAAAATTTTTAGGTTTGCCTTCCATTTGTGGTCTTCAACATTTTCAACATTCTCTACAGATCACTGTAATTTCTTTCTTAACTATTACAATAGTATCATTAAAGAGCTAGGAGACAAATGCAAGGGCTTATGCCACAAATGGAAATAGATCAATAAAAAGGCATAGAAAATCACGTGCAAAACAACAGTTATTGAAAGAGTATTAGTTGATTACCTAAGGTACTCACCAACTTCCTGCATTCAATCACTCTGTATCTAGTAAGTTAGGAAGGAAAGTATTGCATTTAAATATAGATTATGCTTATTGTAGTCTCCATAGGATTTGTAATATAATAAGACCATCCAGCACTTTTCAACTGTAGTAGCAAAAATGTTACTATGCCAAGGACATTACATCATACACTGACCCTGGTTAGCCAGCGAAAATAGTACCTTGTGACAGAGCTGTGGTAAAAATTAGAGTTTTATATCATAATTCACAGCATAATTCCATCACCTCAGGGAACAAAGCATGACAGCAGTTGACAGAAATATACTGTATTTATGGACAATAACTGAAGGAGAATTTCAGATGGCATCCTGCCGGGGAGTATACAACAAAATGGGCTGGGCAGGACAATGAACAACAAACACTGCTAAGTGCTGAAAATTAGAAGCAGTGATTCCAGGATCCATCTTTCACTCTCATCTAAAAGGTGGTACTTACTATGTGCCTATGTCCCCTGTCCCACTACTGTTTCAGGAAAAGCCCCCCCTTCCTTTCTTCTTATGATAATTAGCTATTTCTGTGGGTAAACCATGGCTCTCAAAGGCTCCTTACAAAACTTGCTGTTGGGTGTTGAAGAAAGACACACTACCTGCAGGCTTTAGCAGTTCAGGGGTTTGTTTTCTCTTTTTGAGTCCCTATGCCTCTGCTTTGAACACCCCCCACCTGCAAGAGTTGTGGTTTTTGCTAAAATGCCATTTATGTTATAGGCCTGGGTAAGCAGGCCTGGGAGCCATCCAATGTTCTTTGGTGCCCTCTTTGGTACTGAGAACCACTTAGTCCTTGGGGACACTGGAGTGAGCAGATGACAGATGGATTGACAGAAAGTCAGGAGAGAAAACGTGAGAGGAGGCTGGACCAAGTGCAGAATCAGTGTAACAGCTGCTTGGCTCAAGAAAGGGTTTATCAGCCCAGTTTAGCCTTGCTTTACATTAGCTAGTGGCACATTAAAGCTTTGGGAACAGTTCTCTGCCTATCCACACCAGCTAGGGGTTAAACCACAGCAATCAGTTGCCCTGAAGGCCTGAATCACCTGTGCTTTGTTTGCAAGCTGTACCCACCCTGGGGATCCTCCTGTGGTCTTTCCCCTTTCATGAAGTCTGACCTTGTATTTAAATCTCTCCAACTAATTAACTGCACACCTGTTCCTGAAAAGGGGACCTCCAAGAGCTCTATCAGCAACTGGAGATGTGGTTTGCCAAGGTGGGGGTGTACCCAAGCTTGCATCACTTAAACATTTCCAGCCAATCTGGTCTAAAGGGATTGACAGAAGAGATAGAGGCCAGGAAAGAAATCATGGGAACACTTTACACCACTTGGCCTTGATTTACTCTGCTGTCAGAGCCCAAGCACAAGGCAAGTTTGCAATGCTCTCTTTGGAGTAGGATGGAGCTACATGTACCTGCCTTAAGCATTTTGGAAAACTGCTCTAGAGTCCCCATGTCATTTGCTGTGTCTTTTCTTCAGGAGCGTCCCTTGGAAAAGGCAGCATCTCTGAGCCTGCTCATAGACAGGCATCCGAGAAGCAGTATCTTGACTTCAAACAAAAATTTCATTCATGTGTTTGAAGGCAGGTCAGAACCCTCAAATAATGCATATCTCTTTGTCCTAATAGCAATTAGCACATAAATCAAGTCTTGGCTCTTATATGAGTGCTTTGCTTCATAAACAGAATCGTTAAGAGAAAATCAAGGAATGGATCATCTTGATTATTTTGAGCTTACAGTAAGAGAATCAAAATTGAGAGTCAATTCTTCAAAAAAGATGGTAGCACTTCAGAATTTGTCTGCGACAGTCATCCTGTAAATCTTTTTACTTACATTGCAATACCAAAACATCTGCGTGTGCAATGTTCAAAGTTCAAATCCACAGCAGTTAGGTTTT
The DNA here is from genome assembly GCF_009650955.1 of Corvus moneduloides. Lineage (NCBI taxonomy): Eukaryota > Metazoa > Chordata > Aves > Passeriformes > Corvidae > Corvus > Corvus moneduloides. The sequence goes on from NC_045511.1 coordinate 65,024,533, forward strand.
TTTTTTCTAATTTATTTATTCAGTCTGTAACAGTACTATCAGTATTATAACTGTGTTGCTGGGAAATACAAAACAACAAAAGGCTCCTATATCATCCCCACAGGAAGCTGTTCAGAGAAGCACACACACCTACATCTTGTCAGTGTGTATAAACACCTAAAGGTAGCAAAGCATTTGAACACAATCTGGGGCACCCAGCTTGAGGTAGCCCTGCTTGAGCAGGGGCTGGAGCAGAACACCTCTAGAGGTTCCTTCCAGCCTCAGCCATTCTGTGACTCTGTAAGAGGTATTGCTTTCAACAAAATTAATGCTGTATCTTAAAAAGGCATACAGCTAGTTACTTGTAAGGACAAAGTGCATATTTGTCTGTAGTGCAGCATGCCTCACAGCCCTGTCCTCACCTAGAGAACAACATGTTAGACCAGTTCTTAGGAAGTCACAGGTTTTACACCTATTACATAAGCAGAAGATATGGTCCAGGAATTTTTCATGTATTATCAAACAGTGCTATAAAAGTTGGGTGTGAAATCAAACCAGAAAGTTGATATGCCTCTTCTTAGTGGCAAGTATCTTATGCAACCTACCTTCTATTCATACACATACTGCAGACTGGCAGGTCTTCATCACCACTTTTGTTTTAAATTTCATGTTCAACAGGAGTCCAGTGCTGCTTCCTTTGACATCAATGTTCAAAGTACATTAAGCTTAATAAGAGCCAGACTGGTCTACCTGTCTGAATTTGAAAAGCAAGTCCAATATTAAACAGATGAAATTAAGTCAGAACATTTGCAAATCTTTTCTGTACTCAGCATGTTGTTATGAATGTCTGTGGACATAACTGGGGAGAATGTTAATACAACTGGCTGTTAGCACAGAATAATAATTCTGTGTTGCTAGATTAGTGCCAAAGGAAAGGTATAATTACTTGCAATGCACAAGACATGAGGCTTATGAGAGTGCTGTGTTTTGGTGAACTTTATTTCTTCACAATTGTCTTAATACAAGTTAATAATTTTTCTGAGGGGTGGTAGTACTATTACACTTTCTTTCCCTTCTCACCTCCATGCATCAGAAGGGAAAGATTTCAACCTGTGGAGATGCATCAGCAAATCAATTTTTCTAAAGGCAAAATCACTAGATGTTTATCCCATGAACTGGGGTTTTAATCAATGGGGTTATGCTGCAGAAACAAAGTAAATGAGTCTGATTGACTAGGAAACACCTAAGGAGTGTTGCACAGCTGTGCCAAACTTCAGCTGGGTTAGTGTGAATTCAAGTCTGGGGTATAGCTTGTTCTGACAAGAGATGAGGCAGTGTGTGTCTGTGAGGCTATTACATTACCAGTATTGCTCAGCAGGGTTCAGCAGAACTGTACTCCAAAAGTTAATCCAGTCTAATGATTTCAGATCATACACATTTACTCTGGAATGGTGCTGCTTGAAGTTTCATTCAAAATGGAATTTATAAACTCACTGACATGGGATTCCTTTTTGCTTGTGTTATGAAGATAAAAGTAACACTGCTGCAATTAGTGCAAAGGTTAAATTCCAGAATCAACTATTAACAATGGTGGGTTCTTTATTTCTTGCTCTCTCCTGGTCAAGAATTGATTTTTTTTTTTTTCCTGAAGGCAATGCTTTCATTATAGACAAATTGCAAGACTTCATAAAAAGCAGCTGGGCAGAACTGTAGCGAGTGCATCAAGCAAGACCTCACTGCAAGTGACATAGCAGAGCATTTTGAGCTTAGCATTTAATAAAAGCAGGTAACAAAAACACTGCTGTATTACACTGTATAGGATGAAATCCCTTTGGAGTGACAATTTAAATTAAGTCAAAAAAATCAACAAACAACTACCAAACCTAAACCTATTACTGGTTTGTATCTGATCCACAAAACAAAAGATTCCAACAGGAATCTATGTCTAAGATGACCATGACATAAATGCAGTGTATGAGATAAATTCCCAAGAAAGGAAGTAGTCTAGGGGACAAAGATGTAAATAAAGATACATGTTGGGCAATCACTTTCATTTTGGTTTATTCAGACTTTTACCCCACAACTTGAATGACAATATTACAGCCAGAAATTAACCCAGTTCTTACTGAAATACTGCATAACCTGTACTGCCTGAGTGTGTGCTCTTTTACTGCTCTCTGTATCTTTCATACACTTAAAATGACAGCTTCCCACCAATGTCCCTGCTACAACACATAAACTTCTAATCCTAGAACACTGTGCCCCTGACCCCTCCTTGTTGGATTGTCATTATGAGAGCAAAGAGAGCACCACACACGTCATACAGGACAGGAGCTTCTCAAGTAGCACACACAGAGATACTTCCTCCTGGTTTGTTTTTTTTTCATTTCTAGCCTGAGGAACACAGTGTATCCTCATTAAAAAAGCCTACCTCATAGAAAATGGTTGTTCTCCAAACTGTGTGACACGGTCGTGCTCTCAGATGTTTACTGAACTTCACTTCTTTCATGGCTGTGGTTCTCTGTCTGCCAAATATCTTCTCTATCACTGCACCATTTAAGAGGCAAGAAGGAGCTGCATGGAAAAATTGCAGAAAAATTTTCCTAGGTCTTCCTATGAATTTTGTGTCTGTTTTGAAGACCTCAAGCTAGTCACAGCACAAACAGAGTTTTATTGGTGTCAGCTAAGGGCAAGGACATAGTTACTCTTTGCATAGACAGTAGTAGGTAAGCTCGTAATGCCTAAAGTATCACTTTAGGATCAACAGTATATCAGTTTCCTTGTCCTACTTAGATTGCCTGGATGTGTCACAAAGATAAATGCATTCGTCAGAATTAGCCTACTTTGTTAATTGGACTGAAACCCCCTACAAAGACTAAACATTTCAAGTTACTGTCTTTTTCCTGTGGCAGGTGTACTTCATCATGAAAACACAGGTAAGAGAAATTAAGTGCCAGTCATCTGGGAGTTTGGTACCTACAAGGAACATGTTTCTACACAAAGGCAACATCATGCAAAAAACTCCAAACAATTCTTGAAAACATCTTTTAACACATCAATTCCAGGTAAAGGCTACTGGTTTGCTGATTCCTGTTTCCCATGATCTGTCCTGGAGCAGTTGGGGTATAACTTCCCAAAGTGTGAGGCACCTGCAGCTCTAGAGAAGCATTCATGCCTTTGGTGTTGCCCATCACGAAGCCAGAAATGCCAATATTACTTGGGTGTCTGTACTGACGTCCTGTATCCACTGAAATTTGTCAGAAACACCTGATCTTGTTCAGCTTTTACACAGATCAAACTTTTGAAAGAAATTACAGAAAGTGTTCCTCTATATAATTGGGTGCATATAAATTTAATACACAGAAATCCACTGAAAATCAAAAGTTTAACTTGGCAGTACTAGTCTTTTTAGATACTTCCTAATATATCTCACCTAATAGTCTTTTTTCATCTCCCACTCAGGCACACATCTTTTTCTATTCCAAGCAAATAATACAGATGCCCATAATGATGGAACAGTCTATAAAAAACATTTGATTTTGCTCACTGTAGATCAAGACAGATATAACACTAACACAAGAACAAAAGGAATGACAGAGCACTGGGGTCTTAAGCAAAGTTTCTTTCAAATGAGAAAGTCAGTAGCTCAAGAATCAAGGGAAAAAGATACTACTGCTCACAGAAGTCACTGTAGTAGTTCTCTCCAGGCAGGATTTCACCCATGATGAAAAAGAGGGATCCACAGAAAGGTAAAATATGAGTGATAATTCTGGGGAAAGCCTTCTTTATTTGGCCTCTATAATAGTAGAACAGGAACAAACAGAAAGGAAAAGCATTTCATATTAGTATCAGGCATGCAGATAAACCCATATGGAACCTATTGTCACAAATTAAAAGTGAAACCAGTAATATTGGAGGATTAAGGAAGGACTGGATAACAGATATTGGCAGCATGGCATCCTGCTACAGAAGGCTGTCAAAAAACTAATTACTATTAAAAAAAAAATCATTGTGCCATTGCCATGAGAATGCTAAGAATTATAAAAGGCTTCTCTTTTGCGCTCAGTTGTTAGTGACAGCCTTTCTTGCATGTTCTTCTAATGTATCTAATACTAGTTTCTGTTAGAAGCAGGACAGGTCCCGCTCTGGATATTTGTGGTAGTATATTTGTTTTTACTCATATTTTTGCCTTCCTTTGTTTGGCAGGGACAGTGACCAAAGCAGAAAGTGAGGTGGTCAAAAGTGAGGAACATTTCCTCAACTCTTACAGCAGAATTCACCTTAGTTGCTGAACACAGTCCACTCATAAAAGAGATGTCACTTGGTGGCAATCAGCTCTGTTATGGTTCTTCCTAAAAATAAAGCAGATTTTTTTGTAGTGGTGGTTGTCTGAAGATGCAGACAGTGACAAACAGCCTCTCCTTTATCTTTGCATTTTCCTCTTGACGTCTTGATAACACACCCATGTCAAATATTTAAAAGAAAGTCATCTTTTCCCAATCAACGTATTTACTCCTCCAAAAATGCTAATGGAGACTCAGTACCAGAGTAAGAAAGAAACACAAAGAGGGCAGCAGCACTGTACTTTCATCTGCTACAGCAAGCAGCTGTCAGCACTAATATAAAAATTATCCAGCAGGCATCCAAATTTATGCTAAGTAAACATTTCTTGAATCTATTACATACAGCAGGAACCTAGTTTTTCTCTGGCCTTTGTTCTGAGTAACTATTTCCCAGTCTTTCTTTCCTATGGTACATACAGCAAGCCAGTCACCTTGTTGTGGAAGGCCATTAGGTTGGTCAGGCAGGTTTTTCCCTTTGTAAGTCCATGCCAACTACTTGCAGATGCCTTCTTGTCCCTGAAGTGGTTTCCAGGATTAGCTGCTCCACCACCTTCCCAGGGATTCAGGTGAGACTCCTCAAGCTCTAGTTCCTCAGATTCCCATTCCCCTTCCTGGAGACAGGAGAGACCCTTGCTTCCTCCCAGTCCTCCCAACTCTCTCCTCCACACCCTTTTGATTGCAAGCAGCCTGTAATGACCTAGGCCAGCACCCCCAGCACTTGTGGGTCCATTGCATCAGGGCCATGGATGCCTGTAGGTACAGTTTATTTATATATATACCCTAGCCTGATCATCCTCCACTGGGAGTAAATGTGCTTTGCCCTGGACTTTCCCACTGGTCCCTGAGATTACTGAGAGCAAGCTATACCAGTAAAGAGAGAGGTGAAGAAGACATTGAATACTTCTGTGGCCTTTGTCACAGGGCTCCCTGCCCACTTGAGCAGTGGGGCCACATTTTCTCTGGTCTTCCTTTTCCTGCTGTTGTCCTTGCGGAAACCTTCCATGTTGGTGTGCACATGTGTTGCCATATTTACTTCCCGATGAGCGTTGGCTTTCCTGAAAATTTCTACAACCAGACAGCATCTCTGCAGTTCTCCTGACACCTGTACCTGCTTCCACCTCCAGCACACTTCCTTTTTGTGTCTGTGTCTAGCTGGGAGCTCCTTGTTCATCCTCTGCACTCTTGGCTTGGTTTCTGCTTGTTGGCATGGACCTTTTTTGAGCTCGGAGGAGATTACCCTTAAACATCCACTAGCTGTCCTGGACTCCTCCTCTCTCCAGGGCCATAACCCATGGAATTCTTCCAGCCAGATCGCTGGACAAATTTTGCTCCCAAGAAGTCCAAGGTGGTCTTGCTGTTTGCCTTATTACATCATCTAAGGGTCATAATCTCCACCATCTCATAGTTCCTGCAACCAGGCTTGTCTCTGACCTTCAGATCCCTGACCAATTCCTCCTGGTTTGTAAGTATCAGGGCCAGCCAAGCACCTCTGCTCCATGTCTTGTTGGATAAGTGCTGTTTATTCTTGCATTGGAAATGTCTTGAAAATTGAGTTTATTGCTGCAAAAGCACAGTAGATAAAACACTTCCTTTTGGAGAGAACAGTCTGTTACTTCACAGACACAGGCTCATGTCACACTCTGAACTGCTATTGTAGTTAGAGTTATGTTGTTCTTGAAAAGGCTCTTGGACTGTCTTGTGTACTTCTACACGAACCACTGCTCCCTGTTGGGTCCCTCTGTTGCATTTATCACTACCCAAGCTCTTCATTGGCTGCAGAATGACATTCAGTCATTCATTTTCCTTAGAAATCTCTAAGAAAAGTCTAGAAATCTCTCCATCTTTTCATGCCAGTCTTGTAATGCTCACAACAGCTACACTTCTGAATCTCTTTGTCATCTGTGCTGCAAACAACTCCAGGATTTATTTGGCTTAACTTTGCCATGGAGACAGTGTAGGGTTCTCCTGAGATCACATTCCACAAGAAACTCAGCATTTTTATTAAATCTGGTTGACTGCAAACTAGAAAGAACAATAGATTTCACACAAAAAATAGATTACAGAGGTACTTTAGGTACAGAACAGTTAGAAAAATTAAGGAATCTATATGGCATATGGCATGGACTCCAGGACAGAGCCACCTCTGCATACAGAGCATGACATCTGATCAGTTGGACACTGACACAGGGGCCAAATCTTAGTTTCACTTTTTTTCCACTGACCAAAAATATTACTTAAGGATGAAATTCCTTTAACAGTTCCTCTAGCTTGCATCCCTTAATCATCAGAAAAGAGCTGCAGCTTCCTTAGAAAAAGCCTTATTGGACACAGAAACCAGAAGCTCAACAGGATGCTGTAAGTTACTGAACCATCATATGCAATTCTAGTGGGAATGCAATTCTTTATTAAACTGAATTGAATGGCTACAGAAAAGCTGGGTGAAGTGCCAGGAAGGAAGTATGGACTGGATATTCCTGCCATTTAATTCTTTAATTGCTAAAAAACCACTCTTCCAGGTACTGCCAGCTCCTCTATACAGAAAGGAAAGAAAATTTTAAGACCTGTGCTAAGAATGAAAAAGCCTAAACATGGGGACATGGCAAAAGCAAGGCTGTCTGAGGTATAATTCCCCCTTGCAGGACCAACAAGGGGCCTGTACACAACGGTGCCTTTCAATGAGGCACAGTCTGGTGGTGATCGTCAGCGTATGCTCCACAGACTTAGCACTAAGCCTGCTTGGCCCCAGGCTGCCATGCTGACCAAAGATGCCAAACTAAATGAGTTAATTCCCAAAGCCACTTCATGGGAAACTGTGAGAAGAGGGCAGAGTAGGAGAAATGGTAGGCTGCAAGAAAGCATAAGGGGAACAAAAGGAGAGAGAGAGACAAAGACACCTACATATAATGCCTGATTAAACATTTCAGCCGACCAAAGACCTCTGACCAAACTTGGGCAGAAACACATACTGAAAATTCAGGACTATTGTGGCTCCTAATAGAGCAAATTTTTATGGACTTAATTTATTTTCCTAATTAGTTTATATATAGAGCTCTAAGCATAAATATTTGAGAAAGCCAACTTCATACAGGAGAAAACTTAAAGACCTCCTGGAAAGGCTTTAGTTGTCACTAAGGGATGAAAACACTGCCACAAACAAAGCACTTTATTTCAGTGACTTGCTGTAGCCAGAAAAGAAAACAGCTGATCTACTTCTTTCCAAACTCCAGGTCAGTTGGACAGGAAGGAACTTCTTTCAGCCTGAGCAAGCTCTTCCAAGATCTGAATGTCAGCTAACTTTATTATGCCAGCTAATTAAGACTCATGGAGAATGAAGATCCTGCTGAACACAGCGGGATCCCATCACAGGATTCAACAGACTGTACCAAGTCACATGGGGTGAGGCTCCAGGGCTGGTGGTGACCCACATCGACGTGCAGGCTGCTGGTTCTGGGCAGGGATTTTATCTTCTTACAGTCTGTAGAGAAAGTGAGCAGAAAAAATAGAAGAAGCAGAAAAATGTTCTTTCCTTTTCTCGTCTGAGATTCCAGGTTTCTGTATCATTACGAGATTCAAAAACTCTGTAGGTTACAACAGTCAGCTTTGCTGTGCTATTCCTTGGTCAACCACCAGCTGGAATTCTGTCATAGAAGGAATATTTCAACTTGGTTTTACATGCAAGTAAGGAAAGAAATGGTTTTTTAAACTCTTGTGTTGATACAGTAAGGTGGCTTTGAGTTGATACAGTGAAGCGGCTGTGAGTTTCTTGAAAAGAAAGTCAAGGTTTGCATTCTGTGTGCTACAAGTTAAAAGGAAGAAGTCCACATCAATGAGAAGTCATGGTCATCTGAAGTTACTGAGTTAAGAATTAAGTATATTTCACAGGCTGGTTTTGCATTATGACAGCTGTTGCTGCCTTGCCAGCAGAAAAAGACGACCATAATGAGAAAACCTTTTCCTTCCAGACTCAAGGACAGGAAACAGAGGGAAGAGAGAAAGTAACCAGGAAGAGCCCAGGACTAACACAATCTGAAAAATTTGCAATTAAGAGCCCCTAAATTCTATTTCTATCCATACATTCACCTTGGGGACTTCTGCACTTCCCTGCTGATTAGGATGTTGATACTTTTGGCTTTTGCTCACTACTAAAGATTAATTTCCCTGGAAACAGACACTATAGGCATGAAAATAAGGAAGCAGGCTCTAAAAACTTATGTTTAAAGAAAACTCAGCTCTCTTCCTACCTGTTGAACAGCAATTTTCATCTATGCAGTCCATCTGCCCACAGAGATGTAAAATTCTGGATTGAAGTAATCAGCCTGTTGATGCACACAGCTGCTTTCCAGAGGAGGGTTTGTTTTAAAAAGGCCATTCTTGGTTGGCTGTTAAGGACCTGCTAATTGTGTGGTATCACTCTTCAAAATAGTGGGTTGTTGATAGTGGGGGGTTGTTCAGAGAATGCAAGATGATGTCTCACTTCACTGGTTCATCTGTATAAATTATTCACATTGACTGGTCTGTGCTTGATTTTGCAGGATAGAGCTCTTCAGAAATTCAGTGGTACCAGAATTCTTGCCCCCAAGTTGAGTGGTACAGATTAGTTTATTAAACTTTGTTGTCTCGCTTCACATTAGGTTTCTAATTATAAACATCCTAAGAAGTCCAGGGTGGCACTGTGTGTGAGAGGGTTCAAGTGTAGACATTATGAAAGGTTCTCTATCAGCAAAATATTTTGCTAGTGCCAAAGCATGGAGGGTGTAAACAGAAAAGGCAACCTTGGGAGTTGATTTCTCCCTTCTGCTTCCTGGTGCTCAAATCAATAATTTGAACATTTGACTGCAGGTGGGGTTCCCTCTGAGCTCTGGGAAACCAGTGCTCCCCTCATCGTCTCACAGCAGCCGGGAATTCAAGAACTGTGTGCACCCTCAGACCGCCCCACCCTGTGCCAGAGCAGTGTGGGGAAAGAGGGCATCCATCAGGGGTTGCTCATGGTTTGTTCTTTACACAGAGAACCCCTGCTGGCATCTTATCAGGTCTTCTGGACAAAGTGGAAGAATATGAACAATTACTTTGTTTTTATTTTCAAACGAAAAACAAAACCAAAACTGAAAAAAACCGAAAACCTGAAGGTTTGGTAAACCAGACCCTGAGCTGTTGAAGGCTCAGCAAGAGAGGTCACTCCCTCCTGCCCTGGAAGCTGCTTTTAAGCTGGTTGCTTGTTTTTTGTCTTTGCCTGAGCTGTGCCACCAGTGAACCCTGCTTGGCCATGGGACCCACTGATCGTTCCACAGCCGTGGGCAAGTGTCTGAGTATGACCTTGGCCGTGTCCCCAGCCCATGACCAAGTTCTGTCATGAGCCTGCACTGCTGTCACCTGCAGCTCTCAGCTTCCCTGCCCTTTCACCTGATCTTAATTTTCCCTTCTTTCAAGGTCTATCCCTTTGCTCTAGGAACACCAATTGTCTCAGAGACTTCAAATTATGACTTAATGTCTGCCTGTAATACGTTCCAGTTGCATTAATTTACAAGAAGAAAAAAACCCAAAGAGCCTGAAGTTCATGGCTGTTAATCAAATACCATCCTTGTGCAGTTGTCCTTGCTTTATACAACCTCCTTTTAAGTTTGTAAATGTTTTCTCAATGTTGTTGTAACATACCAAAATCTGGGCTGTGTTTCCAATGCCCTGAAATGGCATAAATGTACTCCATTGCTACGTATGTGCTTAGACTCAGGATCACATCTGTCATAAAACCAAGAAGCTGATGGATTGCCTAAAAAAATACTATTGCAAAGCATATTTCTCCCATTAAAACCCCATTAAAAAAAAAAAAGCTAAGTACTTACACGCCTAAAGGTATTGTTTGTTTGTTGCTTAAATCAATACTCTTTGGTAATGTTTGCATTTTGATATAATTCAGACATTCCCATCAGGCTTGAGATATACCAAGGATTCTTGGGAGGTCTCCTCTTCCTTGGTCTTTTAAAGCTAAGAGAAGAGATGCATTTTTTTACCAGAAGGATACCCTGGAATGGGCTTCCTAGAGGGTGTGGTTGATGCATTGACCCTGCTATTGTTTAAAGAGCATTTGGATGATGTCCTTAACAATATGCTTTAACTTTTGATCAGCCCTGAAGTGCTAATCCAGTTGGCCAAGATGAGTGTTTTAGGTCCCCTACAGCTGAAATATTCTATTCTATTCAATTCCATTCTAGCCTATTCCATGGAAAGCAGTGAAACATAAGCAAAACATAGAAGCTAACAACTGAGCAAGAAGGCTTCTAAACTGCTTTTTAAAACTTTCAATTAAGTTCTTCTAAAGCAAAAGTTAAGTATCTTTTCTAGCATCCAGTGATTCCTCCCATGTCATAGCTTGCATGTGCTGATGTTCACTGTACAAATATTTCTGGCAGTTCTGCTGCCCTAATTTCTTTTGGTTGGTTTTGGGTTTTTGTTTGTTTTTTGGGTTTTGGGTTTTTTTGTTTGTTTGTTTGTTTTTTGGTTTTTTTTTTTGGTTTTTTTTGTTTTTTTTTTTAATTCAGGGTTGTGTCAGAATATCTGGAGTTGTAGCAGCCAAGGATTTCTGGCCACTTAGGAAAGCCTGACACACCGAACCAGCATCATGCTATAACTGCCTTCTGATGCTCTGGGAGGAAAAGAGGTCAATGAGAGGAATCAGTCAAAATTAACTCTGTAGAAGTTCATAGGAACCTGAGAAAGGAAATTAAATTGCATGGTATTTAGCAAAAAATATAAACAGAGGGAAGGAAAGGATGTAAATCTGGTATCCAGGGTGGAGCAGGATGATCCTCTAACAGCGTTTATACATGCATGTAAATATTCCAATTTCCAATTGTAGCAACATAGATTTTTAATACCTTTCCATAAGTATTCTAAGAGAGTGGTTTTCCTAGTGGTTTTTTAAATTGACTATTATTTTTCCCATTTCTCCTGTATTTTGAAATATTAATTTTCAAACCTTGAGGTACTTTGGACAAGAGTCTTGAGATCCAGTGAAACACTGCTGAAGCATCTGAGCTGGCAAGAGCACTGTTCAATAAAAATCAAAACAGGTTACTACAAGGTTCAAAGAATAGTAAGATCTACAAACTGGTAGCTTAATGGTAGCTTCAGTTCAAACTGGAGGAAATAGAAGTTAAGCCTGGACTTATTCAGGCAAGAATTACTATTATTTGTCATCTGCTTGCTGTTTATGTTAGTTATTGACAGCATAACTCAAATTCCTATTGAATTTCTGTACCTCAGTGCAAACCTGACAGTAATTGAGATGCACTAGACATCTAAAAAGATCCATGACTGAAGGTGCTAAAGAGCGGTATATTTCCACAGCCTGTAACAGTGGTTTCTCCCATTCAGATTTGGAAATATTTTCGTGGGTACCCAATCATTTACAAGCAAAAGATGAAAATTCAGCTGTGCCCCTCCCACAACAAACATTCTGTCTGCAATCTGCAATAATCTGTGCAAGCATTAATACTTACGTAAATAGGACCAGGGATTTTAATTTAGTATTAATTCTGCCTGCCTGTCTCCCAAGCTGAAGTTCCCCTGGCAAAGGCTGCTTTTCCTGGTTGAGATCAGTTGCTTGAGAAAGCAAATTTCCCTCTGCTGTCTGCAGTAATGAAGAAGCTCCTTGACAGAATGGAAAGACCATGTGGCCAGAGGTGGCTTTCAGAGACTTCACAGACTAACATGGCTCCCCATAGCCATCTAAAAGTGTGCCTGTAAGGCCTGTCATCAGGCTGAAATTAATTTATGTGTCACAGAGCAAGAGATGCTTCAGTAGCGATCTCAAAAATTACTTTCTCGGTTGTGAAAATAGGTGCTTTTGAAACTTGTAACTCATTGCTCACTTACTGAGTTTCATTTTCCTTTAGAAGTCTCCCCAGATTTGCCCTTAGGAAAGTCAATTTGTCCTTGCTATCTAACATCTCAAAGGCAAAATTCAGTCCTCTTTAAAGAGGGATGATTTAGGACACAGTTGATGGATTGCTGCCAGTTGATTGAGCACAGTGCTGCTAATGCCAAGGTCACAGGTTCGAGCCCTGTACAGGCCATTCACTTTGGAGTTGGACTGATGATCCTTGTGGGCCCCTTCCAACTCCCTGATTTTGTGATACAGCTGAGGCCGGTGCAAACCTTGGCACTGATTACTGAGTGTTCAAGCTGTCAGAAGGCAACTGGTACATTTTATGTGAGACAGAGTGTATTTTCAGGCAAAACTAGAAGGAAAAATAGCCCCCCCCACAATGAACATGCAAAAGATAATGTATGTGTGACCTTCCTGGAAATGTTCACACTTTTCACAGAAGACTATTTCTGTACCTCTCTGTAATGCTAAGGTTTAAAAAAAGGGTACTGAAATTTCATGTTTATCTTTGCAGCATTTTTCAAGACTGAATGCTGCAGTCACCTCACATGACATATTGTCAGACCTTGTTAGACTCAAACAGGCCTCTCATGTGATGGATCCCAGTGCTTTATACCAAAGTATACCATAAGACTGAGGTGGGGGCTGATGGTTGAGAGGGATGACAGGAGGTTAGGACGCACGATGTGCTGGAGACACTCTCTTGGCAAGTTCTCAGAGGACTGCTCTCTTTTTGAGCAGTAAAGTGCAAAGTTATCTCATATGAATACTACCTTATTTTTGAAAATATAACTGTGAATTCTGTATGGTAGGTATTTTTCTGAGGTTAAAGTTATCTTTTCATGAAGCTATCACTGTCTGGCACAGTATTTATTAATCCTCTGTCTGGACAGAGACAATTCTGGGACAAGTTAAAAATATTTTACTGTGCAAGCTCATTTAGTTTAAAAGAACTAGAGATTGCTTTTCGCTCAGTGACTCCAAAGGCTGAACGACCCCAAGCTGAACACTTGATGGACTTCTGAAAGGTGAGGTGGCTAGAGATGAGAGACACCATTACACAGTGCAGATGATGCCTTTGCTATTTTGTAGGATTAGTGTCTGTGACTCACCTGATGTAACTCTGATCGATCACATAGTTACATTAAAGGATCTATAGCAGCAAGCAATGGAAAGGGAAAGCACGACACAGACTTCTCCTGGAACTCTTGGAAAGCAGTGAGGAAGCCAGTTGTGACTGACTGTTACCAGTGAGGTAACGACTGCTCCCAAGAGCCAGAAATCTCTTTATCAGACAGACATTAGGCTATTAAAAAACTAGTCTGGAGGAAACAGGCAGGACTGTCATCAGAGGAATGGTGACACAAGCAGAACAGACAGTAAGGCTACTTGATGATCTCAGCAGGGATGCCCTAGGGGGGGATAAGATGGATGTGCTCAACCAGGTTCTGAAAGGGGCTGCCCACTCCCACAGCTGGGCTTACCCAAAGGGTGCCCCCTTTATTAATCCCTGTGCCTCATTCAGGGAAGCATGTTCACCTAGAAGAGCTGCTTTGAGTTAGTTTCTACTCCAGGGACTGTATCCAGAATCACAGAATATTCTCAGTTAGACCCAAAAGGATCATGAAGTCCAACTCTTGACCCAAGTGTCACACCATGTGCCTGAGAGAATTTTTTCAATGCTTCTTGAACTCCCTCAGGGTGGTGCTGTGACCACTGCCATGGGGAGCCTCTTCCAGTGCCCAACCACCTTCTGGGGGAAGAACCTTTTTCTGACATCCAAACTAAACCTCCCCTTACAAAGCTTCAGGCCATTCCCTCAGGTCCTGTCACTGTCACCATAGAGAATAGATCAGTGCCTGCCCCTGCTCTTTCCCTCACAAGGAAGCTGTAACTGCAGTGAGGTCTGTCCTCAGGCTGCTCCAGGCTGAACAGACCAAGTGCCCTCAGCTGCTCCTCCTACGGCTTCCCCTCCAGACCCTTCACCATCCTCGTGGCCCTCCTTTGGACACTCTCCAATAGCTTTATATCTCTCTTATCCTGTGGCAGCCAAAACTGCCCCAGCACTGGAGGTGAGGCTGCCCCAGAGCAGAGCAGAGTGGGACAATCCCCTCCCTTGCCTGGCTGGCGATGCTGTGCCTGATGCCCCCCAGAACACAGGTGGCCCTCCTGGCTGCCAGGGCACTGCTGAATCAGGTTCAACTTGCCACAGACGAGGGGCATGAGGTCCCTTTCCACAGCACTGCTCTCCAGAATCTCATTCCCCAGTCTGTACACACATCCAGGGCTGCCCCATCCCAGATGCAGAACCCACCATTCTCCCTTGCTGAACTTCATATGGCTGGCAATTTCCCAGCCCTCTAATTCATTGAGGTCTACCTGTAGGGCCACCCTGCCTTCAAGGGAGTCAACAGCTCCTCCCATTTTTATATCATCTGCAAACCTAGATAATATCCCTTCCAGTCCTGCCTCCAAGTCATTAATGAAGATGTTGAAGAGGACTGGCCCTAAGGAGGAGCCCTGAGGAATCCCACCAGTGACAGGTCACCAGCCTGATGCCACCCCATTCACTGTAACCCTTTGTGCTCAGCCCATCAGCCAGTTGCTCACCCATCACATGATGTGTTTATCCAGCTGTGTGCTGGACATTTTGTCCAGAAGGATCCTGTGAGAGACAGTATTGAAACCTTTACTGAAATCCAAAAGGATTACATCAACTGGCTTCCCTGATCCAAGTAGATGGGTTAGCCTGTCAAAAAAGTAAGTTAATTTTGACAGGCAGGACTTTTCTGTCAAGAACCTGTGTTGGCTGTGACCGATGACTGCGTTGTCCTTCAGGTGTTTTTCAAGACTTCCCAGAATAATCTTCTCCATAATTTTGCCAGTCACTGAAGTGAGACTGCCAGGCCTGTAGTGTCCAGGCTCATCCTTCTTGCTCTTCTGGAAAACTGGGATGTCAGCCAGCTTGCAGTCAATTGGGACCTTTCCAGCTTCCCAAGTCCATTTGAAAATCTTTGAGAGAGATCTCATGATGACATCAGCTGGCTCTCTGAATATTCTCAGATGAATTCCATTGGACCCTATAGATTTACAGGGATCCAGTGGGAGCAGCAGATCCCATACAAGGTCAGGATCAGCCAGGAGTTGATCATTCTCACAGCCATGGTCCTCCAGCCCAGGGCACTGGGACCCCCTTAATCCATCACTGGCTTTGAGGACAGAGGCAAAGAAAGCATTAAATGTCTCTGCCTTGTCCATGTCCCTGTTTGTGAGGTGACCATCCTCATCCTGTAACAGGACAATATTATTTCTCCACTGTCTTTTGCTATCAATGCATTTCAAATCTGCTCTTTTTGTTGTCCCCGTCTATTGTGGCTGGCTTCAACTCCAGCTGATCTTCAGCCTGACAGATTTTCTCGCTGCAGTGGTGAGCAGCATCTCTGTATTCCTCTCACATCACCTGACCTTGCTTCTGCTGAGCCTACACCTTCCTTTTTGCCTCTACCTCCCAAAGAAGATTCCTGCTCAGCCAAGCCATCTTCTGCCTCACCTGCTCAAATTCTGACATTTGGGAATTGCCTCCTCCTGTTCCCTTAGAAGATGGTGCTTAAAATGTGACCAGCACTGACGGATCCCAGCACCTGCAAAAGCATTTTCCCAGGGTACCTTACTCAGTAATTCCCTGAGCAGCCTGAAGTCTGCTCTCCTCATGTCCAGAGTTGGGGTTTTGCTGGCACTTTCCTCCTGTCAACAGAGGTTGATTGCTTTGCGGTCGCTGTGGTGAAGATGGCCACCAACCTCTACTTTGCTCACAAAACCCTCTCTGTCGGCAAGCAACAAATCAAGGACAACGTCTTTCCTAGCCAGCTCTCTTAGTACCTGTATCACAAAGTGGTCATCCAGGTGTTCTATGAATTTTTTTGACCCGTTTGTGCCAGCTCTGTGGTGTTCCCACATAGTTGAAATCCCCCATAAGGACAAGGGCAGTTGATTCAGAGGTGTCTCTTAGTTCCTCAAATATTAGTTCATCAGTATCACCACCCTGGCTGGGTGGTCTACAGCAGACTCCCATGATGACATCTGCATTGTTTGCCCCTTAATCTTTACCCAAAAAGCCCACTACTGTGGCATTGACAACTGTGAGCTCCATACATTCCAGCCCTTCTGTGAGCAAAGAGATAATAAATCTGTGACCTTCCTGAAATTCACCTGTGGTGAATGCAGCCTTCACAGAAGGGTATTTTCTGTACTCTCTGTATCACTACAGTTAAAAAAAAGTGCACTAAAGTTTTGTGTTTATCTTTCTACAATGTCTCTCAGGTGTAAACTTTGAACTTGGCACAGATAGAAAGGCAGAGAGAATCAGCCCCAGAGGTAGTCAGAATGACAGAATCACTTTAGTATAACCCACAGACAAGGCCAGGAAGATATTAATGAGAGACGATGTTCTGGACACGAGGGGAGGATTTTCTTGTTATGGGACATTGAGAATGTACAAGGAAGAACTTGTGGATAATATGTAGCAACTATACTTTTGCTTGTATAGCTGACTGTTTACTGCCCGAGTGGTCATTGTTTGTTAGACAGCCTTGCCATTGTTCGCTAAGCAGCCAATCTTAAATTAGGCCACAGCCATTTTGAAGAGGTATAAGAATAGCAGTAGAGAAAATACAAAATCTTTTTACCTTTCTCAAGTATGGATTACGACCAGTGTGGCTTTTATGTCCACTTCGACAACAGCCACAGTGACCCAAGGGCAGGACCTGGCACCTGGCCTTGTGGAACCTCACACCACTGGTCCCATGATCCAGCCTGTCCAGATCCTTCTGCAGACCCTTCCTGCCCTCCAGCAGGTCAACAGTCCTGCCCATCTTGGTGTTATCTGCAAACTGACTGATGGTGCACTCAATGCCCTCATCCAGGTCATCCATAAAGACATTAAACAGAACTGGCCCCAGTACTGAGCCCTGGGGAACACTGCTGGTGACCGGCCACCAGCTGGATGTAACTCCATCCACCACCACTCTCTGGGCCTGGCCATACAGACAGGTTTTTACCAGCACAGAGTACACCTGTGCCAAGCCATGGGCTGACAGCTTTTCCTGGAGAATGCAGTGGGAGTCACTATCAAAGGCTTTGAAGTTCAGGTAGATGACATGCACAGAGTTTCCCTTATCCACTAGGTGTGTCACCCTGTCATAGAAGGTTGGTCAAGCAGAACCTGCCTTTCACAAATCTCTGCTGATGGAGCCTGATTCCCTGGTTGTCCTGTACATGCTGTGTGATGGCACGCAAGACAATCTGCTCCATAACCCTCCACAGCACTGAGGTCAGGCTGACAGGCCTGTAGCCCCCCCAATCTTTCTTTGACCCTTTTAGAAGATGGGCATCACACTGGCCAGGCTCCAGGATGAATGACTTTCCCGTAACGAGTTGCGATGACCATGACTTAAATCTTTACTATCACGCAGAAACAGTAGGACAGAAGATGGCATGAAGAAACAGCATTCAGTGAAGTGATGCAGCAGTGGAAATTGTCTAGTAAGGTTTTCTAAAGCAGAAGTAGAATGTTCTTGTTTTGATAAGATTGCCCCTTATGCAGCTGAAATTGTGAAATTTTAAATACCTATTTAGTTTTTCTAAGTACTTAGGTGCACTGACATGGAACACTTACCGTCTTTTGCGCATCTGCAGAATGTCAGACACGCTCAGCTTCACTGCTTTCTTCCTTGACCGTAAGAATGGCTCAAAAAAACTTCTTAAAGTGCAGGAGCACTGACATGTCCCTAGGGTTATGCCAGCAGAAAACAGCATTAATAGAAACAAGAAAAAGAGAAGCTCTAAGTGAATTGCTGGGCAATAGCTTTTTCCTCCTTCTTCTCTTTCTCATTTCATGTTAGAATGACAAAGGAGATAGGAAATAATGCTGCACAATTATTCACCAACTTCTCTAAGTCTGTAAGGCATCCAAGTACATAAAATTTATTCCAGTGGAAGATGATGGACAGAAGAGAAGCTATGCTGGAAGCCCAAGGGGAGAACGCATATAACAGATACTAGTACTGTAAAATGGAGCACAGGCCATAATATAAATAACACAAGTGGATACACATTCACCTCTACCAGAAACCATGTCTGTTTCAGAGAAAGAAAATTACATTTAGCATGTAAGTAGATCTTTTTCATTTGCAATGAATTAATTTTACTAATTAAGTATTAGGGTACTCTCTTGAATTTTATCTCCATCTCTCGGTGTGAGAATAGCCAACGTAAAGTTCGTATTTGCAGGTGGCAGATGATGCAATACATAGCTTAAACCCTTGATGTCACCAAAAATGATAAATATAATGAAACATCAGCAGATGTCACCACAACAATGGATTGTGCATGAAAACATGACACTGAATACCAAGAACAAACCCAGCAAGCAGCTACCTAAATTGGAAATTGTCATGAAAATGGTCCTTGTCTCGTGTATAAATCTCCAATACAAGTTTTCTGGTTCCTCTGAAAATGTGTAACTTCATGTTGCAGTTACTTGTTGTGATTCAGCCTCCTTGACAGCAACTTGGCATACAGGGGAAGAAAACAGAAGCTGTCACCACCTAATTGTGTAAGAATTTTGTTCTTACTGTGTCTGCTGTGGTCACAAAAATAACAAGGAAGGAAAAATACCATACAGATTGAAATACAAGCTCCTTATAATAAAGACAGGGAAATACATGTGTCTGATCAAGGCACAGACTTCAACTTGTTCTTCAGCACACTCATCTCTGAGTGAACACAGAGCTAAAAATACGGTAAATACTGCCACACTGACAATCCTCATCAAGCTAACGGAGAGACAACGACCAACATCTAGAAAGCAGAAGTTACTTCTGCATGAGAAAGAAATACTGGTGTGTCTGCACCAACTTGCTCTCACTTGAGCTCTTGGTCGTTAAGGGGAAGTAAGAGTGATGCACCAACTTCCAGTTAACTTTTGTTTTACATCATGTTTAAGTAATATTTGGATAAAATATACTTTCTGACTTACCTCACAGAGAAAAAGCAGGCTGCCACTGGATAATCCATCATGGCATTTTAATTTCAATGTAATTAATAAAGTTACCCTCTGCGCAAATGTGGTCCTTGGCGTTTAGACACTCATATGACCACACAGTCCTGAAGTTCTGTTCCCACTGAATGGAATGTTCAGTTTCATCAAAACAGAATTAGGAAAATGCTGACTGGTGACTTGTTTTACACCCTTTGCTTATTGCTTTTTTCTCACCTACCTTCTATACCTTGTTCAGCACAGAAAAATTAGGGGTGACTTGACTCCTCAAATGATATACTTTCAACTGCAAAGGAGTAAAAATTGTGTTATCACTCACCTCTTTGCCTACCCCAAACCTACTTCCCCTTCTTCCTTAAGGTCAATACAACCACATAAACTACTTCTGCTAGCCCCTTTTGTGAACCTATGTTTCAGCTTACAGTTGAAGTCCCTATTCGAAATCTGCAGAAACTTTAAAACATTTCAGAAGCTTTTCAGGGGATGAATAGAGGGGAAAGCAAGGGACCAGCCTAAAAATCTCTTTATAAAAAATAAATTTTGCTTTTAATATCCTGTGTCCCATTTTCTAGGCTAGACTGTGTTTTTGGTAAACCTGATCATCCAAGCATTCATGAAAAAGTGACAGTAGGTTGGGCATTATTAACAGAGCTATTAATGTTCAGGTATTTGGCAGGACTGAGCATGTACCAACAGCTCAATAACTGCACACAACTTTGAGGCTTACCACTGCATCAACTGTACCTCTGTCTCAGTGTGCACAGAGGCTGTGGCAACATTTGCTGTGTCTTTCTGCCTCCACAATCACTGAGTCACCAGCTTCATTCATGAGCTGAGGGAGTGAAAAATACTTTGCACTGAGGACCAGACACATTTAAGGAGGAAGCCATTTATATTAACAAGTAAAAGATTCTGTATTTTCTTTGTTTCTTTCAGAAGATGTGAGGGGAAAAGAAATATTATTAATAGCATCTGAAATGTATAAAAGCTGTTAAAAGTTTTTCATCTGGCCCACTTAACACTGCTGCCTACTTCCCAGGAGAAACGGATGTATCAAGAAAACCTCTTGCTATTTACTTCACTTTGCTTGTGTCCCTCAGAGCCCAAGCTACACCGTTTCCATTTTTACTACACTATTTCTGAAATTAAGGCAGGAAATGAGCTCAATTTCCTCAATATGGACTGTATGTAGCATTGTGCTTTTTTTCTGGGTACAGTCCAAAAAGTAATTCAAGTGTTTGTCACTTAGTCCTGGGCAGGGAATTCTGTAAAAGAGAAAATGGTTTCATCTTAAACACAGATTTGTATGTACCTTAAGTAAAGATTTTCTTTTTTTTTTGGTAAACAATCTGGAAAGTTACGTATGACAACAATTTTCCCAGTACCTTTTTTTTCATATAGTAATGTGCTAAGATTGCCAGCAAAACAACTAATCTTGAAAAATACAGTAAATTCATACAAAGAAACAGTAAGGTAACAATTAAAATTCTACTCTGGTAGAAATAAACTCAAATCCCAAGCAAAATAACAGAACCAACTGCAGTGGAGGCATATGCAGGGCTTACACGCTAATTCTACTGTATTTTAATGTTAAAAAATAATTGCAGATCTTTTGGGGTTTTCTGAAACTTAGAGAGGAAACTGAAAATATTTTGAAATTACTTAAACCTGATAAAAGAAACTGCAGCTAAGAATTCAATCGTATTTCTTCATGCAAACTGGCATCATCATAAGACTTAGTTATTGACCAAACCCAAAGCTACTTTCAACTTCAACAGAAATGTTGCAGCTTCTTAGTTAATTTTTATTCTCCAGCTAAATGCTCATCTGCAAATAATGAGTTCTTGAAAAACAAATCAAACTGGGTCACTGCAAAGTCATCAGGGACTCTGGGGATGGGTAATGTGATACTGTGCCTTTTATATCCAAGTGGGCAGTTTAAATCCAGTCTAGGCCAGCAGTGACTGGAGCCTACTGCCATACGCTTTTTGTCACATGTTAACAGGTTGATAGACTTGGTTCATTTTGCAGTGAAAAAATAACATTTCTCTATGGTCTTGTGAAACTGTCACTGAAAACTGAACTATCCTCCATCACAGAATCACAGAAAGACCATTGGCAGGCAGCTCTGGAAATCACCTGGTCCAGTCCCTCTGCTCAAGTAGGACCATGTCCAGGTGGCTTTTAAGTATCTCCAACGGAGACTTCTCAAGCTCTCTGGGCAATTTGTTCCAGGGTTCAGTCACCTTCATAACAAAAGTTTCATGATATTCACAGGGACTGCCTGTGTTTCAGTGTGTGCCCATTGCCTTTGGTCCTGTCCTGAAAAGATCCTGGCTTTGCCTTCTTTGTGGCCTCCCTTTCCCAATACTAATTCACACCAATGTGAACTGCCTTTGAGCCCACTCTTCTTCATGCTGAACAGTGCCAGCTTTTTCAGATTCCCTGTGTATGTCACAAGCTCCAGCCCTTTAATGGTGTCAGTGGCCCTTTGCTGGACTTTCTCCAGTATGTCCATGTCTTTTCTTCAGCAGGAGTCTACTACTGGACAAAGCACTCCAGATACATCTCACCAGTGCTCAGGTGAGGGCAAGGATCACCTCTCTGGACCTGCTGGCAACACTCCTCCTAATGCAGTCCAGGATACCTTCTTTGCCAAAAGAACGCATTGTTGGCTCATGTTCAACTTGGTGTCCACCAGGACTTTGTGCTCTGCAAAGCTGCTTCAGACAGTGGCCTCACCAATGTGAGCCTCTGAGATCAATGTTACCTCTCCGTGAAATAGTTGCTCTTCCATTCAGATGGGGCACACACTAGGAATAAGATGTTTGAAATTGCTGAAGCTAAGCAAAGCTGACTTCTCTTAGTGCAGGGCTAATATAAACAAATGAGCACCAGTCAAATTTACCGATCACTTTTCAAATGAGCTACAAAAATCTGAAGCAGTTAGCACACTGGAAGGCAGCACGAAAAGATTTATTGCAGACACACTCTCAGAAGTTCATATAACAAAGAAATGTTTTGTTTACAAAGAGGCTTCTAGGCTTGTACATTTTTACACAACATATGTTCAAATCTTTTGATTTTGCAGAGTAGCAGCATTAACTGCAGATATGTATTTCAAATGTTTACACTATCACATCTTATTGCATCACCACCATGATACCTCAAGGTAAGACTTTAAATAAACTGACTTATGGGTGGGCTGACTGCCTGC
Source organism: Corvus moneduloides (assembly GCF_009650955.1). NCBI lineage: Eukaryota > Metazoa > Chordata > Aves > Passeriformes > Corvidae > Corvus > Corvus moneduloides. The sequence continues at coordinate 65,047,014 of NC_045511.1, forward strand.
ATAACTAACTGTATTCATACCCACTATGGCACATGGACATACATTTCTTGAAAAAAAAAGTTTATTTTATTGCTTTATCACTTGAATTGTAATTAATAATGAATTATGCATTTACTTCCAAGTATCAGTCTACTACTTCAGTTTTATTCTTCTTACTTTAACATGTGTTGTGCATCTTCTCTCCGTCTCAGAAGATACTTCTATGATATTTGAATCTTACATTTTCATTTCAATGTAATTAACAAAGTTATCCCCTGCGCAAACACGGCCCTTGGTGTTTAAACACTCATATGACGGCACAGTTCTAAAGTTCTGTTCCCACTGAATGGAATGCTTAGTTTCATCAGAACAGAATTAGGTAATTCCTACCCGTGGAAGTACCACAGTGGACTTCTCTACAGGAGACACTCCTGCCCTCTCATTGCTACTATAAAAATATTTTTGTGGAACTTGTAACACAAGGCCGCATTTATTGAACTAAATTATTTCTTTATTAGGAAAACACCAACACCACGTTCTTCAAAATTACTGGAATTTTATTTGCCTCAGGCTTATGACTTGCAACCAAAGACATTGTGCAAAGAAAGCAAAGATTAAGTACACTTTAGGGAAAAGGTGATAATCCACATTGGTAACATAGAAGATCAGTCTGATGAAAGAAGCCATACGTTACACTATATAGATTGCAATATTCAATAGCATTTTTAAAACCAACTTTTTAATAGAGGAAAAAAAAGTTAAGCAAAGGTCACAGTAGACATAAATTTGATACAATTCAAAAAGCCTTTTTCTGAAGATCATCAAGCGTAAAGTGGAAAAACGTATATGGGGCAAGGTGTATGAAAGCTAACTACTGAACATTTGTAAGCTATTAAACAAAGTTGCATATATGTACCACAGTGTAAAAAATCAGTACAGGACAAATAAAAAATTTGAAAACTGCCTGATGAAAAATAAAATAACCAGTGGCTTTTAATGACTTATCCTGGTTACCAATGCTACAAAAGACTTTTTTTTGTTGTCTTTCTGATGCCACTGAAAAAACCTTATCAAATGATAAAACCAGGCACAATCAAACCATTACAAAGTCAAAACCAGCCCATAGAAATATACTATCAACCCACATTTTCCCTCAAAAGGTTTCTTTGTTGTTGCTTTTTGAGGCCCATTTGGTCACAATATGTTACATTTTTTTTCCTTTTTTACACCATGATATCATATGTTTGTCTGGCACTAACCTAAAGCTAATTTATAGAGAATGAGAATACAGAAACAACCCAATGTCTATTTGACAAAAAGAATTCACTGGGTGTAAAATAGGAGAAAAGAGAAGAGAAGGGGAAGGGGTCAGTTCTGCCAAGAAAATAAACCCTATGGATCACTCATCATCACTTCCGCTTGCTTCCGACTGGTCCTAGAGGTAAGAGACACAAGACAAGTCAGAAATTCTTTCCAGCTATTCTGTGGAATTTGTTAAAGAAGGAAAAATAAAAGGAAGTACAAGGAAGAAATATGACAATTAAACTGATAAATCAAGATAGCCTGAAGAAAGGTACTGTGTTATCTAGTATTTCTCTTTCATGACATTTCATCTAATTGCTGTAGACTTCTTTAGAGAGGGAAGACAGAGAGTCAGGAAACACCAGCTCTTTCTTTCTATCCAGACATTTAAAAACAACTGGGAAGACATCTATTTTCATTTGTTGCAATAGTAGAAGCACCCACCAAAAAAAGGTAAAAAATAATCAAGCTGTAATTTTTCATCTGTGGACAAAAGCAAACAGACCATGAGACTTAAAGGTTCGATGAATGTACAAACAGCTCGAAGAATAAGATCCAAACTTCTTAGACTTCTTGTCTTCCAGCACTGGAACCAAATCTCCCAAGCACACTCAGATACAGTTAACACCCCCACCCAATTCTCTCAGGATGATCACGACATGTTAAACATGGGCTTAAGCATGAATAGTTGAGAATTCTGACAGCAAGCAGGACAAGGCAGAGACGCAATCACTGCAACCACTTCCACAGTCTCACTGAACAAAACTTACATTTTCATCTTGATCCTCATCACTATCATCATCACTCACGACAGGCTTGGCTTTTGCTCTGCTTTGCCTCTTCTTGCCTTTTCCTTTCTCCCGACTTTTTTCATCCTTCTTATTTAACTTGATTTTGACTTTCACTGATTTTGCTGCAAAAAGTTTAACAACGTACATTAATGTAACATTCACTTATCAATGCCGTCTCCGTTCACAGAAATTCATCTCCGGTAGCAGCCTGAAAAGACATCCCCCTCTGACTTTATATGGACTGTGGAACAACAAAACAAGAGGTATTTGCTTTTATTTCTCTACTTTTTCATAGTTTTAACAATAATACATATTAAACTATGAAGACTAACTTTAAGCTGATCATGTGCATCTTCTTTTCATTCTCAGAATGCCTGGTGTCTACAGCTGGTACATGGTCCTGTGAGAAGATACACATTTAAAAATATTTTCTTCCTTACCCTCTTTGTATAAAGAGACTTTATTTTTTTTGTATTTTGAAGCACAGAAATGCTATGTAGAGGTTACTGGCGAATTTTGAGTTGACACGTTTCTAAAGAACATGTTACTCTGATTCCAGAATATCCACTCATTTCCAAATGACCTGCCAAAGTTGCGTGCATAGCACACATGTATGACACGCTTGGAAGGGTAGCTCAGGGCCACGTACTACAGCATCTGTAACCAGAGAAAAAGGGTAGCTGGAGTTTGGGTAGATGAACTGGATGGCACAAAGTGCAATGAAGAAATACCTCCTTTTCCACTTCATCATGTTTCCAAGTCTGCAGGGACTTAATGAGTGTTCTGAAACAGAGTTCCACTTAGTCCTTGTCACACTGAACAGTATTTTCAACATCATCTAGTTCTTAACCATACGACGAACTTTGCATGTCACATCATGCAAAAGTTGACCACCTGTGGATAAAGACTGTCTCTAGCCTTTCCAGGCGCTTCCATTTACAAACAACATGAACAGGCCCTGAAAGGCTGATAAACAATTATGGTCACTCCCAAAGCACCTCTGTGATTTGCTTCTGGATTAAAAATAGTTTAAGCAGAAGTAAGCCAGAACATCCAGCTGAAAGACTAAAACAACTTTAACACCCAAGCAAACTTAGTAAGAAACTATTTCCACCAATGGAAAACAGAACCTTTTAACAAGTTTCCATGCAGAAACAGAAAAACCTCCTCTTCTATCCCCAGATACACTTTATTTTCAGTATCTAGCAGGGGACTCACATTCTGATTCTGACTCTTCTTCTTCATCTTCTTCTTCATCATCATTGCTTTCATCCTCGCTTTCTTCTTCTTTGGCTATCTTCTGTCGTGCACTTTTGAACACAGACTGAAGAACAATGGAATCCTCATAGATCTACAGCACAGGTACAAATCTCTGTCAGAACTATGAAGTCAAGCAGGATCAAAAATTCACAGAATAAACTTCAATTTCCAGTGCAAATCTACAGAGTATATGGCATTTTCAAGTACCAAGTAACAATGTTTGTTGCATGAATTGTACGAGAAATGCCAACATTAATTCTTCCTGCTCTAAATGAAGAAATTTATCAGTAGTGAGCTGCAAAGAAACAACTCTTACAATGTATTACATCTGAAATGTCTAGTTAGTGGCTTTTTTTATTATTTCTACTACCATAGGAACTACAGTGCATTTTCATCAGATCACAACAGCTTTGAAAATCTGCCAAAGGAAAAGACTTCAGCAGTAAACACCTTAATTAAAACATGGTTTATTGTCTGGCAATACAGTTAATAATGACAAATGGCTAGCCATCATTTAATTATCTTTAGTTTTCTTCTGAAATCCAAAGTGGCTACAAGGAAAATAATTTATCTCAAGCAGCTCATCCCATCCTTCCTCTCAGATCTAAAAAGACTGAAAAAAAATTAGGGCTTGCTCTAAAATGAACACGTGTTCTTAAACATTCTGTAGTATCCAAAGTATCTTGGATAAATCATCAGATTTTCTCTTTAACCTCAAACATGGGGGGACTCTCAAGAGTGACTACTTCTGGCTTGTAACACATTTCTTAGATTAACACAGTAAAAATCTTGTGTTGCCGAGTATCTGGTTCTTTGCCATCATGTGAACAAATAATCTTGTGCAGTTTGTTTTGTAAAATGTCAGAAAACAAGCACTGGACAATTCAGCACTAAACAATTAAGAATAATCACCAGAAAAGTACAGAGTCACAGACTGCATTTGATTTTATCATCATCATCATCATCATCATCATCTACCTTGGCTGTCTGCCATTCTACTCTTCTGCCTAAATACACTTTCTTGTATAAGGGGATGCTAGGTATTTGTGAAAAAGATAATGGAAGGATTTTTGGCTGCCATTATGCAATCTGTACACTAAACATGGTAAAATTGCTCTAATACTTTGTGGGTTCGACAAACTGAATTAGAAAAAGTTTCTTCAGAATACCTAACATGAAATATCCAGTTCCTACTTTTTTCACTTGACCACCAAGTGCTTTTTTTGAAAGACTGCCTCTCACTGTGGATTGTTCCCCATTCTGTAAGTTCCTCTGTGCTTTTTGTTATGAGATGTTTGACTGCTCTCAGTCATGGTAAAATTTTTTATATCTATTATCTATAAAAAATAATCATGAATGTTTTGAAAAGGTTGCTCTCCTGTCTTATAACATTAGAGAGCCGTGAGACACCAGAACTTGCTTCCTTAAAGTCAAATAACAATTGACTTTCTCTTATAGCTACTTCTTTTCAAGTCAGCTCTTGATAGAACCTGCCAAATTCCTCCTGAGAACTATTTATTTTTCATATAAATAAGCCTAGCTTATTCAATTGTTCTTAGGAATGGCTCTTTCAACTAACCTTCTGTTTTTTCTCACTCTCACTATTCTAAGACAAAAAGAATTAAAGACCTGTACAAAATTTTATTTTTTTAATGCTGGGTACTACATAGTTAGGGCATCAATGTGACCCAGACTTTCAGAGTTTCCCAATGAAACACAGGGGTTTCAAAAATTGTTTTAACCTTCTTTATGTGGAATTACTTGTAATATTCATATCTATTTTGATACACAAAAAAATCCACAGGGCTGCTTCATGAAAAGCTGTGCAAATAGAAATGTTATTATTTTGACAAAAACCCAATTCTAACAGGTTTCAAAAAATCAAGCAACAATGACAGTAGAACTTTCTTCAAAAAGGGAGAAGTAACAACAAAAGAACTTCTCAACAAATGACAACATTCATGAGAAATCTTCTGTTTGACATGGCATTTTTAACCCTGTACATGTCTGTGTGTCATTTCACCATTACAACATGGTAAGCTTTCCAAAACATTGAGGACAAAAGCCTTAACACACAAAGTCATTCTATCCCTGAAAACCCTGAACAAGCTTCCATCTCAGATGGAACTGCTTTGCTCCAAGGAAAAGCAGCATGCACCACACTAAGAGAACACCTGAAGTCACTGTGTGCTTAAACAACAACCTGAATTAGCCCTTTCATTCTGAGTGCACACACAAGTAATCTAATTTACTGAAGTCAATTGGTATGTCAGAGCAAAGTTATACCAGAACTGTAACAAAGAACACATGGTAGCAAGGAGGCCTGGAAAACTGGAGGACTACTGCAGAAGTATCCTGCAGCTCAGGGGAAATCAAAATGAATGGTGTGAGAACTTCACAGGAAAAAAAAAAAAAAAAAAAAGAAAAATCTTAGACACAAATTACTTGGGCTTCGTGCTATAAAAAGTAATATTAGGTCTGGTCATTAATAATTAATTTCTGGAACAGAAAATAATACTACAACACTGATACATGCCATATTATTTCCAAACAGAGTAGCAATATCTACTAACACTTCTGTCCACTCAGGATTATTCCTCTCAATTCTACCACCTCTGCCTAACAAGAGACCAGTTTTCCATAAGCAGGTTGAGTCATTCTGATGATTTCATTATTTTTCCCATTTCAATACTGGTTTTTCTTTACCTCTTTTTATCTACTCTACGAATTCTTACCATCTTCTGAAGTTTCAGTCATACTTTTTGTTATTAATTTTCCTTTACTTTTTTCCCCGTCTGGTTATAATTAGATACTTATAGCTGTTTTACTGCTATATGAATAAGCAGTAAACTGAAAATTTACATCTGGACACGTAGCAAAATTTTGTCCTAAGCATTCTAACATAATTAATTTACTTCAAAAAGTATTTTCAGTTGATTTATTTGTAGTTGTTTCCATATAACTGAAGACAGTAAAAATACCACATGTACATATTACAGAAAGCATTTTCTGTCTCTTGATATCAAAAATAATCACTAAATGATGAACTGAATCCAACAATTCTTCATAATTAATTCCATACTCATTTTTAATTCTCGAATTTTAACATAAACTCTCCAGTTTAGCTAAATGTTATCACTAATGTTTACAAATTTTAAGCAGACATTTGTTATTGGCAGCACCATCCTTCAGCTTACTTTTATTTAGGCTTCTATTAACATCTTTTCTTATCTCTTGCACGTTATGGAAGCTGTCTTCATGGTCTCTGTTTCGACTGAATATTGTTTTTGCATCACACTTTTTGGACCTCATATATAAAAATAATCATCCAAGACTGTGTTTCACTGTATTGTGAGACAACTTTCTCATCGGTCTCTTATCTTTCTTATCTATCATCAAGATTTCATAGTATTTCCTTTTGGATCAGCACCCTGTTCTGAATTCTGAGCCCATCAGTGTGTACAAAACATCTGTTTGAGATGAGTTTGCCTTCTAAGCCTCTGAGACTCATCTGGGATTTATTACTACTTTCTCTTAAAATGGACACTGACCTTTCAACACTAAAAAAATTTTAAAAACCAGAGGCTTCAGAGGACGAAAAGCTTTATATATACTGATGAACAACCTTGAATTTTTATCTTCCATGAGCAGAACTGAAGAGTTTTCTATGATGTATTTCCTCAACATCCTGTCCTAGAGCTATACTGTTACATCTGCTCCTTCTGTGATCCACTGTGGAAAACCTAAACTGATGTATCACTCTACACATACTGCTTTTTACCAGCGATTCAAAAAGTCTTACTGCAGCTTTAAAGTACACACATATCAGAAAAAACTGATCTCAGATTTAGTATTAAAACCAATTTTTCTGAAAATACACACTGCAGCAGTTTCCAGTGAATTCTGGATTCTAAGAATGTGGACATTTTTCTCTACTCAAAGTAAGATCTGAAACAGAGAGTTTATATACAAAAATAATAATCAACAAGCACTGAAAACATTAGATAGGGGAAACCTGTATGTTCAACAGAAATTGACTCATTCAGACCTGAGATCCCTCCAAGTTGAATGTCTGAGCATTGTGACACAGCAGCATGACATCTTTCTCCAAATCCCCAAGACTCCGATATTTATGGTTGCGAATTCTTTCCTGTTGCATTTGTTGAGGAAATGAAAACAAGTATTAATGGGCAGTGGTGCAGAAAGAAGAACAGCAGAGAGGACACTGAATTAATATGAGTCAACACATTAAAGGCTTTCTCTTAAAAAAATTTACCTAAGCATCAAGATAAGGATCTGTTTAAAACACAGAAAGTCTTCAACCATGTTGTTAAGGTAGTACTCAAAAAATGCATCAAGGTAAAGCAGCAAAAATTAAGCAATTTCTTTGTGAACTGCAAGGGTTAAAAGCAAGAGAAATAAGAGTTCTTTTGGTAAAAGAAGTTCCAGTTTTGTCTTTCCAGCAAAGAAACAAAGTAACTGTAACACAAGTGAAAGATACAGAATTACAACATCACCTAAGGTGCAACATGCCACCCAGACCCCATCTGCCAAACACTGTTTGGATCTGACCTGGCTCTTCCAAGATACGAGGCTAGGGTCCAGAGGGGAAGCTGTACAAGGAGCAGCTGAGTTAATTTGGTTTGTTTAGCCTGGAGAGGAGCAGATTTGAGTGGAACTCATTGCAGTTACAGCTTCCTCATGAGAGGAAGAGCAGGGGCAGGCACTGATCTCTCTCTCTCACTGATCTCTGCACTTTCTTCTTCTCCTGTCCTGACAGTGACAGGACCCGAGGGAACGGCCTGAAGTTGTGTCAGGGGAGGTTTAGGCTGGGTATCAGGAGAAGTTTCTTCCCCCAGAGGGTGGCTGGGCACTAGAAGAGGCTTCCCAGGGCAGGGGACACAGCACCAGCCTGACAGAGTCCAAGAAGTGTTTGGACATCACTCTTAGGCACTGGTGTGATTCTTGGGGTGTCCTGTGCAGAGCCAGGAGTTGAACTTGATGATATGTGTTCGTCCCCTCCAATCCAGGATATTTATGGTTCTATGATTTTAAAGGTAGGGATAGCTATATTGCCCTAGAATTATTAAATCTTTGCAAACAGTGTGTTTTTACCAGAGCTCTTGACAGATTCACTATTAGGTCTTTGCAAAAAAAGGCACCGAGATGTCATTTCTGAGCGTGTCATTCATGTCACACTACTATAGTTTGATTTGACCTTGAAATTACAGTGATATACGGCAATATACACTAAACAAAATTACTTACAAGGTGTGTGACAATGTTTAAAATCTACTCCACCAATACAGGTGCATGAAATACTCATATTGTTATTTTAAAAACAGCTTTATGCTCACCCCTGCGTAAAGCAAAAAGAAATGGAAGGATCTCCACTTCCAAAATTCCTTCATTCCTTACCTTTATTTTTTTGAAGTCCACTGGTTTCCTAATCAATTCGTAATACTCTGGTAGTTCTTTCCTAGATGGGAGCTGAATGAAAACTTCACTTAGCTGCCGTCCTGAACTATTGAGAAAAACAAAGCCATAATGAAAAGAACGACTACAACTTTCTCACAAAACACACATGCACAATCTAATAAGGAAAAATTAAAATAATAAAATAAAATCACAGTTATTCTTTCAAAGAATTAGAAACGGAACCCTGATTTTCAAATTTGGTACCGATAATTAACTTACAATTTTAAATTTGAAACTGTTGTCATAACGTATCATAAATACGTCATTCACATCTAACATCATTAGAGATGAATATGTATAAGAGGCTTTATGAAAGAAGAATCAGGATTTGCATCTGATTTCCACAGTCTTTTGCTGAGTACACTCTTACTGTTTCCTTAATTTTGTTCAGTGATTTTTAGCAAGTCTCCCTTCTGTCACTCTTGTCATCTTCTTCTTGATCACTATATAGTTGATCTTGTAACTCCTCATTATAGCAAACCATACTGATTTCCATTATACTATATGCTGACTGCTATTAGACTAACTTGATGTTAGAACAACAAAAAATGAGTAACTTCTATTAATGACTGTTGGGTTTCTGGGAAGATCATTCCAACTATATTGAAAAACACTACTGCAAATTGTACTTCTTCATTCATTTGAAATAAAGTGATATATTATCTATAAAACTTTTATACTCTCAGAACACTGCCTATAACGTAGAGGAATCCGAATTTTCTAAGATTCCCATACGTTCCCATTGTTTATCCTTTTTTAATAGTTATTTTAACACTTTCATATTGAAATCTTTTTAAAATCTTCTTACCTGTCATTTTGCAAATAATATGTGGCTGTAAGTCACCTCGAGAGGAAATGTGCTGATGACACTTGTGGGCTTAGTTGTTTTTGTGTTTGTTTTTGGTTTTCTTTTCCCCCCAATTTTTCTCACTGAGTAGCAGAAAAGAGCTCTCCTGTGAAGAACTGCACACAGCATTCACAAGCATTTCTCAGTGCAATTCACACGCTTCCTTCTCTCACAGCTACTCCAGAAATGCCCTGCTTTCTCAGCTGAATTTTCAGACAGTATCTCAGGAACACCAAACTCCACAGGAGTTGGGCAAGAAGGCTACCAAGTTCGGGTATCCACCTGAGCTTTCTCTTGCAGCCACCCTCCAGAGTGGTGCAGGACCTTATCAGACACTTTAAACTAAAACGGAATTGCAGGTTAACTAAAGGAATTCTGCAATGGAGAAAAAGGATGATAAAAAGCAAAAAGATGGCAACAGCTCTGACCTTTATGGAAGTAACAAATGCTTACTATACAGCATGCATTTCTTAATGCCTGAAATAACATCAGAATTGGAGAAGGTACAATCTTTCTCATGGACCTGACAGATTAATGAACAAGCAGGAATAAAGAGATTTTCCTCACTTCCTAGGTATCTGGTGCTCACCTAATGCACAATTTTTTGCTGTTCTCATTTTGGTCCTGCGACAATGCTGTTCCTTCCATCACAGGGGATGATAATCTAAATACTCTACCTGCAGACTACTAATCAGCATTGTTCTACCAAAATCTTGGGACCAACTGGCAGCTAGAGTATTTTTTCATTCAATGCAGACATAGAAACCAAAAGCCTCTGTCTCATCCCGTACATTTGTGTCTGACTTGCAGCAGCAGCAGCAGCCCTTGCCTGCTCAGCAGTAGCTGCCAAGATACCTCCTTGGTCTCGGCAAGGTTGTGGCACACGCCTGAGTGAGCTCCTGGGCACGGTCGCTGCAGGTGAGGCAAGGCAGTGGGCGTACGGTGCGTCCCTGTTGCAGGAGAGGACAGTGAAATCTATCTACTCTATACAGCTGTTGGGATAGACACTCACAGAGACCACTGGCACCTCGGCAGCAGCTACTAGCAACTTCAACAGATCTAATTCATTTGGGAAGCATCCTGTTACTAGAATAGAAGCAAGCATAAAATGGCCAGGTAGCTGTTCACAGCCAAGTCTTAAAATTTCCCTCCTGCCAGCAAGTAACTGTGAAATTCTGGCCACTGTACCTGCTATCTCCTTTGGTATGGACTCACAAATTCATTACTTTCATACTTTCCCCATCCAAGTGGTTATACAATGGATTTAAAGGCACCAATCTTGTTCTTGACCTGTGTGCCTGTGTCATGCTGCATGACAGAACCTGTTTGCATCACAGACTACCCTCACAAAGTGAAACTGGAAGCAATACAAGAAAAGCAATGCATTAAATACATTCTATACAATTGACTAAACTAATGTGTGTTTCTATTTCTTTGAAAATTGAGGACTTCATTTTCTTTTTTGTTTTGATCATAGAAGGAAGTGCTGAGCAGTAACAGCTGCACCTGTGATCCATAGAATTTCTTCTAAACATACACAACACTATGAAAACCAGCAATTGGATCTCTGAGGCCCAAATGGTATCTTAAAATCTAAGTTTATATTCCCCTTTTATAAAATGAGAATAAAATGCTATAAAGGAGTTTTGCATCTGCAAAACATTTGGACTCCTTAGGAGCATTATAAAGAAGCCCAGGGGGAATTCAACTATTCATTAAGTGATCAGTGCCCACCTTATACAAGCAAGGCACTGATCCTGAGGAAAAGCAAAGCAAAACGAAGCAGTATCCTGTTGCACCATTACATGGCACACTGTAACTTTACCTACCTGCACCTCGGTACAGTATGAATGTGGATTAGCTGTACAGAAGGACTATCACTGCTGTGTTTTAATTTCAGCAGCCTTAACAGAAATCTCTATTTGAGTAAAATTACTGAACCACTGATGCTGGGGTTTCCTCAGCTGTGCTTCAGAGTTTAATACTGAATAGAAACACTTCATTAAAAAGGAAACAGACACCAATAAATTCTGATCAAATTTTAAAACATGTTTAGCCTATTTGTCCTACTGAAACAGCTCCTGATGCCTATAGCTTTTAATCTCATGGCTGTATTTTTTTCTCTTTTTTACACCAACACACCCACCCTTATATGGTATTTCATATTAAAAATACAACTCATAAACTATTGAACAGAAATATTCTATTTTCCAGGTGCAAAACCAGCCAACTGTGATTTGTTCACACTATTCTATTAAACTAAAGAATGCCATAGAAAACCCTTAAGCTTTTGCTTGATGTAATTAATTACTAAAATCATTTAAGGCCATTAAAAAAAAGCATTAAGGATATGACAGAAGACTACAGCCTGATTTTGTCTACTCAGATCAATAACAGCTTATTCTATCATTTTTATAGAACCTACACAAAGAAGTACTATCTTGCACTCTCCCTTTTGTACATGTGCATCCATACTATAAATGAATGTAATCTTTTCTAACAATCTCAAATTGCTGTGTTGTGGATACAGTAAGAGAAAAGTAGTAATTATTAATGCAACTCTGATTTTAATCCTTTTGCCCATTTATTAGAAAATAATAACCACAACTACTACCACATAAAAATCATGCGCAGTAAAAAAACACTTATGGTTGCCTAGCAACTAGCAGGCTACGTGCTGAAAGGAAGAAGGAGCGGAATAAATTAAAAGATCTGACTGTGAAAGAACTGTGACAGTTCACTGCTACTGCATCAGCTCAACATGTTAGTCCCATGTGTGCTCACATTAAAAACACTTGAATGCTGCACAAGTTAAAAAAGCATTAAGAAATACTGCTTATTTAAAAAATGGTTTTGCTCAGAAAAATATTTGTGTGCAATGTTTCTAATTTTCTTTCATTTCTGTCAAACTGCTTACAAGGTGCATACAAGCATACAATTCCACCCTTTTAGTCAGTATTGTCTTTGGTGAAATTAAATGCAGGAACCTCGTTTGTATGAGGCTCCTTTTCTATTTGTTTGACAGCTGGCACAGGCCCGTTAAAAGTATATTACTACCAAGACTCTCTCCTTTGATTTCAAAAGGCGAGGTAACTATGAAGCTGAAACTGCAAGATGTTCTCGTATTTCCGGCAAATTTCAAACGTTTAACAAATAATGAAAGTAAATTTAGAGTGGGTAGAATGAAGAGTCCTTCATGCTTGCCCAAGTCAGAGTGCTCACAAACAGAACCACGGCTTGAAAACTACAACTTTGAATCAAATGCAACTCACAAAGATGGTATTTAAAAGAAAAGCGAGTGTGGGGGAGGAGAATGACAAGAGCTGGCATAGTGACTTTCAACAGTAACCCAGCTATGTAGGGACATGATTAATTTTCATCAGTGCTTAATGGCTCCTTTTTGGAACTGACTACAGTAGTACATGGTAAACCTGTCTCCACCACTGAAATGGAAGTGGGTAAAAATAGTTAAACATGTAACTCCTGCGTTTGACATATGGCTACATACTCCATAACTAGGGCTTGGATATAAGTAAGAATTACTTACTCTGTGTGTTTGAATACCCAAGAGTATCAGCTGGCATAATTAATTACCAATAGTTAGATCAGTAATGGCTAATTGCGTTACTCACCATTTTACAACAGCTAAAAACCGGCAACTTAAGAAAACAGCTGAAAAGACTGAATAAAATCCATTTCACCTAGAGCTATGTCATCAAAATTAAGAGTACTATGGGCACAAATTTCAACATGTTGGCTTTAATGATGCAGTGAACAAAATGCTAAACACCACAGACAGGAGTAGTCTCTTGCCAAGCAGGAAAAAGACACACAAACTTCACCCTTCAATTTTTTATATCCTTATTAGAATGTAGTAAACATTCTAATGTCTCCAGGAGGAGACTTTGTGAAGTTAATTGGTACACTATGCAAGTCCTTACCTTAAATCTATTAACAGATCAGATGGAAGGTGGAGAAACAAATGAAATCACTGTATGGAACAGACCTATCAGCATCCTAGGACCCCTGAATTCAGCTGTTGCTATTTATGCAAAGTTAATGCAAACTAGTGGTAGTATCAAACTGGAACCCAGACAGGAAACACTATATTCTGATGCAAAGCAAAAGTAAACAGTAGGTTTGTAAGGAAGTTGAAGGATTACAAGGTATGAATGACAGAATCATAGAATTATTTAGGTTGGAAAAGACCTATAATATCATCCAGTCCAACCATTAACCCAGCACTTCCAAGTCTACCAGTAAGTGTCACATCCTCACACCTTTTCAACACCTTGGGGACGGTGATTCTACCACTTCCCTGGGCAGCCTGGTCCAATGACTGCGCACTGTTTCAATGCAGTTTTTCCCAATATCCAGTCTAAATCTCCCCTGGAGCAACTTGAGGCCATTTCCCCTTGTTCTGTTACTTGTTACCAAGGAGAAGAGGCTGAACCTCTTTCAGGGAGCAGTTGTAGAAAGCAGTAACTTCTCCTCTGAGACTCCTTTTCTCCTGGCTAAAAAACCCCAACTTCCTCAGCTGCTCCTTATAGGACTTGTGCTCCAGACTCTTCACCAGCTCCATTACCCTTCTCATGGTAGTGGACATGCTCCAGCACTTCAGTATCCTTCTAGGAGCGAGGGGCCCAAAACACAGGATTTCAGGTGTGGCCTCACCAGTGCTGATTACAGAGGGACAATCATTTCCCTAATCCTGCCAGAATAAAGTATGATTCATTTTCTCTACTTAATTTTAACCATCAGGAAAAGAAAGCTAAACTTACAGCTTGTCTTCCTCTGAAATAAACCATAAAGAAAAACCATCACAAGAGGAAAAATATAATTTTTAAGCCTGCATGTGTATGATGCAGATCAGCAGCTAGGGCTCAAATCTGGCATAAAAATTCCTTATTCTGAATTTTCTGACAAGAATTTCTATCAGCAATAAAACTGCCCCTTCTTTCAAAAGGCTAAAGCATTTTAAGTGCACATACAAACTACTTTTTGTGCGCCAAACTGATTTGATAGTGCCAAGCAATAGGATGAGAAAGAACATGCAGATACCAATGCACAGGAACTTTCACCTCAACCTGAGGAAGAACTGCTTTACTGTGCGGGTGACCACACACTGGAACAGATTGCCCAGAGAGGCTGTGGAGTTTCTCTCACTGGGGATATTCAAGAAATGTTGGGAGCAACCCTGTACCGTATGCTCTGGGATGACCCTGTCTCAGCAGGGAGGTTAAACCAGATGATCTGCTGTAGTCCCACCCAAACTGACCCATTCTGTGGTTCTTTGGTTTTGTGTAGTGAAAACATAACATACATAACATACGATTCTATGACATTCATTTCTATGGGTATTCCTAATTTTAGAGGGAAAGCAAGACAAAATAAAAGACTGGGAACTAGAAAAATGTGTGACAATAATGTCAGACTGATGAATTGCAACTTGCTCTCTTCTAAACAGGTGTTTTACACTGCAAGGTTAGAACAAGGTACAAGGGTGTAAAGGCACTTAAATCTTAGTTTAATAAGTAATTGCAACAAAATCTCAGATTAATATGCACTGCAAATGGAGTCTGCAAAGATGATGCATATACTTTACTTGGGAGAAACAGGATCAATGTGTAACTGGAAATATGTTTCCAGGTCCCTGAATCTAGGGTCTTGGTTTATCACATAGAACTTTTTAAATCAAGGAACGAAGGCCAAATCTATCTAGTTATTTCTGTCCTACTATTCCATATGGAAAGATTACAGAACTCTTAATTAAAACTTGTGTGATTTAATAAACGCTTCCAGTCATATAACCTTGTGACCACCATCTTGTATTTTTACGTGTTTCTACACTTCCTGTGTTTATGCTTCCCTTCTTTCCCAGGTGAATTTATTAAGAGCAATCATCTTACCCTCTCAAGACTGGATAAACAAACCAACCTGTTTGCTCCTGTAAAGCTCTCCCATGCTACTTATTACTGAAATAATTATTTACACTTGTCTCAGTGTAAACTAATCTTTTTTGAATGGAAAAGCATTCAAGTACTATATACAGCAACTCAGAAGCATTAACAGTATCACATGTAATGACATACACCCATAATGAATATTTCCACATCCACACAGTAAGGCATCCACATCCACACAGCATCACAGTAAGGCTCCTGTTTTCTTATGTCTGGACAATATTGATGGAACATAGTTGGTTTTAATCAATAATTTCTCTGCCCAGGTAATTCTTTTTCTGTCAGTTCTGCTTGAACTGACACCTGAATCAGAAGAAAAGTTTCTTATTTTTGGTCTGTGAGTACCATATAATGCACTCTGAGGTACTTTACTTCATGCCGTTTCTTTTACTCCAGACCTAACTGCGTCCAGTCCGCTGTGATTATCACACCACTACTGATGTTTTAATTTTGGCCAGGACACTGCTCATTTTTACTACGTATCATAAATATATTGTGATCTATGCCAACACAAATTCTCCAAGAAATTTTTTGTTATCTTCTTTCCAGTTTAGCAGTTCCTTTTTCAACAGTGCCTTCAATTAGATATTTTTACTTCTTTTGACTCAGATTAATGAGATATTAGATCTCCTCTTTCTTTCATATTAGCTTATAATGTTCCTGTGGTACCCTAAAAAATACTTTAGCAAAATCATAGAATCATAGAACGGTTTGGGTCAGAAATGACCTTTGAAGATAAGCTAGTTCAACTTCTCTGCCATGGGTGGGCAGGAACATCTTTCACTAGATCAGATGACTAGAACTCAGAGGATTCTGACCATCTTTTCTCTCCTGCTTTTGCTTCATTAAAGATCTGTTCTCCATTTTAAACCAGTATGGATGAAACCTAGATTAATTCAGCTTTCCCTCTGATGGCAAAGCAGTGCAGAAGAGTAAAAAAGGATCTGCATCTATAGTACCACTACATGTTTACAGTTTGATACTGAAAGCTGAGTAATGAGAGCACAGGTGCTGTTTAAAAAGGGAGTAGTGAATTCAATCGTAATTTTTACTTAATGATTTGGAGCATGTACCCCACTGTTCTTCAGATTGAGATATCAGCTATCTGTTTCCAGTTTAACAAAGATAAATATGAAGATAAGATAAAGAAATGCCTATCAATATGAAGAAAATCTTGAAGCACATCACCCAGTACTGGAATCCAATGCAAAAGAGGCTGCAAGAATCAAGTACTGTCAACTTGACAAAAAACCTCAACAACTCTCACACCAAAGGCATTCAAGCAGTCCAAGCTGAACATTCTCAGTGTCTTCCATCTTCGTCCTTTTTCTCTTTTTTTAACTATTTTCTTTGCTATATTGGACACACCCCAGATACCCTAATTTCAGGAAATTAATGCTGCCTGCCAGTCAAGTCAAATCTTACTGCAGTTTTTTCTCCTCCAGTGTGTTTCTAGCTCTCTAGAAATATCCGAAGAAAATCAGCTTTTACTTGTAAATTTGTCTCTAAGAATTATTAAACTTATTGTCAATGGAATGTTTCATTAAAATCAGCATCACATTGGGATTCACAATGGGAATAAAAGGAAATTGGAGGATTGCTAAACTGTACTGCATAAAAGAGAAAAATCTAAATCAAAAGGTTGGAATTGCACTAAGGACTTGACAGAGATAAACAGCAGACAAGAAACTTCCAGTTTCTTGCATGGAGTACTTTAACTGAGGTTTACAAGTACTGGGGTAACTACCTCTGGACTTCCTTTTTAGAGAATCGTATGTTGCACTTCTCCACACTGAAAATTTACCTCAAATATTGCCAATATGTCTGTTTAAACTAGTTTTGATCTTCACATTTAAGTTGGAACTGTGCAATTACTATTTACTAGAGCTTATTGTTTGTATTGAAATCTTTAGCTTTCCTTGACATAGATAACCCAGTCAATTTTGATGGATGTTTTTTACATAAGGAAGGAAAGGATGGTCCTTGTCACCAGATGCTTACAACTGAAGTCAAGTACTAGACAGTTAGGAAAGCACTTGGAGAATCCTTCCCTGCATCAACATTAGGCAGTGTCACCACAGAAAAGCAGCCAACTAGCATTTTAGATTTTTGTGAGCACCATGGATTTTATGGTTTTTTTTGTTTTTTGTTTTTTTTTTTAAAGCGTTAATAAGAACAGAAAAGTGGTTCTGTATTTACAAGCAACTCTTCTCAAAAGCAAGGGAAAATATGAAAAAAACGGCTCAAAGACGTATTAGTTTAGTAACGTATTCTTTTTACTTTTTTTCATGCTGCCCTTTAAACTGCACAAAACTTATTAAGTTTTGTAGGATTGGCTTTGACAAAGTAACTCAGGCCTAACTCAGTATGATTTTGGATGGGTATCACCTGACCACCTTTTGGGACACAATCAGTTCTCCATGGTCTGGACGAGCCCTCTGGACTTATCATAAAGAAAAAATGAAGCATCTCTTAGCACTGAAAATTTAAGCTAAAGACAAAGATGATTTCAAGCATTCAAATACTAAATACATGAAAACCCTTTTTTTTCCCCAGATGAAACTCATGGCCTACTTTTCTTCCAATTAACCTGTCCCTCTATACTTGCCCCAATTGCCTTCACACACACAAAAGCCCAGAGCTGAACAAACATGAACCCCCAACAAAGCTGAAGGGTTCCAACGCCACTTAATTCTAAAGCTGCAAATCCTGAAAGTATTAATTGAACTCTAGAGCAAAGTTAACCCCAAATATTTTAAGATATTAAAGTTTCTTGACGCCTAAACTTGTAATTCTGTTCTTTCATAGTATTGGGTGGTTTGATGCTAGCTCACAAAAAAAACAGAATGCAGAAACTTGGAACTCCTCCATATAACTTAAAAGCACTGAAGAGCTCAGTTTAAGACACATTTTTAATTCCTTATGGAATAGAACTCCATACACTTTTTAAATTGGGAACCAGTTCTGTCTTGCATAAATGTGGGCTCCTGGGAGAGGAAACACAATGCCTTGTCACAACATAATAGCTCAGTTGTTAACTTTTTTTGACAGAAATCAGATAGGAACTTCCTGGGGCATGAACATCAGGTAAAAAACCTTAACCTCCCCAGAAGCTATCAGTTACAATCAGTAGCTATCCCCTACTAGAGACCAGCAGAAGCAACTTTGCTATTTTAAAAGTGAGAGATACCCTGATCAGAAGTGCTTGGCTTCAGGAGAAGTTTCAAGGCCAAGGATCTAAAAGGCAGAGATGCTTCCTTGCAGCCCTGACTGGAACATGTGAACTTAAACACTTCTCCCTTCTCAGCTATTCTCTTGGCTGAGAGTCATGGCAAGCTAAATATACTGAGATTGTAGTCAGCTTGCTGCTCATCCTGTTTGTTGCTATGAATGCTGTTGTGATGCAATAAAATACCTTTTGATGTACTCTAGAAAGACCCCACAGATCACAGAATGGTTCTTTTAACAGTTATGTGCAAAAAAAATCATGGATCACAGCAGTATGTGCTTTACCAAGTACCACCCAAACTACCCTTGTACAGGCAGAGCCAGAACAGTAACTCCAAAAAAAGGCAGCGTTCAAGCTGCCATTAAAAGTCACAGACTGAAAGTTGTTTACAGGCAAAAAATATATTGTTACACCTAGGTGCAGGTCACCGAGCAAGTACTTCCGGACTTTCTCTGAATGCATTTAGTATTAACTTAGTTTATAATAGGTGCTTATATGATCTAAGTAATTCAATGTACAGCAAAGAAGGGATAAACACACAAGAAGGCTTTACTGATTTTTGGCAGATACAAACTGAGTTAAAATACAATGTTTGCAATCAAGTCTGATTCAAAGGCATTATTAATTAATTCTCTATTTCTTGCTCATGAAGCATAGGTGATTTGCGGTTTGAAAATATGCAAAACCGAAGTCTTCAGATAACATTTCCATCAGAAGGAATACTTTTTTCCTAAAGGCCAAATATTTAGCATATTTTTATGCTGAAAATGGGGTTTTCTTGACAAACAGGCTTCCATCTCTCATGTGGACAACATATTTTCAGTATTTCTGTATTTTTTCTTTTGGCAGCTCTGATGCTCATGATATGAGCCCTGAACATTCTGGGCAGTCTTTCAGTCTTTCATTGTGAGACCCATGTAAACTTGAATTAATAAATCTGTAGCCATGTCTTTGAAAAGATTAATTTCAACACATGCTGCACCACTAAATTGAAGGAAAACCCTGCTCAAGCTGTATTTTCTTAAGTACATATCCTGAGCAGAATGACTTCATTCCTAAGCAAGAGCTCTATGCTTACTTTTTTCTTACTTTTTAAAATTGTGTTTCAACAATTTTCTATCAGATGGGTGTTAAAAAAAACCCCTATGAAGTGTGAGACTTTCAGGATCAGGTCCTAAGAGGAATTACTTTTCAGAAAAGCCATGTCAGCAAGTCTTTCTAAAGACTGAAAAAAATGAAGCCATTATAAAATGTAAAGAGTGATATCAGCAGGAAGGGAGAGAGCACATGCAATAGAGATAGACTGTCTCCAAGCTCACCTATCCTTGTAGTTTATCACAGTATCAATGATAGCATTCATTTGTTTAGTCAGTTTGGGTGGATTGGGCGACAACTTCTCTGCAGGGGGTCTGCCTCTTCTTTTCTTTGCTTTCTCTCCATCCTCCTTCCCAGAATCTTTATCCACGTTTCTTCGCCTCTTTCGCTTTTTAAGCCGGACTTCCTCCTCCATTTCTTCCAAATTGCCGTCTTCAATTGCCTGACAACCATATTCAAAAAGTATGATTTTTAAACAAAACAGATATTGCAAAGGGAAATAAAAAACTGTATTTAAAAACAGCAATAAAAAACCCCTGCAACTCCATGGGATGCATGTAATTCAATTCAAAATGTTCAGTTTATTTATGAACAAGAGTACAACAAGAAACTGAGTTACTGGCAATCAAAGAGATACTAAATATTAATTTGTCCTAAGGATCCCACTATCATCTAAATACACATGTTATTTATATGAACTTTGAATTCCACACCAAATCAGAGTTTCACACATAATGGCCTGTGGAATTGTCTCAGTAAGTGTACAACAAACATTAATTTTTTCACATCAGTGTTGGTTCTGGGTTACACAGTTCCATGCAAAACAGACTTAGACACCATATGTTTTCAAACAGGACAGTCCAAATCCTGCTCAGCTCCCAAAGCCAGTTCACACACAGTTCTTTGTGCATACACACAGAATAGACACTTTAGGCAGGAACAACCCATCTTCTCTTCCAAACCTTTTAAGCAACTTTTAAATCACCTAAGTGTTAAAATAATCTCTAAAATGTATACTTTTCTTCTAGAATAGTAACCATGAGGTAGGCAGAAGCACTGACAGTACACTGGTTTGTTGTAAACAGCACTCATAACGTGGGATGCAAAAACCTCACCCCAAAACCCAATTCATACACACAGTCACACACAACGAACACTAATTTCAATTGTTTCAATTACCTGGACATAAGCTTTTAACCAGACCCAGCAGCTCTATGCAGAGGGATAAAAAAATTGCTACAAAAAACCAAACTACGAATAAAGGGAACCTGTTCACACACACTATCCATGTCATAAAGCAAGAAGCTGAACTTTTTGTGATTTGAGAAAGCCAACAAAAGAAAATAAATAAAAGTACCAGGTCATAAGAGAACTGAAATCAAAAATAAAAAATAAAATAAAATAAAATATAAAAATCTTAAAATTTAAGGCTTTCTGATTAACGCTTTCTCAGAACCTAACTGATGTTGATATTTGTCGCTTTTGCTTCTCAATATTGCCTTGAGTACATGCAAATGCTAATCAATCCTTTCTCGTAGCTGAAAGAGCTCTAATCCTAAGGCAATTACCTTCATTTCTCCACGGCACCAAACATGGCTAATATTTATGATCATGTGAGCATAACAATCAATATAAAAAAGTGATTACAGCCCAGACATAATTTTTCTCAATTGTGTACAATGTCTCTTCAAAAACGTTTTGTGAACAAAACCTGATGCATAACACAAAATAAGCTGACATGTTTAAAAAACCAGTGGGATTTTGAAATCTGTTTCCTATGCATCCTCCGATGTGCAAATCCACAGACAAACACAAAAGCAGAATCCTGAGAGACAGCCTGAAACTAGGCCTTAATAATCAAAAGACAATTTACATCATGCTTCCACAGCATTCAGATATCTACTACGAAGGAGGCTCGAGATCTGATGAGTTAGGAAGAAAAGAGAAGGGAAAAAAAAATCTGCACACAAATTCATTAATATTCATCTGGCTAAAGCAGGACATGCGCTATAAACCACTGAGACTAATGAAGATTAAGAAAAGGAAATTTCTCTGCATATCTTGGAAGCTAGAAAAGCTAATACTAAATACAGCATGCAAGGCTGTCAACAGTTAATGTCATTGCTCTCCTCAAGCACTCAGTTGTACATTGAAACATGGAGAACACCGACTTTTGATGTGTTACACACCTACACATGCCTGTGATGTAGTTCTACTGAATCTTCAAGACGGC
Source organism: Corvus moneduloides (assembly GCF_009650955.1). Taxonomy (NCBI): domain Eukaryota; kingdom Metazoa; phylum Chordata; class Aves; order Passeriformes; family Corvidae; genus Corvus; species Corvus moneduloides. The sequence continues at coordinate 65,069,191 of NC_045511.1, forward strand.
AATGAAAAAGGATATTTACCTTACCACTATCAGCAGGCCGGCTATCGGAAATCACAGTTAGTGGGGATAAAATTAACAAGCCAGCAAAGCAGCGAGCTGCTAGTCTCTTCATCAGCTGATCAGGAAAAAAAAGAGAGCTGGGGAAAGGCTATGTTTTCATATACAAGTAATTTTATTTTACTGAAAATTTAATACTGAAAGGATTGTGGATACTGAAATCTGCTGTTTCATTCTACTTACTACAAGGCCTGACGCCTTCCTCCTTCAGCTGGTTTTAATATTGACAACTACTTATCATATTTCTCCCCTTACTATTCTAGGCATTCGAATTAGATTTTTAGCTGGGCAGTTACGGATTCTTGTTATCATTATAACAATAATAGCACAATCAGACAGTTTCATGTATGATTTTAAAACTGAGACTGGTTGCATGCATTTTAAAGATGCATTCATTACAGAAAACATATTCCTATTCCTCCACAGTGAACAGATCAAGTTTTGGATACTGAAACCGATACAAAAATCTATTCTGATTTACAATAAATTAGAAAAAAATAAAAACAAACCAAGTCATCATTCTGTTAACTTTGGTAACATTTTGCTGTCCTTCAGAAAACTTCACTTAACTACAACATATTTATATCTTTGCTCACTTGACAGATTTTCTACCACAAAAAAGAAATCACAGTGGTCCTGTCATCACAGAGTTTATTAACATCTCACTTTAGAATTCTGAATAAAATTCTTGCTTAGAGTAGGCAGCATTTTGGAAAATAAATATTACCAAAAAGAAAAGCTAGAAGTGAAAAGTTGGGGTTTTTTTAAATTTTACATATAGCAATGTAGTAAAGACAAATGATAAAAAAAAAGCCCAAGTAAACTAATGTATACTCTTGCACTCTTAAAATTAGTGACTAGCAGGTAGCAAATTAATTCTTAGCAAATTACAAATCTACCATCAAATGTTAAAATTTCTATTTAACCAGTAATATATCAATCAATTACTATATTAAACTTTCAAAATGTGTATGCATGAATGTAAACTCAGACATCCGTCTTTAAGACCTTAGTGACCCCACTCGAAAATCAGTCTGACAATACAAGCAGTATAAAAATGTTGCTACTGTGACTCTTAACATTAGTTCTCAAGGGACAAATATGTATTTTGTATATAAACAATAACATTTAGAACTAAACCTGTATGATTTATTCTGTCTCAAAAGATGGCTTAAAACTGCATCAAATAAATCAGTTATCAGCAGATAGATTAATGCTCTGTGCATATGATCCAAGCGTGTATTAGCAACAACATATTTATTAAGCTAATTTATCTGACTGAGCTCTTTGTTAGAAACACTTACTATTCTAAGCCTTAAGTGCCACACTGAAGAGAATGCCCTTCCCAACCTTTACCAGTACGATAATGATACAAATCCCAGGCACAAATCTCCAGTTCCTGACAGATGATGGGCTGTGTGAGAGTGCAAAATAACACAGACATCTCCCATGCTCAAATGCCTCTGGATTAGTGAGGTGAACAGCAAGAGAGTCAAGGAAATTGGTACACTAATAAAAATTGAACACTTTCCTTCCCTTAAGGAAACTGGACAAAATAGTGCCCAAAAAAAAGTCTGGACACCTCTTTTTTTTGAAAGACTGCTGTAAGAACTCAATGTCAAATTTTGCAAGTTGTCAGGCATCTCATGAAAGGCAAATATGCCAGTGAAATATGAGGACCCTGTGTTAAGTTCTGTACTGACAAAATGTTCCTGCTTTTCTGACTCATATTGCTGTAACCTAGTCCATGTACACAAAACAATTTCATTTCTAAAGAGGTAAGAGCACACTGACCCATGGATTAAAGAAATCAAAACTGTCTTTCTCCAAAAAGAAGCTTCTACCTCCCAAGAACAAAAATGTGTTTTTCAGGAGGCAAGCAGAAGTTACTTCTGAGACAGTCTGCCTTCCTATTGCTGCTTGCAACTAGATTTTCACCTTTACTAAAGGAAAATAGCTGTTTTGAGGTGAAAGTATTCTTACGGAATATCGATACAACATTTATACATGAGCACCAAACAGAAACAAAGTAAGGATAAAATGTAAACTGTTTCTTTCCTCCATTTGAAGGACAGGACATTACAGATATATTCTTAACAACTTCTGTTGAGCACGACATAGCACTGAGACTCAATACCTTTTCAATTCAGAATCACAGATGCAAATAAGGACTAGGTACTAACAGCTCTGAGTTTTATTTCACAATTGTGTTCTGCAAGACAATAGTTGTGTAGGCCTTACACAGCTAATATGCCTTAAAATAATTTTACAGGAATCATGTAACTCAGGTGTGGTGACAGAATGATCAGTGGAGCTGCCCATCATAAAATCAGCTTTGGTGTCTAAGGCCTGTCTTGTTTAGATGGTAAAACATTGTATTACATAATTATTTTTCCTTTGATTGGAAGTAACTATAGTATGGTTATGAGAAAATTCAGATACAGTGAAAGCTTTTGGTACTACTCATAGTCTAAGAAACTGGACACACAAAGCAGAAGTGGTAGGGCGCCATGCAGTAAGTCTGCTTGATGCTGTTCAGATGAAACAGGACATGAACACAGGACATGCAAACTCTTCCTGTGTCCCTCTCCAATTTATATTGAGATGAACATTCAGAGAATTGCCACATCCCTTTAAACATGAATGCCCTGTGTCTCTCCAACTTGCAAAGTTGAAAGAAAGCTATTGTAACTAACATTATCATGTGAAGAAATACCCTAACATGCTAATTAAACTCAATGCTTCAATAGAAAGCGCATAAAACATAGGTGAACAGAAAAAACATACGACCTTGCCAACTCCCTGAACATAAATACTAACGCAATCACATAAAACTTCCAAAAGAATGAGCTTTTTTGAGAACATCAAATAACTTAACAGGGCCTTTTACTGACTACTGGCCAAAAGGCATTAAGTTTAAGGGCTGTTAAGTAATTAAAACCAAAAAACATGTCAGTAGTGCAGTAATGAACAACAGATGACTGCTTTGCAAAATGAAGTTCACATTTACCATACCAGAAGAGAAGAAAGAAAGAAAAGAACCCCATGGACAGCTAATAATAAACACTGAAAGCCTTAAAATGATACCTACCTACCCTTACCAATTTCTCTCTTCAACATGATCCTTCTTGGAATATTGTATTGATATCCAAGAGAAGTTCTCCTCGTTTTTGGGTTGGTTTTTTTTTTTTTTTTTGTGCTGTCTTGCTCTATTTGAAATCCTACCATTCTTTATTTTACATTTGTTCTCAGATTAAATCTCACGACCAATGAAGACTTCAACTTTCCACACTGCAGTTCACATTCTTAAATAGATCTCTTCAAAATCCAGTTCTTTTGCTTATTTTTTTACCATTAACATTCCTGACATCTGAGACTGCTTCTAATTTCCCCATGCTGGAATTGTTTCTTGGCTCTCTAGAGCAAGTTTCCTTACACTGTACTTTTATCTTCCTATGCAACAACAGGGAGGTCAGTATACAAGATAAAGACTGCGAGGAAGAATGCCATTAACACTTGACAATTAGATGAAACGCCTTAAGATACTCTATCAGTGCAATAATAAATACCTGAAAATAATTATAAAGATTGATGAAGAGTTATTTTAATTCCATTTCCTCTCCTTGTTCGATATTATTGCACTACAGATTTACCAGCCTAGTTTTTCTGGGACTAAACTAAAACACAATATAGACCAGAATCTGTCAAAGGCAAAGAATTAGTGACTACATCCAGTTCTAACTTGCTTTCATAAAAGTACTGTTTTTTCTAAAAACTCAAAATGCAATTATTGCAAAAACAAATCAACTTGTAATATATCTGGTCTTCTCAGATAGGCTGAACTTCCACCAAATACGGCAAATGTAATACGGTAAAAAAACTTCACCCATGTGTTCATCAATCAAGAGTCTGTGTCATCACAACATCGAAACCAGCATCTTTTTAAGAGGCAAGAGAAGACAGACTGTTTTCTGTTTTACATTTGAAAATTATTAATACTTGCTTAATTATTTGCACTGAAACTTCAGCTGCCTATATTTAGACATTAAGGAGAACAATAATGTAAATTATAGCTTTTTCCTACATTTTGATTTAAAGACTGGTGTCAAAATGACCTGATATAACCATGCAAGAGTATGAGTTATCTTTAAAGAGAAATGGTCTCAACCAAAGCAACATGCATAATATTAAAAAAAATAGGTATTGACTTAAAATATTAATAGGATCAAAGCTTTTATCTTCAGTGTTTTCTTTTGGGTCTGAGAAAATTGTTTCAGGTCAAATATCCTAATACTTAATCTTGATATAAGGTATCTTAATGCTAAAGCTTCATCTTCAGTATTATTATTATGTAAAGCATCATCCAGAGCCAGCACAAGTAAACTCTAAGTTATGACAAACCCCACTGACAAGCACATACAATTTTCTTTTGTTCCAAAGTGAAATCTTACTAATCTCGGTTAAAAAAAAAACCTGTAACTAGTCTCATTTGTCCCTTCCCCAAAAGGCAAACAGTGATTTTAAATGGAACTCCTCAAACTGATTTTGCACCAATGAGATTTTCAAAAACTTTGGGGAGAGAGAAATTGAAGAGCACAATTAACTACTCGTGATGCCAGCATCCACTGCTTGCCAGCTAAGTGAGCACCTTGAAAGTGCTCCATTAGAGAGAAGGAATTGAGTCATAGAAAGGAACAACTGTATCATGCTGACTATAAAGATACTTTGCTTAACCAATCAGAGCACTGAGAAAATACATACTGTGTCAAGTACCTGAATGTGGAACTACCAAAAAATCATCACTATTCTGTGGTCTATATTTACTCAGCCACACTCTGAGAAGATCTACAGGTCTGTAATTGTCAAGAGAGTTTTCAAAATGTCTTGCTAAGAAGACTTAATTTTAACAACCTCTTGACTAAGCCAAGCTCATCAAGGAGCAACAGAACGATGGGGGAGGAATTAAAAAAAATTCTATACCAGAAACTATTGATATCATCTTCTTACTCTTCATCACTGAACTGTTTAGTTGTGGTGGGGTTTTTTGTTTGTTTCCCAAATCTTCTTCCCTTCTGTTTTAGAAAACTAGATAAGCTGCTGAAGAATTCCCATCACTTAGAATAATAGCCTGTTTCCGAACACAGGGAAAAACGCTCTCCTTCAAGACTGGAGGACAATTTATAACAGACTTGTGAAAAATTATGCAGGGAAATTGCCAGATGATAAAGAAACATATTCCAAAAGGGATCTTACAATAGCATTTCTCAAGTACAAGGTATCCTGAGTATTTCAGATTGCCTTCCTATTGTTCAGAACCTTACAGCATATTGATAACACAAAGAATAAGTATCGGTAACAGGCTGCTATTGGAACTAGTTGCAGGTATCTTTGGAGTATGATTAGAAGTAAAATTGAGAGACTGAACGAGATGTACTGGAAGACTGTAATGAAAAGACTGCAGGCATGTTTCCTGGCTTCGGATTCACAAGCAATCCATCTTGAAGTAAAATCTACTATGATAGAGATGCGTCATTTTTTCCCCTTTATCTTGTTCACTGTGTCAGAGACAAAGATGCTTGTTGCATAGACAAGATTCTGGAGCATTTAGTGACTGGTGTTCTTCAGTGAGAGGTGAGAATGGGAAAGATTTCTCCCTTTTTCAATTTTTATAAGCGTTTTTCTCCCTGTCTTATCGAGAATTCTGATTCAGGAAAGCCTACTACTGGAGTGTAGAGACATCCGTATTGACAGAAGTATTGAGATAATTGGTACTAGAGTTATGCTTTTTCTTGAACAAATACATTACCTTCTCCAAAACAACGGGCAAAGAACATTAATTGTATGAGAAAATCACTTTTTCTGATGGGTACCAGGAGGAGGTGGGTGCCAGGGGGGTTGTGATGGGGATTACTTTTCTCATTGTTTCTTAAATTCCTTTAAAATAATAAGCTTGGAATTTAGTCAACACTAAACATGTTTCTGTCCCAGAACAGATGTTCCTTATTTCCCTGGAATCTCAGAGTTTAGAAGAAAAATAGTATCAAGGTTGTAATAGCTTAGCTTGTACTGAGGGTTTTGCTTCCTGAACTTCCTTCTTTGGCCCAAAATAAATCTTTTACTGGAGGGATACATTGTTCTGTTGTTCTTCTGAGATAACTTTTTAATTTCATTTTTAATGATTTGCTAAAATAGTTGATGAATTAATTTAAAGCTTATGAACAAAGTTTAATTTACTAGTATTTCTGTTAACACCTACATTCCATTCAGGCGCACAGACAAATGTCACAGACGAGGAGGAAATATGCTGCAATGAGGTAATGGAAATACTCATCAATAACAACCAGACCCAAAACCAGTAAGAAAAAGGAATTCAACATTCCAAGGATTTATCATCTCCCACTATAGCTAAGATGTTGTTTATTTTACGAGATCATGCATACAAAACCAATCAGAAACACATCTGACCACTAATAAATAGTTACATAGGATGGGTTCTTTTCCAAGTTCTGAGACAAGTATTTAGTATTTTGCAAAATATTGTTACTGCTGCAGGTTTCTGGGTAATTCTAAACCATGTTAATTTATCTTTTTTCCCTTGACATTTACCTTTTTATAGACAAGACATTCTTCTGTGGTGGAAAAAGTAGAAAATTTTTACTTTGTAATGTCACCCACTGGCAGACTAGCAGTGTGGATGATGTTTTGCAGCTCATAATGCTAAAAACCAAAAATAGACTTCTTCTGTTTGATTTTATTCCTTATGAAAAAATTCCTAAAATTCAATCTAAGAATGGGAATTAATGGATTTTTAAAAATTATTTTTGAAAAAATTTCCAGACGTTCAGCCCTTCTTCATTCAAAAAACTGTCTCCCTTATCTTCTAAGACCCTACTAATTAAATGAGAAAAATACCTGGTATAAAGACAGGGTTTATACCCTCATCAGACCAGCTCTTTGCAAAGAAACTGCAGTCTTGGCTCTTTCCAGGACATTTGCTTCCACTGAACATTGCAAACATTTGCAGCAACAGGCATCTTCTCTATGGTAAAAATAAAATTGACAATTCTAAGCACTGGAAAAAGATAAGAAGACATTACCAACTCTTGTTCTGCAACATACTCAACAGCAGGATACCGTATCTTAGTAGAATGTTTCCCTATAAAGAACAAGATGCCTTTTCTTCCATTATGGAAGCAACATAGGTGACGACTAAAACACAAAGGGATGATTAGTTGATTTCCAGTGTGGAATCACTCATTTTGAGATAAATCAGTAGTGTTAGAATAAGTGAACTATTTGTCTCTCAAGTAAACAGATATTCAGTGGTGCCTTCTAAATTACTCAGAAAAATAGTAGAAGTTTTCTCTTTTTGATTAACGGACTAACACAAGGCTTCTAATTTAAAGATGAGCATAAATTTTGTGCCCTGAAACCTAGTGCTCTTAATAATGTAACATGAGAAGCTTATAGTATAAAGCTTAAACTGGCATTTTTATGAATGTCGAAGTAAGCTCAGCTACTGCTAGTAGTCATACCATCAAGTATTTTTCTTCATATGTTCTTCTTCTCTCTTATATTTAAGTATATTCACATACTCTCAAGCAGTTACCTTTTCTTCCAAGTTCAAAATGTGGAACATAACTAAATGGGAGCAAAACTGAGAAAAAATCAAAACAAAACCAATAAAGTATGTTGCAAAAAATAAACATGGGAGAAGAAAAAAGTAACAGCTTTCAGAAACCATTGTAGTTTAATTATTTTTCAGTAGATGCTCACAGATCTCTTTTAACTACTTATTCACAGAAAACAGATTAAGGATTTTTCCAATAGCATGGGAAATTTAGTTTAAAGATCTATCATTATTAATGTAAGTACTCTGAGGCAATTAAGAATGGAAAGCACACAGTGCTAAGAGAGCATGAGATGACAGAAATATATGGCAAGACGTTAGAATACTCACTTCCTGTGCCGGCAGAGGAAAAAAAATTGCTTATAGAAATAGACTGTATTTAAATAATAAACAGCAGAAGGTAGCCCTTTATGACAGTTCCAACACAGTTTTTTAGTAACTTAGAAGAATTTGGAGGAAGACTGCATAGAACAAAAATAAGTCAAACTTTGGAAAACTTGCTGAGAAAAGCTAAATTATATGTATCTTTCACGTATTTTATACTAAAACAGTATGTTGTGATGCTAACTTTGAGCAGCGATGCAGTGAGTTCTGTGTCTTCAGGATGCTTCTAAAGGTGCAGTTATCTGACTGTGCCAGGAGTCACAGTAGACCTGATCCTTTATATGCATATTACAACCTAAAAATAAAAATCTAACACGACTAGAATCTGTCTAGAAGGCTTTTTTGTTCTTCTGGGATAAGATGCAATGCAAATCACAGTCTGATGAGCAAAAACTATTACCTAAGCAAACACTAACCAAACAGTACAAGGATTCCTGAAAAGCCAATGACTTACGAGAACATGAAGCTTCTCAACAAAATAATGTATAGTATAGTATAGTATAGTATAGTACAGTATAGGTGCATATACAAAAAACTAAAGTAAGGCTGTAAACAGCAAGAAAGTTCTTGGTTCTGCATTAGAAACCCAGCTAAAAATGTCAGATGCAACTGAAAAGAATACATAATGAATATACATGGCACCATGATTTGTAACTTGCTAAACATGCCAATTTCAGAGTACGAAACAAAATTACATGGTTGTGGATACTGGAAAGTTTTTGTAGGATTTTTTTTAAGGTTAAAATTTTACTGCTAGAACAAGGAAGTACACTATTGTACTCATCAAGCAGTGTACTTCAGGATGACTCAGGAATCTAACTGCCAGTCACGACATGCCTAAGCTTTGGCTGAATAGTTTTTGAGAAATTCAGTCTGAAACTTCCTTGGTTTTCCATATCTGTTAAGTTAGTACTTCCATACTTATTTATATACAAGAAGAGACAAGTTGCTATCATTTAAGTTGCTATACAAAGTAGTTGCTATAGAAGAAGCAGAGCTCTGCATACATACACCAGTCCATCAGAAGAATTACTTTTGCCTGCATGCGTACTGCATGAAAAACATCAGCATAAAGACTTCCATCACCTGCTCAGGTCTGCCTTCAGATGACGGCCTTTTACAATAAAGGTCTCTCAATTTGCCTCTGATGACAAGGCAAAATATTAAATGGCTCCCTTTTCACAGAGTGAATAAATACTTTGGCCACAATATACACTTGGAAAGGTATGAGTAACTTACCCATGTTGCAAACGCAAATCAACATACGAAAATGTATTGTGTTTATTCAAATACTGATTGTTGACAGAAGGTTAGCTACTGCATATCACCTATCACTGTTACTGTAAGTCATGTCAGAAAACATAACAATGCAGTGGACCCAAATATTAAAATGTTTGCTGCTTTTAGTTTCACTGTCATATGCCCCCAACAACAATAATGCTTTAGACTTTTAATGCAGACTTCTGTTCTTGTGGGTTCTGTGAATAGTTGTTTTTGTTTCAGGTTTAGAGTCATAGAATATTCTGAGCTGGAAGAGACCCACAAGGACCATCAACTCAACTCCTGGCCTTGCACAGGAGCACTGAAGAGTTACACCATGTGCCTGTGAGCATTGTCCAAATGCTTCTTGAACTTTGGCAGGCTTGGTGAGCACTTCCCTGAGGAGCCTGTTCTAGTGCCCAGCCACCCTCTGGGTGAAGAACCTTTTCCTGATACCCAGCCTGAACCTCCCCTGACACAACTTCAGGCCATTCCCTCGGGTCCTGTCACTGGTCTCCACAGAGAAGAGATCAGTGCTTGCCCCTGCTCTTCCTCTCATGAGGAAGTGTAACTGCAGTGAGGTCTCCCCTCTGTCTCCTCCAGGCAGTTGATCTGAATTTTGACCCTCCACATAAAGAGTACTGGCATCTTAACCACAGGGCCTAATTCTTCTCATGAAAAATTTTGCACTTGGAACAGTACTGATACAACAAAACCTGAAACCCAGATTTTAAACTCACAGCTTCCAGGCTATGTAAACTTGGTATACATAAGGTATATATAGACATACATATGGTCAGAGGATATATCTATTTCAAAGAAAATGAAGTTTATTTTAGCCTAATGCTAACAGTATTCCCCACATTTTTAAAAAGTAAGTACTTACATGGCATTACTATTTAATGTTTTCTAGAGCAGAACAGATGTACAATTCCACTTGAAGTTATGTTAATATGTGTTACGGTACTTTACATGTAACACTGTATAGTCAAAATCACAGACTAAAAATAAAAAGAATCCTACGAAAGTATGGCACTGTTTTACTGATAACTAGTCCTCATAAACAGCTGTTCAGATTTCCTGACTTGAAGTCTTTCTCACAAAAAACCCCTATTCATCAAATACTAAAAATTTCTTTATGGAGAATAATCCTGAAATATTGAAGAAGCATTTCAAAGTACTTTTTCAGTTTCCAAAATTAACACTCTCAATCCTGATTCCACATTCTGAGAAAAGACAAAAGAATTTCTGAGAAATTACCCAGTGTAAATCAGGCTCTTTCCTTTATAAACTAACAAAGCCATCCTGCCAAAATAGCTAACGAAAGCTATCAGATAGATGCATTAAAATTCCCTCTCATCCATGAAAAACCAAGAAAACACCCTTTCTGCTTCACTAGTTTTAATTCACTGCAATGTGAAAGCACCCTTTTTCCCTTTTTCTTAAGTAGATTCTGAATTGAATTTCATGAGAAGGACATGAAAGATATATTCTGTAAGTATACAGAATATAAAAATGGCTTGGTTCAATGAGGCCTTGAAGTCATGTCCAACTTTCCAACCTTTCAAAAAGCAGCTTCCACATGCATAAAACTGATCAGCCTCACATTGAACATCTGAAAATAGTACCTGGGGCACTTTGATGATCGCTGGTCACAAAACAGACAACACCCTAGGATGGTGGACTTTTTGATCTTCCAGTAACAGACTTTTAAATGTGACTTGTTTTCTTGTACAGCTTAACAACTGGATCTGCAATTCAATACTACAGAGCAGGGTTTAGATCAGAATGCAATTTTCTCCAAATGTCCTGCGCAAATACTCACTCACTTGATTGTTAAACAGGTTTAGCAGCAACTGAGGAAACTTTGCAATTGTAACCAAAAATGTTACAGAATAGAAATGAAGAGAGAAAACCAGGGGTACATATATGAACTATGCTGATAAACTATTCACTGACTAAAAACTTCTTTTTTTCCCTCCTTCTAAGAATTTCAGCCTCCAATATAGACTAAAACAGTTACAGACTGTAATGCTAATTTTACAGACAGGTATTCTGTACCTAATGAAGAATACTTGAAGTAGTAAGGCCTGAAGAACAGGCCCTGTGACAAAGCTGACCTCTAGACGAATCTTCCAACCAAATGTTCTATGTATCCACTAATTAGTGAAGTATTATTAGCAATATGACATAGGTATTTATCTTCCCACATTTAGAAACTGGACAAGGCCATATATGGCCTTGTTTGGGGGCGAAGGATCAAAGACAACTTCCTTGGTTCCTCCTTAAGTCCTGGCCAGGCTTTGGGAGAAACCCAATAGGAGAATAAAACCAGATGTTCCTGCATTAGAAGTAATGGTAGCTTGCTTATTGTAAAAGCTGGGCTGCTCTCACAGCAAAGTTGGAAGCCTCGCTGCCTGCAAAGGCAGACGCACCACATGATTTCTCAGTTACTGGGCATGGTTCTCCAGTCCTTCGCTGTGACATCTTCCCCCAGCCGCTACGTGGATATGGATGAAGGGTGAAGTACGGTAACTGTAATCTTTCATAATCACTCCAGGGATGTTTTTGTAGTAATGACTATGTCATTGCTTAGCTTATCCTTTTGTGATTCTTTGCAGTTTTGCATTACAGTAAGTTACACTATTCGTTAAGTTGATGTCTGTCTCTGACCCTATCCATCAGCAAAACAATACTGTAAAATCAAATTCCACCATCCCAGTTTACAAAAAATGTCTTAAAATACCTTCCTAGTATTGATTCTGAAGTTAAATACATAGAAGTGAAGCTCTCTCAGAAAACACAAACCTACTTGAAACAAGCTGACCCACTTTATTATCTCTGCTATCGAAAGCTGTTAACAGACTATTAGAGAGTGTGTAAAATCAAAAAGTTACTTAAAGTTCCCGTTGAACAGGAAATAGTTGAAAACACATCCAAAAATTTCCCTGCTAGGCAGTTTGATTTATTATACAACACGACTTTAGTAAACATAAATAAAATTTATGTCATGACTCTGTTACATAAACAATATTCACCAGATATTCTGTATGAGTGAAAGCCAGCACTGTGTGTCTTTAAGTAAGATTGACTAATTACAAACCAAATGCATGAATTTCACTCACAATTTCTAGATCAGCAAAACAAGCATGACTTTGCATGTCTGCATGACATAAATGACACACTGCTGATTTTGTATTCAGCTATGAGTACAGATAATTCAGATATATACCTCAGATAATTTTGTACCCTGGCCAACATATAAAGCTATTTCAAATTAACAGGCACAACTAGGGACTAAAATTTTATTTATGTCACCTAGCCAGCAATTAAATTGCATGAGAAGCTGAAACCAGATGCAACTGTCTTAAGGGTCTTTTACCTACTCAAACAAATCCTCTGTTTCTGGAAGCCTGTCTTAGGCAATCAAGTTCTTAGTAGATGACCCCTCTCAAAAATAATATGCCATGGGAACGAGCGAAGTATTTTGCAGTTCTGTTAGAAGCAGTGCGGGGACAGAATCTGCTAGAGCATGAAATCCTTCCAGAATATAAACGCTTTGTAGGATCAGGAAGCAAACTCCTCCTTCCAGATTTTTTTTTTTTAAAGGAAATATGGTTGTCATGCCAACAGTTGGAGAACAGCAGGCTGCAGCGACAGCTAGTGATGAAGCCTGTTTCTGTCTTAAGAGTTTTCCTGGGAGACTGTCAATGAATTACAGGCTGTTCTGAGCAGCAGCACACTCTCACTAAATACTGCCTAAGATTACAGGTTTGGCTTCTGTAATTATTTTGTCCCTTGCTTCCAAACTCAGGCACTTGACCTCCTAGTAAGAACGGAGCTGACATACTTGGTCAGTGTACATGCATGCATACAGACCTTGAGGTGTACTGTCCTTGAGGTCCTGTTGGGATCTGCCACAGCCAGAACTACACTCTCCAGTGCTGCATGTATCAGCAGAGGGTTCAGGGTCTAACTGGAAAGGAGCCAGCACCCATTCCACAGTCAGAGCTGTGTCTGCTGAATGAGGCAAAACTCTTTGGAAAAGAAGAGATCTAGTCAACTCCCCAAGACATAAAAGACACAGCTCAGGACTACATACCAGTATTATGAAACCAACTTACTGATCAGAAATGCAAAGTTTTATTCAGAAAACCCCATGAGAAGATAGCTATAAAAGCTGTAACAGAAGCCACAGCAAGAGAAAAATGTGAGGGGCATCCCTTGCTGCTGGTAAATAAATCTCCTTCTTTTGTAATACCGCAATAAAAACAGACCCATGGTTTGGAAAATGGCATGACACAGAACACAGCTAAAAGGGCATCTTATGAATTAAAATATCACTCTTAATTCAGAACTTGTTGATTATTTTCAGTCAGTTCAACTGACATGAAGTGAAGTAGTTCACCGCATCCAAGTTAGCATGAAACCATTCACTGTTTTCATGTGCTATGTATGACACTATTATAGGTTACAGTGAGGAACCCACAAGATACAAGTGCCTTATAAAGTAGATAGAAGTTTATGCTTAGAAACTATCTGCCACTTTTTTTTATGTTTATACAGTTAAGTATTCCCCTGAATATGTTGCACACCATTATTATGACATCTTCCAGAGATGTCATTACCAGAAAAACATATTCTCAAAGACATAAAAGTGATGATGCTGAGAGGGCAATGGGTGTGACAACTCTGTTTCACACACATGGAAAATAAGATAATGAAAAAAACCTTAGAAAACTTTACTTATATTTCATTATCTACCCAATTCGGTAGTTTTATTCTAAACGTGCATAAGCAATGTTACATTATAAATGTAATTCTACTGAAGAGACTGAAAAGTATTAGTAGTTCTTATGCTTTCATTTGTTTCATCACACCCTCAAGTGCACCTGAAAGCATGTTAAGCTATGTATACAGTAAAGTTATATAGTGATTGCAATGCACTGTGAAGCAGTCTGACTTAAGGCAACTTAGCTAATTTGAAAACATGCTTAATCACTCAAGAGAGAAGGGAGAATAATTTCTCTCAACAGAGTAACAAGCCACGGTGAAAAAGGGGTAGTGTATGTACCATCTTGCCTAGCAAGGTTTCTAACTTGGCCTCTGTACCGGTTTGGCCAAATTTAGAAATATATCCTCTGAGAGAAGGCACAACCACCCCTCCCCCACCAGGTTCGGGAAAAAATAAATTTTCCTCGAAGGAAAGTGAAGAAGACAAAACTATTTATTTAACAAACACACGGGAAAGGAAAATAATGTTAAATGGTAAAATCTTTCACTGTGGAGGAAAAACCTGGGAAAGCGTGAGAGTCCTCCCTTTGGTCTCCTCGGAGCTGGGGCTTGGGCCGGGGCCAGGCCCTCTGTGCCCAGTGGAAAGTCCTCCCGATGTGTTCTGATGTTAAAGCAATCAAGCAGTCCAGTAGAAAAGGGAGAACATCCGAAATTCCAGAGAAGGAAAAATTCAACTCACAGTCTCTCTCCAGAGAACAAAGCAGCTGAACCACTGGCCAAAAAACTGTCCTGGGCGCAGCAATCCGGGTGCTTCCTCCCTCCCCTGCCGCAGTGGGGAAAACCAATTGCTATCTGTGTGTGACCTTGAACAAGCTGCAAACTGCTTTGCAAAAGTTTTGCTCAGTTTTTTCCTTCCCCCTCTCAGGCTCAGTTTAGAGGCATAGAAAGGCACAGGAATGAATTTCTGGGCATAGGCAGCGATATGGGATACACATCATAAAGTCACCCCAAGACAGCCTCACAAAACAGTCTCAGAAGCAAACAATGGAAACAATTACTACCAAGCATACAGGGACCAGCTCAGAAATCGTTTTCAGCGTAGAACTGTATAGCTTTTTATCAAATTGTGAAAAGTACATTTTATAGTGCTGGCTTTCGCAGATGTGTTGTACATTGCAATGTTGGCTTTGTGGGAGTGGTTCTGTTGTTAAGTGCATTTTAATATTGGTTCTGTGGGAGTGGTTTTGTTGTTATGAGGGGAGGGGGCTGAGTGTTGACTTTCACTGGGGATTGGAGCTATTTTTAACACGAAGGTTGTACTGAGATAGGAGGATTGTTGTAATTGGATAACATCTAACCAATGAGGGAATGGAAACCTCTTGAATGCATAGAACAGTAACAACTACCCTCCACGAAGACAACTACACATGCTCTAAAAAGGCAGGATGGGGGAGGAGCCATGTTAATTAGTTCAAGATGGTTTTAATATGAAAAATGCTTTATAACTATGTAATTAGCTGATGCAATACCCAGGGGCATATAAGGGGGGGTTGCTACTGTTGAGGGTGTGCTATGCAGCCAGCGCTGTTTTGCCTTGTTGACCTTGTCTCCTATTAAATCTTTCAAAATTTGATTAAAGAGTGAGTTCTATTTCTCATAAAGCAGTCCAGCACTTCAGTGTTTTTAGTGTCTTTAGAAAGACAGAATAGAAGGTATGCCTACTAAATCTCAAAAGAACATGAAGGTGACCTGAAGTTCACTCAAGGACAGGCTAAAAATTCAGAGTAATTTTGGTGAAAAAAACTTGGAAATTATTCAACAAGGGCATATGCTAAATCCTCTTAGGAAGGAAAGATCAACTATATGGAACATGATTTTGAAAAGCTAGCAAGGAAGCAGAGCCACAGAAAAAGATTAAGGTCTTATACTGGATCAAAAATTTAACATGAGTCAATACCTTCCATGTTAAAAAATTAATTACTGGACTGTGAGGTGTAAGTAGCATGGAAGTTATGCAAACGAACTCCTTATTCAAATGACACTGGATCTGGAATTCTGATGTCTAGCTTTTGATCAAACTTGTAGAAAGATGTCAGTCACATGTAGAACAACTAGAGGAAATCAGTGAAAACAATCAAGAGATCTAGAAAACAGGAACTAGGGGAAAATATTGCATAAGCAGTCATTATTAACCTTATGAATTTACTCAACTGGGAGACAATTCCTCTATGACACAAAGAAATGTTAAAAAAAAGAGAGGTATCAGGCTGTTCTGCATGAGCAGAGTACTTAGGATGATGTAGTAAGTGTAAAATCCAACAGGAAAAGTGGAATAAAATACAATGAAAAGCCAAACAGTTAAAAACTGTGGACTTCTAAGTTCACTGCTCAGGAATGTCTAGAAGAGGTCAGATCCTGAACTATTATAACTGACGCAGGACTGGGTGATTCTGCCTGGAGTATGACAGGGACCAGGTGATTTCTTTTAGGCCTGCTATTTTTGACAATAATGCACTCAAAACAAATATTACAGCCAACTCAAGACACAAAACATGAAAGCCAAAGCTAACTTCTATGCTGCCACAGCCAGAGTGTTCCATCATTAAAAGAAGTAGCTTAAAATGACCCTGAGTAGATGTACACTATACTGCAAGCACTTCCACTGTAGGATAGGTAAATGTTCAAGAATCCAGACAGGAATTTATGTTTCTAGATCTTTCTTCTCCACTGACTACTTGAAAATGTCAAGTATAAAACCCCTGTAGTTTCATGGACTTGCATAAATTTACAGCTGGTGTATAATTCAAGCCTCTTCTCCCCTAAGCAACACATCTGGATTAGCTCTTAGTACAGTATTGCACAATGCAGTCTCACAAACATCCCATTTGAAACTAAGTAGGTAAGATTTTTACCTATCTTTAGCAAATTATACACAAAACCTACACTTTATATTCTTGTTGGTATTGTCTGTAATTATTCTACAACAAAACTTTGCCAAACCATGTAAATTAGTTTTGCACTTACAATACTTTCTTTTTAAGTTTTGGAAATCATACTATTATCAAATTTCTGAAAAACCTTTCCAACAATCATTCCTCACCTCTTTACCATGCTATTGCTACCACACTGAAAAGACACATGCGCTATTATTAATTGAATGTGTATTTCAAAGAACAGCAAGAGACAAAATCCCACATTTGGTATAAGTTAAGTATAGAATCTTCGCTTTCAGGTCCTAAATTCTTAAATCATTTATCAAATGTTTTGATCTCAGTGGAGCCAATCAATGCTCAAGCCTTGGAAATTAAATAGCCTGAGAGAAAGAAAACTTAAGTGAAAAATTCTGAATCCTTAAAAGGATTAAACACAGGTATTTAAAAATATAATAAGCTTCTGCAGCACAGAATGTTTCAATACGCATTGAGTAATAGTTTTCATGAACATTAAAGAATTCTTCATGTATCTGAAAGCCAAGACTTACAAAAGTACCTAAAGATGTAAGACCCATGGAAATAAGAATAGTTCCAGTAGAATGCTATCATAGTCCTGATTCGGCACTTAGTAACACTGATTTAAGTTTCTGCAGTGCAGTTCAAAATGTATCTTTAACACAGCAGCAGAAGCTGGATAATGAGGCAATGTTAGGCCTCTCATGCTCTCCTTGGTGCAGTCTCCAAAATGAAAAGAAAAACCCACCACAAATGAATAAGCTTCAAGTGTAAAAAACAACCAACCAAAAAGTTTCAAGTGTAAAATAAACCAACCAAAAGGTACAACCTACCCGCAGCCACTGTTTCTCTGTGAGAGCATCACTGTAGTCCACATCCCTGCGTTGACGGGATCCTCTTCCAAATATTTTTTCTTCCTCTTCTTCACATGTAAGCCTTTCAACTTCAGCATCATCCTTAATAATCCAGGATGGTAATTCATCCTCCTCCATCAGGCGGGGTTTACGTTTAGGGTTTCTGGCATCCTCCCTGCGACGATCCATGTCCATGCGCTGCAATTGCAATTTGCAAAGGATAAAAAAGTTTTAAAGGCATGTATTAAGTGAACTATGTCAATGCCTACCTACCTAACTACGCTTGAAACTTTAAACAAAGTCCTTCACAGGTATCTCCCTTTCATAATACTCCTAAATACTTCTAAAATGCTACTGTAAAAAGAAGAAGCTACACTCAATTGTTCATTTTCAGTCATATTCACTGCTACATAACTAGCTTTCACTGAAGGAACCATAGTTCCTTCAACAACACACAGACAAGTGACACAAAGCAGATCACAAGAACACTGCTGTCCCCATAAGGTTTTACTACTATGTAACTAAAAAGAGTAACTGAAAATACGCTTGTTTTGTGAGCCTGGATAACAGAAGAAAATTTAAAAGTTGGTGTAAGAAACAAAGAATCAAAGCAGCATTAATAAATTCAGAGAAAAGCTTGTTCACACAGAGCCAGAAAGCAAGCCAACATGGTTGAATCCCTGAATTTTTCTGATCTTCCTGCTGTACTAGACAAAAATCAAAACACAAAAACATCAGATAAATTAGGTAAAGTGTTAAGAACATTAGAAGATAATGTTAAGACTTTCAGCTGAAATTTAAATAATTATTCAAGTGTGGTGAACAATTAACTCAGATGTGGATACAGACGATACATTCTCACTATCTACTGTAGACTCATCAGTGAGCTGTTTTATAATCCTCCCGGGGAAGCATCCATCTCTATAAACTATATGCTGACCTGGCTTCCTATGGTCCCAGGAATTGCATCTGCATTTTCTTAAGTACCCAAATCAGGTAATATGAATAGGCATTTCAAATATGCCTTTTGAAGAGTCATATAGTACTTAACACTCAGTAATAAGCTGCTAAGCAGAGAAAACAAACAGATGGCCACCGACATTTCATTTTTGTATTTGAAAAAAATTATGTAAATAGACAGGCATCAGAACTGGCTATAGCATTTTAAGAGGCTACTGCTTTGGCCACTAAACCTTCATAAAAAATCATTCTCAATTGTGTGCAAATGTCTCCCTCGTGTACATGATGCTGCAGTTAACACACAATGCCAACTAGATATATCATCATTTTACAACCTTAGCCAAAACACAGACATGCATGAATTCAGAGGTATTATCTCTCCAGAGGGACAGCTCAAACCCAGCCAAATTTAAAAACTGAGGCTTAGTGACGGCACCACTGAATATGCTGAATATTCTCTCATCTTGGCAGTTTTCAAACACAAGCGTTTCTAAAATACTACCTGAGGGAGAGCACCTTACAACTTGTCTTCATCATCTTGCCTTGTGCACTACCTGATTTCTAAACTCGGTGAAAAGCAGAAAGCAAGATGTATGTCTTCAGTCTGTAGGTCCAGTTACATTCATGAAGCAACTATAAATACATGTGGGTATTCCCTATTCCCCATTACTGCAGACAATAGTGAATGGGCTGTGCAGCCTGTAGTTTTATATAGCAGACTTCCATATTTCACCTTTTAATGAACAACTCATTCAATTTGAATTAATTTCAAAAAGTGTCTCATTCAAGCCAGACATGCAGCTTGGTTTACTGCTAACATGACAATCAGAAAGCTGCACCAAGAGACAGCTCCAATGGGATAAATGAAATAAATTTCTCTATTATTTAGTAAAGAACTTGAATGAAGTCAGAGACATCATATTTTAATGACATTAAGTACATGAAGCCAATGCTGAAACTTTGTATTTTTTCGCTGATGAACATGATTCTTTGTCTAAAACAAAGACTGAACACTAAGACAGTATATTACAATAGCTGTTTGCTGATATAAAAGTGCTTGGGAAGGAAAATTAAAGACAATCTCAGTTAATCTGAGATTAGTCAGAGATAAAAACTGACTTTGTTTTCTAAGGATACTACTCAAACCATATTTACATCTGCGGAACCTCTGGTTATATCTTCCCCTATCTTTCCAAAACCTGTGTTTCCAAGAGAGATCCACATTATATAACTACTAAAATAATTGTATGTTCACTGTCCTCACAAAGGCCTAAATGCTAAAAGTAAGTCCTATGCTACCAATACTTAGACCTAAGCAAAGAACTTGAATGCTGGCACACTCAAGGCCTAAAATTTCCAGTATAGAAAAACCACAGAGCACTTCTGTCCTGTGAATTGTGAATGGTTATCTTAGACTTTCCAAATTGTAACTAAAAGACTCCTTGAAAAAAACATCCAAGCCACTCAGTGTAAAACCAGCAATTTATACACTCAGTTCTACTAGTTTGCCATGTTGGATTAAAGGAGATTGACTGTATTAGCACAACTGGAGTTTTGGTACCCATTTGGCCTTCCCTTGAAAGACATTTTTTACATCAAAAATCATGACTTTTTAATGTTTTCTTTACTTAAATAATGTGAACATAAAAAACAACCATTTTTTCCCAGAAAAAAAGCACTATTATGAAATGAAAAGAGTTATACAGATCACATAAAACCACTGAGTATTTTCTAAATTTTTTTACTATATGAAGCCTCTAAAAGCCACAGGAACGAAGTCCACCTGTCCACCTTCTTTCTGAACAGTGTATTTAGCTCTACAGCCACATTTCAGGTCCTGTGTCAAACAACACTTCTAACCTGCAAAGTGGCTACAGAAGAGCTTCCCATGGAACTAATCTCTCTTGTTGATTGTTTTGTAACTGCTCCAAGTAAGTAAAATACATGCTTTTACACACCTAAGACTAGTTAAATGAACAAACCCAAACATTTTTTCTTGGGTATTGCAGTCTCCTAAATTCTGATTACATATGCACAACTTTAAAAGGGAATGAGGTGGCACAGAGATCACTACAGTAAGGAGAATACAGACTACCTTCTGCTCTTTATCTGACTATGCAAGACTTGAAATATTGATAAAAAGACAAACAGCTCTGACTACTAGACTTGCTTTTCAGATTTTTCCTTTATAAGAAACAGTTTACAAAAATTAAAACCAATTTTTATATTAACATTTTAAATTATTTCTTAGCCATTAATATTTAACTACACTCTTTCTGTCTTACAATTTTCAAACCCCCTGCTTTCAAAGCATGTAGTTTTGCCTCTTCAAACTTTTACTACCTACTACCAACTCCTTACTTTCCCTTAAAAACTTCCATGTAGATTAATATGAAACACATAAATTTAGCCCACATAGCTTCATAAATGACTTGGATGCAGGACTTGAAGGGATACTAAGCAAGTATCAGACAATAAAAAATTGGGCAGAGCTGGTGACTCCCTCAAAAGCAAGGAGGGACTGCAGAGAGACCTCAACAAATGAGAGGACCGGGCCATCACCAACCGTATGAACCATATGAAGTTCAAAAAGGAAGAGAGAGATTCTGCTTCTGGGACAGGGAGCCCTGGATGTAAAGGCAGATGGAGGAATGAGATGTGCAGAAAGGGACCTGCGGGTCCTGGTCAATGGCAAGTTGAACCTGAGTCAGCAGTGCCCTGGCAGCCAGGAGGGCCACCTGTGCCCTGGGGGCATCAGGCACAGCATCACCAGCCGGGCAAGGGAGGGGATTGTCCCGCTCTGCTCTGCTCTGGGGTGGCCTCACCTCCAGTGCTGGGGCAGTTTTGGGTGCCACAGGATAAGAGAGATATAAAGCTATTGGAGAGTGTCCAAAGGAGGGCCACGAGGATGGTGAAGGGTCTGGAGGGGAAGCCGTAGGAGGAGCAGCTGAGGGCACTTGGTCTGTTCAGCCTGGAGCAGCCTGAGGGCAGACCTCACTGCAGTTACAGCTTCCTTGTGAGGGAAAGAGCAGGGGCACACTCTGATCTCTTCTCTATGGTGACAGTGACAGGACCTGAGGGAATGGCCTGAAGCTTTGTAAGGGGAGGTTTAGGCTGGGTATCAGGAGAAGTTTCTTCCCCCAGAGGGTGGCTGGGCACTAGAAGAGGTTTCCCATGGCAGTGGTCACAGCACCAGCCTGGCAGAGTTCAAGAAGTGTTTGCACAGTGCACTCAGGCACATGGTGTGACTCTTGGGAATGTCCTGTGCAGAGCCAGGTGGAATCGACCCTTGTGGTTCCCTTCTAACTCACCATATTCTGTGAAAACTGTCTTCACTCTAGGCTCCCCAACTGTTTTACAATCTGTTTTATAGCCCTCAAACTTAGTACTAAAAGTTGAAGCAAACAGGCATAAATTCACCAGCTACTTTCAACTATGGATTAGTTCTTTCCTTCTGGGTTTGAAGGAGAAATCAGAGGCTCTTTTCCAGCAGCAAACCCACTTCCACAGAACTCAGGGTATGTTCAGTCAGTAACTCAGATGAATTTTTTTTTTTCTGATCAAATGGCTACCTCTTGTCATGTAAATGTCATGTAAATCTCCTTACACCCAAATCACTGATGGAAAGTTTAAAAAGACAGGTGTCTGTAAGCACTCACTTTCTGTGCAACTTGGCTTTAGTGGTATCAGTTCTGAGCTAAGACTTAATGAAGCTTAGCACAAAAGCACTAAACTGGCAAGTCAGCAATGGCAAAGTAACAGTCGTATGGGGTAATATGGCCTTTTCCAACAGTGTACCCAAACAATTGTCACTTACGTGAAAAGGACTGCTGCACACTTGTGTAACAGCAAATTTTTACAGATGAATCCTTGAGCAGAAGACAGTGAGGGACTAAAAACCTGTATTGGTTACACAGGTTTTGCTGTGGTCCTATCAGCAGTTGTTTCCGTGGACACCACCTTATACACTTCCATTTATGCACATACAAGTGTCTCTCTTGTTCCATCTTGCAGAACAAAGCAGCCTCTGTAGAGGGCATGGTGCTTTACCTTCAGTACTTAAGTACTGCCCTGTACTGGTGTCAGTGAAACCCAGAGGTCCTCTAGCAATCCTCAGATTGTACAAACAATAAAAGGCAAGAGCAATACCTACAAAGACATTTGAGTAATTATTCCATCAGTGCTGCAGTAGCATAGACAAAAAAGGAAGTACTAATAAAAAGGAGTGGCTCACATTTGAACCACTACCTCTATTTTGGTAACTGTTCAACAGTTGTAGCAGCAGACACGCAGCTAACTGGATTCTTGACAACACCATCAACAATATCCCAGTTAACTCACCAAGAAAACAGCATTGTTAGTCTACTAATTTACTGCCTTGTTAAGGTTCTGTAGTTGTCCTTGCCATTATTGAAGGCCGAAAGTAGGAAGAAATGTTGAATAGTAAACATATGCTGCAGAATTAGCAAGCCAAACTGTGAGTAACATTTTTGCACTCTAAATTTCTCAGGTTGTGTGAAATTCTTCCTCCAGACTGTCAACTGTTCCACTGACAGCAAGCATTTCTGAAGTCTTTCTGTCATTTGAGCAACTCTGTATTTAAGCAGACTACACTTCTTTCCTCAGATGAACAATGCAACTAAATAAAACCTGTTTCTCCAGTAAAGTTTTGAAAAACTTGAGTGACAAAAAGATTATGGTCTTTGTTAAAAACACTAGAGAAGATAATTTATTTATGATTATACCATCCTTACCATAAAGAGATCAAATTCCTCCTCACGTCGAGCAATCATCTGATTCAGAGTCTCATCATCAGGAACTTCATCTTCTTCCTGGTTAGAAAGACGGATAAAATTATTAGAAAGTACTCAACATGCACCTAGAAGTAACAGCCTCTATCAGCTCAGAGCTCCACTGACCCTCTCTCGCTGACAACATATGTGAAGCACTTAAAACTGAAATGAAAACTTTTGGAGTGTTTAGCTATTCAGAAGTAACAAAATAACATACTAAGAGTGACAAATGAGACTTATTACCACCTTCAAAATTCAAGAATGAGGAAATGAGCAAATACACAACCAGGAAATTCTGGGTTGTGGTTTTCCTGGGTCAGAAGCACACTTAGTGCTTTGGTT
Source organism: Corvus moneduloides (assembly GCF_009650955.1). NCBI lineage: Eukaryota > Metazoa > Chordata > Aves > Passeriformes > Corvidae > Corvus > Corvus moneduloides. The sequence goes on from NC_045511.1 coordinate 65,093,153, forward strand.
AAAATGGATGTGTTTCTGTTCTGCTATTCTACAGTACTCCTTCAGAAATACCATTCTACATTTTGAGGTCTTTCCCATCAAAGCCAGGAGAATGAAAAATTTCTGATTAAATGAAAACAATGAAACATGTTTTTATACTGGAAAATAACCGTGCTGAATCACTTTCTCTTGACCATTTTTTGCTTACGAACTCAGATGTGAACATTTTACTGCAGACAAAATGGATTATTTCACAAAAACAGAAACAGACACTAGAAAAACAATTTAGAACTGTCGTGTTCAATGGAAAACGTTAAACCTGAAACAGTTATGATACCCATTTTAAAACAAAGCCCTCAGTGTTCACTCTTCCTCCCGGAATTATTCTGAAACCACAGGAAACAGGTTATTCTACACGTGGTTTTCTGAACCTATATTACAGTATACTACAGACCTGTAATTCTTGCCAAAAACTCATGTTTTGAACCCAGCTTAATGAGAGTACAGAATGCTGCATGCAGCATCTGAAAAGCTAATATCCTGTAGCTTTTTTTCAGAAATAAGAAGTCATTTATATATCCACACATCTTATCTTCCCTCCAGTGTCAGGATTTCTACACCTCAGAAAAAAACCCAAAACAGTTTTCATTAATGCTATTCTAAAGGAATGCCTTTGTACCTTGATCAGCATATAATTTAAATTGTAACATGAACCAGGCAACTGGGAAAGTGATTACGAGAGCTAGGTCTTCTCACTTCTAGTCACTGCTCCTTCAGTGTTCACAAAAAGGAAATCACGTGGTTACACACACAAAGAAAAAAAGATTCTTTTATAAATGTGATCATCATGAAAGTTCCACATACTTCCTTATTATCTCAGAGTAACTTTTGACCTAAAAAAAAAAAAGTGATCCCACAGTAGAAGCTGTAATAACAGTGTCCACATTATCAGCAGTTATGCTGAATAATCCTGTTGCCAAGCAGGTAGGCTTGGTAGAAAAAAAATTATGGATAAACTCAAGCGCAAACAAAAAATTACTCTATGAATAAGTTACTTATAATCAGTTGTTGTACACTATTATTCTAAAGAATCTTTCTAAATACACAGAAACTACCTCTCTGCTTTATCTAGTACTGCTAAAAGAAAAAACAGATCAAAAAGAAGAAAGAAGAAAGAAAAATAACTGAAATTTAAAAAAAGCTACTAAGAAAGTATGAACAGAACATAGTACTCTACATAAAAGTGTGAGAAGTTTGAAGCATGCTTAGCATGGGAATATTTAACTAGATGTTCAGTAAACAGTATCTTTGTTAGATGTGCTACTCCACATTTGCAAGTCAAATGTGTGTCAATATTGTTAATAATTTAACTTTTAATTGAGAGATTTATTTTTTTCCCGTCAATCTCCCGTTTGATACTGAGTGCTGCTGCAATGAAGGAGCAAGGGTGACCAGCGAAGGATGGTGCAAATTCAATTCCTCTTAGTACTCAAGAGTTTGAGTGTTTGGGCAGAGTTTTGCATAGTCCCTGTTCACAAAGAAGCATTACTTTGAAAGCTTCAGCTACAAGTCATTCTGCAGCATCTTAAATGCTGTAAAGACTGATACTGGGCTATGGAAAAGAAACTTTTTTAAAATCTGCTTTCTTTGGAGACCAAGTATATTTGAACAACACACAAGAAACAACTTGTTCTTAAGTCATCTACAAAATAAGGCATGTCACAGAGGCCTGAGCTACAGCCCTGACTTCTGAAACACTGTCAGATAAATGCTTCGGAAACAAATGCACACCTAATTTAAAAAAAATTCATAGGACTACTGAAAATGTCTGCTGGTTTCAAGTTTATCTATCTACTTGTATAGGTAGTGTGGGTCGCTTTAGAACTACAGGTTTACTTAATGAAAAGTGGTACATATGTATATCATCAAATTTCTGCATTAACACCACAAATAAAAGACAATCACTGATAAAAATGTTTGCCACTCTTCTTTAATTTCTATGAAAAATACTAAAACAATACAAAATTTCATCTTACTCATGCTTTATTCCTTAACCATCTGCTTAATGCCCAAGGACATTTTGTCTGTAAGATGGACCCGGGGGGCAGGGCCGGAGCCACAGGACCTGGGTGCAGGTCGGTTCAATGGATGGGGGCCAACGGCTCGGGGGCTCTCGGGCTCCGTGGGGTGCGGAAGGGAGTGCGCCGGGAGCGCTGTGCTGCTCTTTGGGTTTCTTTCGTTGCCACTAGCTGGAAAAAGGTTCTGTTGTTTTTTTTCTCTTCCCTTCCCTTGCCTCACTGCCTCCCTTCCCTCCTCGCCAGTCCAGGGAGCCTGTGGGGTGGCCCTGGCTGGTCTGAGCCCGTGTGTTTGTTCCCTCTCTGGGCATTTGTTGTATTTTGAGGGGTTTTTTCCTGTTCTACCCTGTTTTGTTTGGTGTTAATGAACAGTTTGGGGTTTTTTCTCCACTTTCACTTGTTGTTACTGATCTGTCCCACTGACGGACAAAGAGGGGAGGCCCTTTTCCCTTTGGAGGAGGTGCTCATTCCAGAGCGCTTCCTCCTAAAATTCTGTCTCCAAAACTGAGACATTTTCTATATTCACAATGCAGAGTTTACACAAAAGGATTAATGACTGAAGAACTAAACTCCTCGATCTTTGAAACTTTACTTCATGTAATGAAGGATGCCAGTGAAACACAGGCTATAGAATCTTCTATCAGTGTGCACCTTATTCAGACATACAAGGCACACTAAAGAGGCAAAATCACTCTCAAAACCTTTGTCTTTAACCAGTACAGGGTATTTTAAAGGTAGGAAAAAGTCAGTGCTGAACAAGAATTTCAGTGTGTGTGTAATATCAGTGTAACTGATAGATTCATTTAATGTCTCCCAAATACGGCTTTCATCCAAATACTGAATTTTGTTCCAATTAAGAGAAGAGTTTTGCAGTGACAGGTGAAAGAATAGGTTCATCATTCCACACTCACAGTTCCACAGAAGAACACAATGAAAAGACAGGCACTCAATGACTCTATAACCTCACTTACCACTATTGTAAGGAAAGACTTGACAGCTGTTTTTAAACAGCTAGTTATTTCTCAAAGAGGAAGTGGTGATGAGAAGTTCAGGCTGGACACAGCACCAGAAAGAAACAGTTACTTTCTGGCTTGTCCTAAGCCCAAGGCACATCAAAGCAGATCTTAACTCTTAACTAGGTTCCAAAAGAAGCACAATAATCATGTCCTTCAAGACTGAAACTAGGTAGTACTAGCTGCTCAGCATGTCTGAAAATCAAACTGCCTAGTTTAACATATATATTGGACTTAGGAGCTGGTCTGTAATCTGTTCTGGAAAAACTTTGTTTGAATGCAATTGTTTGCCAAAATGGGTTTTAAGTTACAATTCAATGCCTAATTCTACACTAAGATTTCATCATAACCATGACATCATAACCACTAGGTTACAGCCTATTCCTGTGACCATAAAAGAAGAAAAAAATTAAGTTATTTTTCTGACTGGATGGTAAGAATTATAATGACATTTCTAATTTCAAGAGTTATGACAATCTTTGTAAATGACGAATAAAAGAAGAGTCAGTACTTCCTGAAACTCTCTTTTAGCAATTATTTCTAACTCCCTTACCTCATTTTCTTCTTCGTGCTCCAGTATAGCTTGTAGGAACGCTCTCCGTTCATGGCTTGAAGATTTCTGATCAAACATTCCTGCCTGAATAACTTTTTGATCTACATTCAGCTTATACTTTGCTGCAGCAAGTATCTTCTCTTCCACACTGTTCACAGTGCACAGTCGCAGGACTCTAACTTCATTCTGCTGACCAATTCGGTGAGCTCTATCCTGGGCCTGCAAGTCCTATTAGGCAAAGAACACAGAGAATAACTTAACAGAGAGAGTGAACACAGATATTCAAACTCTTCTTAGTCTTGCTTCCCTAACTTTACATGTTGCTATTGAGTATGATGTGATTTGCATATACTTGCACAACAGCTGAAAACACCACATAGTTACGTACTTTCTTACAAAAAGAAAAAAAAAGGTGGCAAACACATAATTCAGTTACCTCTTCTGGCTTTTTCAAATAAGCCAAAGTGGTACGATATCCTCTTTTCCTGGTGATCTGTATTTACTACTAACCACCAGAGTAAGATCAGTGCCTCAGACCAAGACTACTGCACTCACACGGTCACCGAATTTTGTGAGACAGGTAGCATTCAGCATAGCCTTTACTAAAGTATTGCAAACTATCTACCAAAGACTAGGGAGCTGGTTATTGTATCCTAACGGTTAAAGAATGAGTCCAGTTATACGAATGAAGCAGGTTTATAACACTCCTAGCACAGAGGATACCCCGAGACTCAGATAAAATACATATGCAGGCACAGAACTAGCTAACCAATTAAAACCAAAACATTTCCTCATTGTGGCAGTTTGCCTCACTAATTCCTCTCAAAGAAGCATTTTATCTCCTATTTGGATTTTTTCCTTTCATCCCAAGCTGTATCATCTATTTAAAGAAGCAACTCAAAAAAGCATCATGTATTCTTTGCACATTTCACGAAGGTAAGAAAATAAAAATAACCTGATGAGGGTTCCAGTCACTGTCAAAGATAATAACAGTGTCAGCAGCCTGGAGATTTAAGCCTAGCCCTCCAGCCCTTGTACTCAGTAAGAAGATAAAGTATTGTGATCCAGGTTCATTGAACTTCTTCAACAGAGCAGCTCGATCCTCTGATTTTGTTGTGCCTAAAAAAAAATAGAAATATTGTATAATAAAGATGTGAACTGCAATAATATAAATACAACGTCTGTTGCTAAAAGTACATGGGAAAGGGTTATTTTAATGCACTACATTTTGACACCTCTGACACATTTTCCGTAACACTGGCCATGAATGTTTAGGTCAACTGCCTATCACACCTACAAGATGGACTTCTAAAGGTCTCTTCTAATGCATTTGTTTTGACATTCCTAAAGTAGATCTTAAAATGTTGGCTAACATTGTTATACCTTTTTATAACTCACATAAATTTCAATTGAAGCTAATATATACAAACAGAAGAGAGCTCTAGTTTTGATTAATGCCTTCTGGCTACGGCAACATTAAATATTTTTAAAATACTTATACTACTTATATCGAGATTTATCAAAATGTCACTATTTGCCTTCGGAGTCATAGTTAATACTAAAAGACTGAGAATTCTTAAAATGTCCCATCTTGAGGGTGATATATGTACAGAAGATGAAATTACAAAATTTTTTTTACTACTATGGTGGGTTGTTCCCCAGCTAGTTTCCAGATACAACCCCCTGCCTTCCCAAACTCAGCAGTGTATGGGGAGGAAATAAGACAGAAAAGCTCCTGTGCTGAGATAAAGGCAGCTTAGTAAAAGTGAAAGGCGTGTACGCAAGGACAAGAGGAGGAATTTATTTACAACTTCCCATCAGCAACCAGATGTCCAGCCACTTCCTGGGAAGCAGGGCCTCAACACCTGTAATGACTAATTGGGAAGACAAATTGTTGGGGAAGATGAAACAGGAAAGCCTTATAAATATGATTGCCTGACAAAAGATTTTGGGAATATGAAAACTACAGGCAACATCGAAATGAAAGCCACTTTTGAAATACCAGGTCTTAGTTACTGAACAACTAGAAAACAATGGTATGGCCGACTGAAGATAATCCCCTCTTGATGGAACAATACCCTCTGCTTGCAGGCAGGTCCAAGGGTCAGAGCAGACCCTACTAGCTCAGCAGAAGGGGTCCAAAGAGTAGTTTTTAGAAGTTAAGATGTAACACTCTATGGTAATATAAGAACTCTTATAGGCTGTATGTAAATGCTATAGGATTTGTATCTTGTATTAGATTGGTTAGTGACAATTAGAATATTCAGTACAGAAGATGATTTATTGTATTGTAACCAGGACTTCAGACTATTCCACTTCCACTCTATTCTCTTGCTTCCACTCTTGCTCTTACACTCTCTCTCTCTCTCTCTCTCATCCGCTTACTCTCTTGCTCTCTTGGGCCTGCTCAGAGCTGAGTCTGGCAGCTCTGAGCAGTGCCCCTATACCCACGCCTTTTACAATAAACCCCTGTGTCCCAAGATCAGACTATAGAGATCTCTCGTCTCCATCCGTCTCCGTCCCGCCAGTAACCTACACAAATGCTGTAACAAGTAATGTCCCTGCATCCTCTTCTTTTCCCTCAGGTTTTACTGCTGTTCACAACCCTTTGGTCACCTTGGGTCAGCTGTCTCATCTGGGTCCCAATTCAATGCAGCCTGCTGGCCTTGGGGGTGAGGGGTGTTTGGAGAGAAAGCCTTGACACTGCAAGTGCTGCTCAGCAATAGCCAAACACTGTGTGACATCACTGGTGGTGTTACAAACCCTGCTGAGCCACAAATGCAAAGCACAGCACTATATGGGCTGCTAGGAGGAAAATTAACTCCATGCCACCTGTAGCCACCACAATCACACAGCCAAACTGCCGGCCCACTGCTGACCCAGTGAACCCCACAATAAACACATGAATTGGGTAGGAAATACTCCATGCAAGAAGACAGCTGGACAGAACCTGGATAGATTGGATCCATGTATAGAAGATATCTGTTATTATGAAACTGGAAGAGAAAGGGTTTATCTAATTTAATGAACGACCCGAAAAAGACAATGAGGTATATTTACCATACTATATCTTGCCACAAACATTCTGGCCTGAAAAATAATTCATTCAAAAATACATGATGTAAAGTAATCTAAAACAATTAAAATGCAATGTAATTTATCTTTCTTGAATAGAAGTTTTAAAACACATGCAGGCCAGAGGTGTGAAGAGGGGCTTCTTAGCATGCTAATATGTTCTTCAGACGGTTTTGTCATTCCATGGCACAGTGAGACAGCTCATTTATGTGTCCATTTCATAATCCCATTTTACATTCAAGGATAATATTGGTTCAACTTCACGTTCATTAATATTTGCAAAGGATGAGACTATTTCTTGGTATTACTTTTTCTTCTGAATAAAGCGTGAAGCTAAGAGTCAATTTAAAATGCTGTTAAAAAACATTCAGAAGAAACTTCAAGTCTCACTTACACTGTTCTCTATATTTATCTTAAATCATTGCTTCTCTGTTAAAAAAGTATTCTGATAAATGCTGCTGGCATTAGTAATACTATAATGTGTGAGATAAAACATTAAGTAAAAATGACCACTATTTAATAAGCTCAGTATGAGGCAGAGATCATCAACATGGAAGAAGACCAAAATGGAAACTTCTTTCAAACAGATTTAAGACTCAGGTGGGATTCACTATTTTTAGTTTTCCTTTCATAGAATTGCAGGAATCAATTAGAGAATCAAATAGATTGGAAAAGACCTGTGAGATCATTGACTCCAACCTTTGATCAAACACCACCTTGTCAACCACACCATGGCACTGAGTGCCACATCCAGTCTTTCCTTAAACATCTCCAGGCACAGTGACTCTCCCACATCCCTGGGCAGCCCATTCCAGTGCCCAATCACCCCTTCTGTGAAGAAATACCTCCTAATGTCCAATCTGAACCTCCCCTGGTGCAGCTTGAGACTGTGTCCTCTTGTCCTGTCACTGGTTGCCTGGAAAAAGAGCCCAACCCCCATCTGGATACACCCTCCTTTTGGGGAGCTGTAGAGAGTGATAAGGTCACACCTGAGCCTCCTCTTCTCCAGGCTGAACAACCTCAACTCCATCAGCTGCTCCTCATAGGACTGGTGTTACAGACCCTTCATCAGGTCTGTTGCCCTTCTCTGGACACGCTCCAGCACTTCCATGTCTTTCTTGGAGCGCGGGACCCAGAACTGGACCCAGAACTGGCAGTATGGCCTCTCCAGTGGGTACTCACTCAGCAGAGGGGGACAATCCCTGCCCTGGTCCTGCTGGCCACACTGTTGCTGGTACAGGCCAGGATGCCATTGGCCTTCTTGGCCACCTGGGCACACCCTGGCTCATGTTCAGCTGCTGGCACCAGCACCCCCAGGTCCTTTTCCTGTGGGCAGCTTTGCAGCCACTCTGCCCCAGCCTGTGGCACTGCCTGGGGCTGTTGTGACCCAAGGGCAGGACCCGGCACTGGGCCTTGTAGAACCTCACACCACTGGCCTTGGCTCATTGATCCAGCCTGTCCAGATTCCTCTGCGGAGCCTTCCTATCCTCCAGCAGGTCTACACTCACATCCAACTTGGTGTCATCTCTGAATCTACTGAGGGTACATTGAATCCCCTCATCCAGATCATGCACAGAGATATTGAACACTCAACAGAGATATTAAACAAAATAAAGATATTGATATCTACAATGTTTCTAAATCCTCTTTTTATTTAACGTAATAAAACATATCTACATATGAAGAAATTGAGGATTTTTATATTCCTGTGAAATTCAGGCACGATGCTGAAATTCAGCTATCCTGTGAAGAATAGCAGTTGAATTTTAAACAGATAAAAATGATTTTATTCCATTGGAATAGAGGCATTATCATCTCTTACCATGAGAATACTTTCAGGCAACTTAAATAGTGATGACTAATGGGGACCCTGGATTTTAAACCCTGTGTGAAAAAGAGATGAGCCTTTAAGCAGCAAATTTATACATAATCTGCACTCCTGGAATGGACCTGAGTCTTTATCAAAAGAATCCATTGACCAAATGGTCTGCAGGTTAAACAGATAAAAGAAAACACTGAAAGAGACAATTACTTCTACTGACAGAAGCAAAAGTATGTCTTTCTCAGTACCTTGTCTGGAAGAATATGGGAAATTCTAGTAAACTGCCCCTGAAGGGTCTACTGCCGTAATTTCATGGTAAACACACTTGCAGAATTATACAATAGTTTCGAACCTGTTTACACTTTTGTATAGTGATAACACAGCACTGTTATGGAAACACTGGGAGGAGAACCCAAGGCTCCCATGCCCAAACTAATGAAGGATGCTACCTCCTACCTTATTATTTATCCTTTTTCTCCATTTAGCTTACCATCAAGACGCAGGTAAAGGAAATTTCGAAAGGCAAAGTAGTCTTCCATAATGGTCATGAGTGATGTCATTTGACAGAAAAGAAGCACACGATGGTTAGTAGCTCGTAACTTTGGTAGAATACGATCGAGTAGTTCAAACTTCCCTGAGGCCCGATAAAGTTCAGCTCTGTTGGAGAGAAGCAGCACAGTAAATGCCAGAATAAGCCCCCATTTGAAAGTCTGTAGTCATTATCATGTCAGAATATAACAAAAAGACTAATTTACTTAATCTAAACAAGACTAATAATTTCCTGATTTTTCTTCAATTACAAAATCTGTCCTGACTTTCAATCACACAGAATATCTTTATGAAATTCAATTCTTTTTCATTATTTATTAAAACAAACGTTATTTCTCAGCCAGATAAGCATTGTATAAGCTAAGACATTCACCTGCTATTTAATTTTCAACTGGCATTAAAAACAACTTTCAATTGCAACTGCAGTTTCAAATTGTATGCATCGGTCGTATGTTGGAAACAACCCCCTTTCCACTCAACTATTACGCACATGGAAGTGAAATACTGCAAACTGAACTAATATACGGAGACAGCGGCAGGAGTCTGACATAGGATATACTCTTTAGCCATACAACTTTAGTTGTCCTGAACAGTGTTCACCTGCTTTGATTAGCTACACTTTTGTCTTCTAATGCAAAGAATTCCAAATTGACTCTCAGCACTGAAATTCAACCCATAAAACAGAAAATGAGTAGAAGTAAACAGGATGTCTAAATCAGCATCACAGTGATATATTTTAGAGAAACAAACATCATGCAACTTTTCTCTAACCTTGAGTCTGTACTCTCAAAATACGACTTATCATTAGCAATGGTACAAAATCCAGAAGGTACAGAGCCTTCTGATATGCACACATCTGTAATCAGCCAAAGACTAAACTGTTTAGGAGACAAGTATTCTGGTATTCTAGCTAAGGAGACAAACAGCCTGGTATTCTAGGTAAGAAAAAAAAAGAAAAGAATTGTCATTAACACCTATACAGGAAGAAAGTTAGGTGGATGATATACATTTTTTGTTTAGAAAGCATCTATTAACCTGCCAGCTGCCCAACGTGTCAAGAAAAATAAAACATATCTTTTTCATTTCTGATAATGGAAGAAACGCTACTTTAATTTGGAATAAAGATAGTAAAGAAGGTAAAGTAGAAGGCAAAAGTAACAAGAGAGAGAAGAAAATCCTAACAGATATCTCTAGAGTCATCCAAATGAATTTCAGATGGTGTATTATTCCAAAATAAGGGGAAAGGAAGACAGAGTCTTTTCTGCCTGCCATCGTGAAAGAGTCGGACAGTCATGAAAAGATCTTGTAACACTTCTAGTACTAATAGGTTTTGATTTACATATGTGCCCTATACTTCCTCTGCCTTTGTATGAACTGCTTGAGTTTGCTGACATGTAGCTTCCAGAAAAAGACTGTGATCATTAATTCCAATACAACACTATGGACAGGAGGAAAAACAGGAAGAGTTACCCATTAATGACACCATTTGAGTAGCCCAGATGTTCAGCGAAGGACTCCTGCAAAGTTATAAGCAATAAACATATTACAAACTACACAGTAACCAAAAATTACACTTTCTTATAGAAATCAAATTAAATATATGAGTGTTGAGGTTTGAGTTCAATGATGTTCATACTCTCAGAAGCCACCTTGTGGCAACAGTGCTCTGCTTAATGTTTTCCTATACTATTATTTAAAATTCATGAAGAAGTGACTTCTGCAGCATACATTTTACCAGATTACAAATACAGTAGAATACTAACTAACTTATACTAATTAGTAGACGATCCATCTGCAAATTACTCAGTTTAATTACTCAGCATACAAGATAACGAAGAATGAAAACTACAATAATAATAATAATTAACAATAATACATCACAGTAGGTACTTAATTATATTTTCATAAACATAGATATCTATGACACTTTCTATCTTTTCAGATATATTTATGTACTTAGATGCTATTGAGAGATGTTATATAGATAGTACATTTTTGCTGAAAAAACAAGATGGATGGAATAGAACAATTTTAATTGGCACTGTAGAAGATTAGCAGTCTGCTAATTACAAAGATTCTACACATGATATTTTGAACTAGTGTCTGTATGTCATAAGGTTGGTGTATGTGGATACTAAGTTGCTCTGGGTTGTCTTAAATTAACAAAAAACCCCCTCACTTTTTAAAGACACTGTTCCATAAAATTAAATATTTTAAAACTAGACTTCGGATTATCAATACAAAAATGGCACTTGTTGACTATAATAAATGATTTTTTTCCAAATCTTTCCTTTCCAGTATAAATTATTTGGACAGAAATGCCCCCTCCCATATACATAAGCTTTAGCAGCAGTTTTCTATTATTTTAGCCGTCTGAATAAAAACAACTCTCAAAATCTAACCTATCAGTCTTACCTCAATGTGTTGAAACATGTATGGGTGATTGCATATCTTTCTCAATTGCATGATAGTGTTCATGAGAGTTTTTGCTCCACCTTTTCCCTACAGGTACAAACAATGCAAATCAAATGATAAATTAATTAATGATTAAATTAATTAATATATTTACAAATATAACCTTTTAAAATATTTTTATCCCAAACCCAAACACTGCATCCCTAATAAAAAAAACAAAACCAAAAGGAAACCAAAAAACCATTAAAACTCCCCAATAATAAAAAACCAAACCAGGCCAACCAACCAAACCAAAACAACAAAAATCCAGAACAGTTCTCTTGCTGTCATCTGTCGTAAGGATGCTCTGTAATGAAAAAGGAAGACCTGGAAGTAATCCATGAAGCGCACTACATTTCTACCTGCCATATTTATGGTGGGAAGCAGAGCATCTACTGTCCTGATTATTTATACTGTTTATTATGAAACCATACAAACTCTGTAGTGTCTGAACCCTCTAAGAGGAAATCATTCTAGCTGGGTTCTATTCAATTCCACAGTAACTTCTCCAGTCTGTTAACTTGGTATATGGGTTTCTCACTCCAGCCCGAGTAAAACATCAGGCCACAGGTAAAAAAATGTTAAAGCTCACCAAATTCATGAGTCGTCTTATTATTTATGGAAGTATATTCTCAAAACACACACTACAGTTAATGGTGTAGAACCAGGACACTCATCAGTCAGCTGTGCTAGAACAAACTGTATGGTTTAAAACTAACTGCAGTTGGTCAATGTAAGTTTGAGAACATGTGTATCACATTAACATTGCCAAAATCTTGTTGCTTTCAAATGCCATTTTGTTTTGTTGACATTTTATATAAATGTAAACAGAGTGGCATCAATATTCCAAGCTTACTATATGACTAATTTAGATTTATTTTTAAAATCTCAGCCAAAACAATTTACCAATTTCAAGTTTTAAAACCAAGGGAAAATACACTACTTGACCATAATACATACTAGCAATATTCTAGTCTTTTCTAGGAAGTACACTGAAATCATAACTTTCATCTAGAGCAGAGATTATTATCTATTTGAAGGGGGCACTCCACACATCTAAAACTTGGTTTTCTTTCCAGGATCATCTCACATTTGCTCCAAAATGCAGTTCATATTTGTTATAAAAATAATCTCCTAGAGCTTTCCATCTTAGCAAATTGTCTCTAATCTCAGCTGGGCCCAGGCCAGAGCTGCAGAAAGACAAGATTTTTTCCTAACACAATAGTTGTTTGATCATTGAAGCCAAGCGGTCTTAACGACCACCTCCCTCTGCTGACAACAGGCAGCAGTGATAACAGACCTTGCTTCAACATTTAAAGAAAAAAATTAGTTAAGAAAGGGTTGCAAGAAAGGCAAAATTTTAGTCCCTTGGGGAGAGAGGAAGGCAAGGGAAATGTTCAGAAAACAGCAAAGGCCATTTTAACTGGTTAAACACAAAGCCAGGTAGAGAAACAGGTAGGACAAAATACACAGAAGCTTCTGAGCAGATGAAAAGAAAGAGATCAGAAAAGGAAGGAAGTAGAAGATTGTGATACAAAATGAAATTTTAGGACAAATACAAAGACATCAAACTGAAAAACTGCTTAAAAACACAAGTGAGGAACACGAATTAATGTCTAAAAAATGTTCGAACTATGAAGATGAGTTTCAATATCCAAGGCAAAAATCCTTTGTCTGGAGTTTAATTAAGCACCAGCAAAGAAAACAATCTGACTGTAAAGAACTAGGAAGGTAAAATAAGATACTGAATAGAAAAATCACCCACTGTACCAATGCAACCTGAAAAAGGATTATGGAAAGACTGTATGTGATTGCACTGCATTAGCAATATACACAAGAGGGTACAAACTGAAACTGTTACATTCTAGATATTCTGCAGTGTCTGTTCAAAGTATTTCACATTTACTACAGTATTTCAAATTTGTTATTATGTGAAAAGTTGATGGAGTGGCAAATTCTTTACTCTGTATTGACTCGATCAAATCCCATGACAGCATAACCAACATTTACTAACACATAGTCTAAATTTGATTATATGACTTTGAATCTTACTGATCTCTTAAAGAATTTTGACACCAACAGATCTTGTAAGGATGAACACAAGCATACAGTCTTAGCTGACTGAAACAAGACTTAACTAATAGCTCTGAAAGACAAGATAAATGACCTTCTGTCGCCATTGCTGCCACAATCACAATTATTCAGATATATTATTGAATTAAACTCAGCCAAGGGAAATGCAGTCTTTTCTCAAACATTGCCTGTTTGAAGAAAGGCGCTGCAACTACACTGAATACAAGCAGTATCTTCCCCTTGTGAATAGCTGCAGCCCTGTAATTGAAAGGCATGCCTGAGATTTCTCTTCCCATGACAGATACCTGCAGTAAGAGTCTACACATTAATTTTATAAAACAGAAATCAAATTGTTAACATGTTCATAATACATTATTTTCTTTATATTTTAGTCTTTCTTTCTTTCATACCTTCTTGTCTTTTTCAGAACCATCTGTGAGAAGGATTCCCTTGGCTTGCATGTGACGGTACAGGATCTTTTGAAGAGCTGACATATCACATTTGATCACATATTCCACCTGGTGCAAAAAAAAAAAACAAAACCAAAAACCATAAACACAATGACATAATAATGTTAGTAGGATCTAACTGCAGATTCTTGTCATTCTAGAACAAAACAAAACAAAACAACCTTACTAATCTTTTATCGGTACCATAACACCACATAAAATTTCAACAACCAGCACTCCAACTACAAGCACAGCAATGAGTATCTCAAAAGATTATCTGTTAGTCACAACTGCAGTGAGACAGCTGGATCCTAACGATGCAACTGCAGGATTACCAAACATACTTTATTTCTCACTCTGTAATTTTTAAAATCTAAAAATAATTTAAAACTGATTTTATATTTAACATGCAACTAAAAAAGTATTTTATGTTTCATAACCCATGGAATTTATTGTGTCTGTTAAGCTTTATAGAAATATTAAGCAAAGCATTATAAAAATATCATCACTGTATATCTAGCAATTAAGAATCCCTCACAGAGTCTAACTGGCATAATATTTACCTAGGTTGTCACAGAAATATGCCATTTTCTCAACATACACTAAAACACAGGGAATTAATACAGTATTGTATGACCCCTACATTCAGCCTGACTTGTTCAGCTTTTTAAAACTCTATTTATTTTTTGACTGCATACTAGATTTAAAAACAGTAACACAAAGACTTCACACACCAGTTTTATGTCATTTTTTCTACTGCCCAATGTCTGGATTATAGTCACTATGTTTCTAGTAAGTTATGTTAAATAAAAACTGTAATATAACAAAACCACACTAGTGGCTAGAAATCCTTCAAGCTGTGAATAAAAGACAAAGCATAAGCTTCCTAACGTTTAATAAATAAAAGGGAAGAAAATTATCAGATATTTTCTTCTCAGAAAGACAGGAGTATGAACTCCTTAAAGACAAGTGACTTTCTTCAATGGCTTCTTCACCAAGATTAGCAAAAGCAAATGAACCTTATTAACAGGCTTCAGTCCCCAAGTTCAGTCCTCAGGGTTGGATGAATTCCTTTTTTCAAGATGATGGCAACAAAAAGAAACATAGCCTTCTGAGTATGAGTGTGTATGCAACTTGAAAATTTTCCCTCTCCAAAGCCTATTATTGGATTTATCAAACACAGCGGCTTGATTTCGGTATTATTTTCAAATGCAAGTATGTTTTATTCTCAAATAAATGCCTTCTGAGGGTATTGAAATTTGACATTTGAAGGAACAAAAATTTGCAACAGCAGTAGTGTTGACATGATTATAAAGATGAAAAATAATTTTTAAATGCCTTTCTTTGTATTGTCTCTAAGCATCTCTACAGAGTTCTTAATTCATTTAGCCAGTCAGCTTATAACACATCTTACAAATATTACAGTTTGGTATGGTTTTAAATTCAGTTGACCTTAAAACCAAATTTTCCTTATCACACCTTCAAATTTACTTTTTTTTATTTAGTTGCTGTTGTTATTCCGGGAAGAGCGATGTAGAATTGCAGAGGAGGACACAGTGGGACAAGATGAGTTACCCAGAAATAAAAACAATTACCTTTGAAATCAGAAAATAATTTTAAGTTCTGAATTTAAAAGCCACTAGTTAAAAAAATGGTGTAATTTCAACAAGAGACTTCACACAATTCCTGGAATGATAATGCAGGACCAATTGCGCCTGCTTTATGAAGTCCAGTAGTCCTTCAAGAATTTCAGTGAACTAGCTTCAGCCCAGTTCAAGGAGTATGATACAGGACAGAATTTTATGCTCAGCGTATGGCTGACTCACAAACTGAAACCAGACTCTACAGAAAGAAGTTGCATATCTTACAGTGGTTACAACAAACACATTTAAAGTTGGTGAGGAATCCTGAGAATGCAGAAACTTCAGGTACTCAGGCTTCCTCAGTGACCAGCTTTCTCTGAACAGGTATACACAAACAAATACTAAAGAGGTCCTCTTCTGCAAAATAAATCTGAAAAAGGGGCATTACTTAATGCATAGAAAGAATATTACACCCTTTCCAGAACTCCTCTCATTGCAAACCTTTTCTGGCAGTTGAGACTCAACCTCTTTCTTCAATCTTCTCAGCAAGAAGGGCCGAAGCACTTTATGGAGACGACGGATGATCAGAATAGTTTCTTCTTCATTTAAGTCCACCTAGAGGAGTTTATAAAAGTCACTACAAGGCAACTCAAGTACATTAGGTAATGTCTTCTTTCACATGAAAAGTTAAGAATGTGCAATAATTACTTGCATCTTACAACCAAACTGACTGGGTCAAAAAATACACTTTAAACATTAAAATTTTGGTATTATAAAAAAGGGGCCTTTTAGTTAAATCCCTAAGTACCAGAGCAAGTTCAAACACTAATCCTTCTGCATAAGCTCTCTTCTGTTTTCATCAAAGTGGTTTATTTCTGATCTTTTAAAAAACACTGCCACAGTACCCTTTCTCCAGTCATGGCAAATGGAGCATTGAACCACTGTTCAAAGGTGCTGCAGCTCTTGAAAATGGTTGGAAGAAGGAAATTGAGAAGAGCCCAAAGTTCAGGCAATTTGTTCTGCAAAGGAGTCCCAGTCAGCAGGATCCGCCGAGGGGCCACATAGTGAGTATTCAAGACCTGAGTCAGCTTGCAGTGATGGTTCTTCATTCGATGGCCCTCATCTACTATCATGTACTTCCACCGAATCTGAAAGAAAAAGAAGAAAAGTTGGCGAAGTTAGAACAGGCCAGACTTTGTCAAGTTCCTCCCAACATGTATAGAACAAAAATACTTAAAAGCCTGAGACATTAGTCAGTCTCAACCTTGAGGAAGGCCAAATCAAGCATTATGCAACTATCAGTGTCCTTGCTAGCAGCAAACATAGAGACAAACACTAGGTATGCTCAATCTGATGTTGAATTCTGACTGCAATTGAAACAGCAAACAGCAGATTCCTTCCATTTCTGGGAAAGAGATTAGAATGACTGGCTCTTCAAGGCCAGAATATGGTTCACAGTGGAAGAAAGAAACCGCATAAACTCCAAATAAATCTGTCTGTAACAAGAACCTTGAAAGGAGACAAAAGCATTTTCAGATAAAGTAAGTATGCTCACAAACAACAGCAACCCTGAACTTTATTTCAGCTAATCCTGTGTTTTCCCTTGAGAACAAAGCAGCATAATTAAAATCATCTCCGTTACTTCGCTTTCAACCAAAGCTTCTATTTCTTAATATGAAATCTTAAATGCAGTCACAGCAGATGTTGGAAGCTGTTGTTCAAACTCTCTGTTACCATCTGCACTACAACATGGACAGTTAACGCAAGTGTCACACTGACCATATGACTAGGAGGCCTCAGTTTGTACTTTTAGAGGTACTACCTAATTCCATTTCCCAGGACATGATGAGTGGCATAGTGCTGTCATTCCTACCTTTCAGCAAGAGTGGGAAAAAATAGGGGAAAAGGAACATTAGGTAGTCTCAAGCTGTTTTCAAGCATTCAGAATGATGCTAAGAAAATGCACTGCCTTTGTATTACAGGACAAACAAGTAATATGCAGTAAATATGCAGCATGTAACAGACAAAAATGAAGTGAAAATGAACAACAACTCAGGAAGACCATACGGTTTCTCTGTATAGCCAAATACTTCCTTAGTCCGCTTTGTGTGCACATGAAATAGTCTTATAGTACTGTAGTTTTCATTTTAATTCATCGTACTTGATACCTACCTGTAGACAGTCAGTGAGCCCCTAGGAACTGCAATGTGTAGATTCTTTAGTCTGGATACCAAATTCATGATATAGGTAACTATTCAGTCACGTGGGGAAAAGTGACCACGTAGCTGGAAGGTCTCTAATAAGAGTGAGTGTCAGGACAGAAATAACAGAAAAAATTGAAAGTCACTGATGCATATTAGGCTGAGTATTATGCAGAGGTGAGAAAAGTAATGTTCTTCTAAGGACAGACAGGATACAGTACTGACAGAACTGCACAGAGGAATTAGTCCCCTGGCCACATTCAGGAAAATCCTAGTGTTTACATAAGGAAGAACTGTGACAAGAGAAGTTCTATCAAAAAATGAGGAACAGGAAAGTAAATGAAAGGGTTAACTTTCACTGAAGGACAGAACAACTGGGAATTTCCCTATAAAACAAAAATGTGTTTTGTGGTACCTTTGAAGGTGTCTGGGTCTTGCTGTAGAAAGATAATAGTTAAAATTACCTTAGCAAGGATATGTTTGTCCTTTATTATGTACTCATAAGTAGTTAAAAGAACGTTAAATTTTCCACTTCGAAGCTGAGGAACAAGTGAGCGGCGCATTGCAGGTGTACCCTAAAAGAGAGAGACATGTGAGTTGTTATTCTCTACTTTGTTGAAGAAAAAACATTGTTTTTATGAATTAGCAGATGATGAGCAACTACATGAACCTGCCACCATACAGTAAATAATACATTGATGTAATTCCAGACCTTCACAGAGTGCTCTTTCCCTAAACCACTGCTAGCCTGTAAAGCTGCTTAACGGGCTTATGGAAAAAAATAGACAGTGGTCTGGTCTCCCTACAAATTGCTTGGCTATATCTAGCTACTACAGCAGCTACACAAGAAAGTATTTAGCTATGAATAAAATGTTAGGTAGTTACCATCTGTAACTTTCATCGGAAGCCTTGCAATGTGGTAATTAACAATTTTATTCTGCATTTTGTACAGTGGTTTACAGTTGTTTTACTTCTACAGTCTTTCATAGTTTGTTACAGTCTTCTTAGTATGATTAACACTGCTTAGTATCTGACATACATGACAAAACCTAATGAACAGTTTAAAAGTTTGCTGAGACAGAGGAAAAACTGTCTCTAGTTCTCATTCCTTCTATTCTACAGTCATATAAAAAGCAAATCAAACCTTGTAAGATATCTTCACCACAGAAGGAGCCCATTTGTCAAACTCGTATGTCCAATTGGATAAAGTCCTATCATAGAGATTATAAAGAAGAAGTAACATTTCATCATTTGCAAATCAAACTTTATAATCGTTTCCAAGTGGTTGCCAGCTTTTCAACACGTTTTATGTAATCAACCCCCATAAATAACAACATATTTTAAAAATGCACTTTATGTACTGCAACAAAATACAAGCATGTCAGAGGAAAGTAACCACAAAAAGAAGTGTGAAACACTCTTTCAGCTTATATTCAGGGCCCTTTTTGAAACCAGTAGAAGTAGTATTTTACATGGACCTTTATACTTTGGAACATAGTAAGGATAAGAACAATATCTCTGAACAAAAAAATAGTTTTTTAAGTTCTTCTATACTACTTATCATCCAAAAATGGACATTACAGCTTTTCAGATACAGCCCAACAAAACTGATAATAGACTTCATCTGTGTTCTACTCAAGCAGAACTACTCATAGTACCACCACTGCCACTACGTGGATCCATTCTTGCACTGTTTCTGCAGTTTGATCACAACAAAAAAGTTCTTACTGCGAAGCTCATTGCTATCATGAGACAACAGCAAAAAATAACCTTGAGGTTTTTCAGCTGCTAGCTGGTTTTCTCCTTCCTAGTGGACCAATGATGGCAGCAATACTAATGACTTAGAAAAGGCAGAGAAAGGCAGCTTTTACAACATATACAAGAAAGAACTTTCAGCTCCTCTCAGTTTTTTAAAAAACAGAGTACTTAAAAGAAATGTGATTTTTTACTGTGCCCACATGAAAATTGACATTAATACACTCCCGCTATTTTTGTTTCACAGCTCTTCTCTCGGGTGTTTCTTTTCAAACTAAGCTTATAATTTGTACCCATACAATTAGGCAAACCTGTGGCATTTATCTTAGTCAATCAGTTACTACTGCAGTGCAGCCAGAAGACACCTCAAAAGAAATTAAGAGATGACCACAAATCAAATTTATCCTAATTTTAGAACAAATTTGCATGCTCAGCACAACCGGTGGACAAACTGGCTAATGAAATTACCAGAAACTTCTGAACATCAATCAAGTCAATTACACATAAAAATAAGAAAACAACTCCTCAACATCCTATAAGAGTTCTACAGTGCCTGACATTTTTCATTCAAATCACTAAAATCCACACCTGACCTTTGGAGAAAGGAAGATACATTAGAAGAAATGTATGAAACAAGCAGCATTTTGGAAAGTTAAGGGAAAGCACGCAGCACAAGAAATAATCATAATCTGCACACCTGCCGGAAGTGTGCATATCAATCAAGACTATATATATCCAGGGGTACCTATACAGTATTTAAAAGACCAACCTCATTAAAACATGCTTGCATGGTATCAGATGAGGCACCAGCTGCTTAAAGAACTAAGCAACAGATTTTTAATATCAGTTAAAAGCTGAAAGATGAAGTGCATGCATATAACAGGAAAGAAAAAACATCCCCCTCTTTTGGCTTAAGAGTGAATTACAGTAAATTCAATACTGTTCATCAAAATTAATAGAATCAAGTGTTTTATCAGCTTTCTGGTTTTGCCAGTGTGTTGTGTTCCAAACAAACCAATCTGCAGTGCTTACGACAATAATGCCAGAATGAGACCCGTTACTTACGACAAGGGAACAATGATGAGATAGGGGCCATTGAGTCTTTTGTGCTCCATCAGGTAAGTGATGAGAGCAATAGTCTGTATTGTCTTTCCTAGTCCCATTTCATCTGCTAAAATTCCATTCAGATTGTTATTATAGAGAGAAACCATCCATTCCAGTCCCTGGAGCTGAAATGAAGAGTAAGAGTTTCACTTATTTAAAACCCACAAAAATAATTAATAATAAAAAATTAATAATAAATCAGCAGTATGGGACAAATGTCCAACAGAGGCACTCATATGTAAGGCTGATAAATGCCACTGCAGGAATTTGTTCCTCAATTTCAACACTGTCAAATGCTAACTTTCTGCGTGTACTTCATGACATTTGCCTGTGTCAATTAAAATCTTTCAAAACGAAACTTGTCAAATCTGCACAGAACATGTAAGCCTCACAGTTGCCAACTGTATCACTGGTATGCTAAAACTCTCATAGCACATGTCCACTTAGCGTCTGCCATCAAAACTCCACGTCAGAGTAAGCCACCTTTGTCCAAATATGCCTTGTGTATAAACTTCCAGAGCTGGAAGGAAGCCAGAGTTCTGTAGCTAAGCAATGTCTACATAACAGAATTTCACACACCAAGGAATACTGCTAGGAAGCACTATTCCCTTCTGTCAGACAGATTTCCACATGTGTGTATCACATTACTGACGGATTTGTGAAGTTTCTGCTTCTAACATCCAGAGTTTTCATATGTCTCATGCATGGAGAGAGCAGGAAATTAGGTAGCCCGAGAAAGTTCAGAGGGAAAACTACAATACATGCTTGAAGTAACTATCTGTTGTCCCTTCAAGACAGTATCCAAAATAATGCTGCCAATTCACTGGCTTTACATACACGTGGACTGATTCATATTTACTATTAAGCCATCAAGAGTTGACTGGAACCCGTAGTCCCACCGTATGTCCCACTTACAAAGTCGCTTCAGAACTGAAAAAAGGAAAGCTATCGTGTCTGCGTCACTATTCGTTATGTGGAGAGATACATATACACACAAATAATGCTCTGACTAGAGAAAAGGTGCAGGTTTTTGGAATTAACCAGGAAGTTGTACAATAGCAGAAGTGCAGAAAACACATGTCAAGGACATTTTCAATCACCTGTGCATCTAGGTCATGGTCAGAATACTGAAGTTCTTGGTTACTAAATCCAGTGCAAGTCTGTGAAGAACAGGTGACACCAACCTCCATAATAAAATATTTTTCTTATTTTCAAATTGTATCTATCACTGCACCGAATTGGGATCTTAAGTAAACAATAAAATTCTAAACTTTTGAATACTGGAAGAAGGAAAATACTGTTAACCCACCACAAATTAAAACACTAAGAACAGAAATTACAAGTCAATGAGAAAGTTAGCAAAATCAAAATATTATTCATTTGAAATGAAAAAAAGGTAGAGGTTGCTGTAAAAAGTTTGTATTATTTAAGCAGTACGTATGAAACATTATCTGTGCCAGGTGTCATTGCTCTGTCCATATTTCCAAATTCTAACCTACTAGAGACTTTGTATTTTTTAACAAGGTTTCAGTTTGCCATATGAAATACCACACTGAAATGTTCAGCATAATTCCAAGTTTCAAGTAATTTAATGTTTTAGTGATTTCTCACCTGATAATGTTTTAATGTGCCATTAATAAGAAGGGAAGACTGCTTTTCCACCCTTTCTGTGATTGCATGAGCAACAGTGTAGTAGGACTGAGACCCTCTAGCACTATACTGCATGCTATATTCATCATCCACATCTTGTTTGGCAGTCCTGGAAAGCAGAAAAGGAATTTGAGTGAATTCCCACGAACAAATATTTTTTGACCATGGCTCACATATATATGTCTAAAGAAACAGTACAAGTCCTCAATTGTGATGAGTACACCAAAGGGTGCAAGATTATAAACAGTATATAATTAAATGATCATGTTCCTTCTCCTGCAGATATTCATGCCTCAAATCACTGTACTCTAGAGAAAGCTACTCTTGTAAAATGTGACTGTAAGAAACCATGGTTCCAAACAAACAGCACTTAACAAATACTCACTCGATTATTTGCTTTGCATCTTTCTCAGAAACTTCCTCGCTGTTAGGATCCAGGAGTATCTTTTCATCTGCTTCTAGTCTGCTTGATTCTTCTTCCTCATCCTACAGAATACAGAAGAAGAACAGAAGCTCTGGGAAGTGTAATATGTTCCTCAGTCATACTTTGAACTGGCATTCACATACAGGTAGCTTTCACTGGTCAGTGGTTTACGACAGACATCTGACTCACAAGGTTCAATTTACACCTGCTCTGCAATAGAACTGCACTGCAGCATAACAAGATGGTTTACTTTTGACATACATTAACTGGCAGGAAGTCATAAGACTTTGAAATAAAAACTATTTTCCCCTTTAATGATCTTACTTTCAAAACGCTTTCTCTGACTACCATATTCCTGGAGAGTATTCCAGTATCATGGGTTTTTTTATGTTGTATTCTAGATGTGTGATGAATTAATAAAGCTTAAAAAACTGTCAACTACTGATGTAGGCCTCTAGTTTCTTAATTTTTTAAAACCAGTTATTTTTACTCTTTTTAAAGTAACTTGTCTTTTGGCTACAGTTGCAGCAGACAGCAAATAACTTAAAATGTCATTAAGTGAGATTCTGAAACCTGACAGGTATCAGGCCCTTCTCTCCTCTCTTAATAATGACAGTGATGCCTTTTCCTGGTCTTAAAATCAAGAGTCATACACGGTTAGAAGGGATAAAGAGATTTTACCTTGGTATTTATTTTAAGGATCCTTAGGTGCACACATCCAGGTCATATGCAGCGAAATGCACCCCACCGAATATGCCCCAAAAGATCAGGTGTAACATTATAGGTTTTACTAATTAGCATATCTATCAAAGATTCCCCAGTGAGAGGCTCAAGTGAGCCCCCCTCCCCAAGGAGCCTTCCCCTGGATGGTTCTATCTTGGTTTACAGAATGTGTTCTGGAGAGGACCTTGGGGTCTGGGGCACACTGATCCCTAGCTACAAAGCTTCTAAAATGTTTAGTCTCTTAGCTTGACAAACAAGTCCAAGAATGTAGGGAAAAAGCACTGAGAATACAGATGTTGTAAAAAGGTGTAACAGGGGTATAAAAGAAAAGGCAAAAAATCTTCATGGCATCAACAGACATGTAGAATTGTATTACCAGAAATTAGTCCTACAAAGGCACATACTGTAACGTCACACAGTCCAGTCAGTTTCAGTAGTTGTTTGGTCTAGTATTTTGAAGACTGCTAAACTTAGGAGATCTGAGCTCTATACCTAGTTCTGCTACCAGGCTGTTGATGGAACATGGTCCCTCTCTATTCCTCACTTCTGTTCTCCTTTAGAAAGTAATGATGTGAAAATGCTATGCAAGTATCAGTATTCATTATTCATAGTACCTAATATTATGACCCTACTAGCCTGGGATCTTTGTGTGTGTTAATTTTAAGATTCTTTTTAGAATTTTTGTAATAATAGTATTTAAATCACCATCCAAATACTGAATCAAATAAGCCTACCCTGAGAAGTCTGAATATAAATCCCTGGCATAATTCCTAACATTTTAATACACTTAATATATAAGTAGCAACCATGTTACTTTATTGCCTATAAAACCTCTGATGCATAAACCTTGAAGATGTTAATTTCATTCAGCACAAAGCCACAATGCAGCATTTCCTGAGATGTATTTTAAAATAGGAACCCGCTTAATTCTCCAGGTCATTATTATTAATAATCAGAGTAAAATACTCATTCTTCCTAACCACAATTACCAGTTAGGCATTTAGAGTGCATATAAAGAACAACTGCTATAAATCAAGAACTACAGAATCAATTAATTTTCCTGTTTGTATTAGTCTTAAAGCACCTACACATCTGCTATCACTTCCCCTCTCTTCACTACGAAGAAGGGGAAAATGAAATATGAAATAAGTACTTGTTTTTTACTGTATTGTCCCAGTATTTCTTTTTAAAGATACATACCTCCTCCTCATATTCAGAACCACTCTCATCTTCACTGTCTGATCTGGGAGCAACTTCATAGCTGTACAAAAATGACAGAAAGATTGTGAATGACAGTGAACAAGAGGAGGTAATAGGTTCAATACATGTCCTATTCAGCTTACATACACTATATTAAAATAAGAATAGAATTGGTAAACAAGAAATAAAGCATAACATGGAAAGTATCAATGCAAATAGAAAAAAGAGTCTACTTTGTACACTAACTACTTACCCAGGGTTCATTTCCAGCCAAGCATCCAGCTGACTTGCCTTGGGTGCTTCTGGTCCAAGAAGAACTTTGCCTGTTTCAGTGTGAGTCACTTTGACTGGAAGGTCACTCATCTGACTGCTCTCATCTATGGGCTAAAAATTCAAGTGACATGTTACACCATAAGGTAAGTGAATTTCATGCTTGTCTTACATAATTAAAAAACTAATAGTACTATCAAAATTCCAGTTCTGAACAACCAGCAGAGTTTTGTTATTAGATGCCACACTTTCCCCAAATGACTACTAAGCAAGCACTGAGTCACAGTACTTCTGTGTGTAACATATTCTATACGACATCCACAAATATATCCCAATATCCCAAGTAAATTAGAAAGAACAGCATGGAAAAGAATACATTATTGGTTTTTGTCAAGACACACGGTATGTATTCTTGCAGGCATTTAATCCTGTTATTTATACCAACAGATATCTGTAACAAAAAACATACAGTGACTTGATAGCTTTTTTTTTTTTGAGAAACAAGAATCAAACAATTTAGCTAGCTTTCTAAGTAAAGGCCTGTTTTAAAGCTCTGAAGGCAGCATATGCTCTGCTACTGAATGAAGAATATTACTTGAAGAACGACCCAGAAAAATTACTCATTTCCATTTGCTTCTGAGGAAGGAAGAACTTTCAGATATCTTAATCCATCATTACACTATATTCTGTCCTGTGACTGAAAGGAATTTAACTACATGCAATGTCAACAATATATTTT
This sequence comes from Corvus moneduloides, assembly GCF_009650955.1. Lineage (NCBI taxonomy): Eukaryota > Metazoa > Chordata > Aves > Passeriformes > Corvidae > Corvus > Corvus moneduloides. Next base: position 65,118,844 of record NC_045511.1, read on the forward strand.
TATAAAGATGAGAAGATATATATGTATAGTGTTTATGAGCTCAAACTAGAAAGTCAGTTGTACATATACAGACTGCAAGAAAAGTATTTCTTGTAAGCACATTACAAAAATGAGAGGCAGACTTCAGCATACCCAGAATTCTTCAATATACTGAAGTATATTCAATATACTTCTCGTTTTAGTCTTTGATTTTCAGAATAGTGACAGGCTAGCATAAATGTTAACCCAGGTAATGATTATTTCTGTTTATAAACAACGGCTCCCAGAACAGTTGTCATCATAACTCTTTAAAGTTATAGCCATGACACACAATCCAGAACAATCATCGGAAAGGTTTTTTTTTTAAAACCAAAAACCTACAACAAGAAAAAAGAACCACCTTGTAAAAACTCATACCTCTCCATCGGGGCCAAGACCAGATGCCATTCCTTCTGCATTTTCTTCAGCTTTCTAAAACAAATGAAGAAGTGAAAAATACTATGGTCAGATTAAAAGTACAGAAAGAATACTTTGTATGATGTAAACATTTTGGATCATGAGTATGTTTCACGTATTTCTGAACAGCCTGGGATTCAAGTTAACAAAGGTGTGGATGGATATAGACAGAGATGGGCCCTAACAATTAACACACACAAAGCATTTACTAATGGTACCTACTCACCTCAGTCAATGTTATAAATCTGCATGTAAGAAGTGGTTGGCCCACTGAATTTCTGGTTCAGACCTAGAGCTCAGTTGCTCATAGGCTATTCTAATGCAAATAAAACAGTAAATCATTTTCATGTGATTTACTACTAATTTCTTCTAAACTGCTTTAATTTCCATTTTGAAGGTGTCAGCAGGCATCACAGACTGCTGCGTATATTCATGCAAGGCACTTTTATCTTGGGTATGTATTTTGGGTTTTTTGGTCTGACAACTAACTAGAAGAAGTATTTTGGGAGTTCTTTGTACTATCTCCCAATCATGCATAGACCACAATTACTCAAATTAGAAACAAAAGGAACCCTGGAGTTCTTCACTGGAGAAAGCTAGATTTTTTTCTCTCCAGGCACCAGCCTGAGAAATTAGCAGTATCTTCCTCAAGGCTTGTTCTCATTTACGTTACTTAAAAATGTCAGCATAGTATAAGGAAAAATGAAAGACATATAGTTTGCTTCTGCATTCAAACTTTCCTAAACAATTCTGAGCAAGTAAGCACATTTTACAGCTTCTCCTTACGTCACACTGCTGAATTTATAGTACTACAGCAAAATATTATTCTGGATACCAATGTAAATAGACTAACAACAAGAAGTTATCTCTTAAATTCTGTTTTAGAGAGAGAAAACTTCCAACTTCCAACTATTATCAAAGCACGTGATAAATATGGACCATCAAGTTATTCCTTCTTTTGTTTAATAACTATACTTGAGGAATAGCTGCACTTCTTAATATTGATATTATCCTTAGAAACTGCTTCAGCCTTTTTCTTTGTCATTGAAGTCCATTATGTAAAGCATAAACTAGAAGTGAACATGCAGCAGCTGATGCTTAGTAGGAACAACACCAATACAAGCTTCAAGTCTGCCTGCTTCAGCATTTCTAGGCAGCAGGTATGACTGCTGACAAAGAAAGGAACTGCACCAGAAGTGAAGATTTTAAATAAACACATGGGCAGGATAAGCTATGAACACACTTATCTAGTCTTGGCTGAACACACTGCAGTGACTTAGGATACTTTCTCCCTGGATGAACCAGGGCTGGGATCCATTCTTTTACACAAGAGAATGCTGTTGAATACATAAAGATTGTTATAGCTTAGCTACGGGCAATGGAAAAGAACCTTACAACTCAAATCACAGAAAAGCAGTAAGCATCAGGGCTGTTCACTGGGAAAAAACCATGCTGACAATTTAATCCCTGAATGGGGGAAATCCCAATATTAAAAATGTTTTTCATTCTCTGTTTAATGACAGGAAAAACTACTAACAATAAAGTGAGAGACTGCATAGCAAGTTGAACTAGCCTATCAGACGAAAATTTCATATGGAGTATTTTTTTCTTATCCATGACTACAGTAGGAAGCTAGAGACAGAAAACACAAATAGAGGAATGTGAAAAACAAACAGGGAAAATCTAGCATGAAGATTACAGAAACTGTACCCCAGAGAACGAATGGACTAATCTCAAATTTTTTTCTACTAAGAATATAGGGTTCACTTGGATATTCTATAAAGAGTCTGGCAAAGATTATTTCTTCACCATCTACTTCCTCACTGCCATTCCCATGAGAAAATCCTAAGAACTCCCTTTTCTCATTCCTCTGTAAGTACAAAACATTAACTACAGGTGGTAGTAGACGAAACTTTTGTATGGATTACAAAACATAGAAGCCTGAGGACTGAACGTGTATGACTTTGAAAAAAGACACAGTGCCCACTAATTGCAATGTGTTCTGCAGCCATGCAATGACAAATTCATAGAATTCTAGATTAAAATAAAGGGTAATATTTGCGTAGACTCCTACTTCCTTCACAGATGAGCAAAAGATTGCTGGGAAGAAGTTAATTACAAACAAAAGGATGAAGATGAGCAAGACAGAGCAAAGATATTTTTCTCTTTTTTGCTAATATTTTTAGGTTTTAGAGTGGAATATATATAAACACTGAACATGGGACATACTTCCTTTCAACTTCAGGGACAGAAAATTTTATCTTTACTGACATGGCCAGAAGATACATTGTTTCTCATAAATAGTTCAGCTAAACTGACATAGAAAGAGAAACATATCATGAATGTGGATAGTTAAGGGCATACGTATTTGTTATTAAAGTCATGCAGATACTCCACATGCTGTCTCATTAATGATTATCTCTACCATGCATTCCAATAAATCAGGCCTGCTCTCACTGGTAATACAGGCCAAGAACTGCATCCAAATTACATCTTAATTCTGTAGACAGGGTATTGTCCCTATGTTAGAACATACCCTCAGGAACCGAGGTTTCTGTGACAGCAGGAGAAAACATTAACTATTTTTTTAGGCCATTAATGGCCAAGATCCGTATTTTTCCATGCTGGTTCTTATTAGCACATTTCCAGTACTGTTAGCAAACCCTGTAAACATAATACTTGTATTTGTAGCAGTAATTAGTAGCAAACCAGGCATGGAAATGGATTATAAAAATCCTCTTATTCATTCTGCAAGAGACGAAACGTACTTTGAGGTCATAAAAAATTACAAATCATTCCTTAATCACTACTTCACACATGGAATCATTTTTTTGAAAATTGCACTGTTCAATTTCGACAACTCTCTCTTACAGGGTAAAACATTTCATATGAAGAAAAGTAATCTTGAAAAGTTTCAATTAAAGGTTAAAAATGCACAGTGAACAATACTACTGGCAAAATACCCATTTACTATGATAAACCTAGCCAAGTTTTTTAGCCCTTTCCAATGGTCCTAACAAAATGGACTGAGTCAATTTTGTCCTAACAAAATGGACTGAGTGTATAATGTGGAAGTCTAAAACAGGTGCCCTGCATGAAACAGCTACACAAACCAGACTCTTGCTATCTTCTTCACAGAGTATATTTTTGATACCTTGAACTTTTGGGTACATTAACCCTAACTTACATATCTGTCCCAATTTTACCTGTACAAAGATTATGAGCAAATTATGTTACAAGAAGATTAATGTTAAAAGCTAATAATTTTATAATCCTGCCTCCTTTTCACCTTCTTTTGACTTAATAACAGCATACATATATTTCAATAGAGAGAGAGATGAGTTCCCTCAGTGTTAAGAATTTGGTGGTGTAGATGTTTTTAGACGTCTGGTCTGTGTATGACAATCGGGCATTACTACATTTATCAACACTTAAACTTGATTTGAAGAAGAAATGGCTTAAAAATATCAGCTGTAACTACTTGCCTTCTTTCTTCTCCTTCGCTTCTTCTTCTCTTTGGCTGCTTGCGCCTGCTTATGCTCCCATACCAGGTTAGTCAAGTTAGCCACGTACTCATCCGTCTGCTGCAACAGGTAGGCTAGGCGTCTGTCTTTCTTTTGATCAATCAGCTTACGGTAGCCTTCTTCATCTTCCGCCTAGTGATACAAAAGAAATGCCAGTCATGACAGAAATGATGGCGGACACACACCAACTCCTATGTCAATAACCAAGTGTTATCTTAGGTCGTCATGATCTGCAGAAAGGGACAGCTACATGGGTGAAGATGATGATCGTTGGATGATAAGGCCCAGGAGTCATACATTTGTATCAATACATCACAGAATCATATGGGTTGGCAGGGACCTTAAAGATCATCTAGCTCTAATTCCCCTGCCATGGGTAAGGATACCTTTCCACTAGACCACCTTGCACAAAACCACATCCAACCTGGCCTTTAACACTTCTAGGCATGGGGCATCCACAACTCTCCTGGGCAATCTATTCTAGCGTCTCACCACTCTCACAGTGAAGTATTTCCCCCTAATATCTACTCTAACCACACTTTCGTAGAACCACAGAATTGTTACTAGGGTTGGAAGACCTCAAAGATATCAAGTACAAACATCAACTCGACACCACCAGCTCCCCCAATAAACCATGTCACTAAGCACCACATCTACATGTTTTCTGAACTTCCCCATGCAGCCTGTTTCAGTGCTTGACACCCCTTTCAGTGAAGTACTTTCTTCAGTGTAAAACCTGATCTAAACCTTCCCCGGCACAACTTGAGGCCATTTCTCCTTGTCCTATCGCCTGTTAGCTGGGAAAAGAAACCCATCCCACCTTGCTACAACCTCCTTTCAGATGGTTGTACAGAGCAATGAGGGCCCCACCTGACCCTTGTTTTCTCCAGGTTAAACAACCCCAGCTCACTCAGCAACTCCTCACAAGACTTGTGCCTCAGACCCTTCACCAGTTCTGTTGTCCTTCTCTGGACATGCTCCAGCACCTCAACATCCTTCTTGGAGTGAGGTCACAAAACTGAGCAGAGGATTTGAGGTGTGGCCTCACCAGTGCTGAGTACAGGCGGACAATCCCTGCCCTGGTCCTGCTGGCCACACTGTTGCTGGTACAGGCCAGGATGCCACTGGCCCTCTTGGCCACTTGGGCACACTGGCTCTTGTTCAGCTGCTGTCAACCAACACCTCCAGGTCTGCTTCTGCTCTGCAGGTTTCCAGCCACCCTGCCCCAGCCTGTAGTGGGGTTGTTGTGACCCAAGGGCAGGGCCTGGCATGTCACCTTGTTACAATGGCACTTTGCCATTTCACTGGCCTTGGCTTTTGATGTAGTCCATGATACAGTTGGCTTTCTGGTCAGCAAGTTCATATTGCTGGGTCCTGCTCACCTTGTCATCCACCAATACACCCAAAATCCCTCTCCACGAGGTGTCAGAAGGTCATACTTTATCTGAAGACAGTATGAAGAGCCATACCACAGGGGTCCATCCTGCATCATGCTGTGTTTAACATTACTATCAGTGACACAGAGGAAGGGATAAAAGGCACTTCAGTCAAGTTTGCAGAGGATGTGAAATCAGGAGATACCTGTCAATCTGCTCAATGGCTGGGCAGCACTTCAGAAAGACCTGAACAGGCAGAGAAGTTGTGCCATTTCTGACGTTAGAGGTTTTCAAGACAGGACTGAAAGAAGCTTTGAGCAACCTGTTTTGAACTCGATGTTTACACTGCTTTGGGAAAGTGGTTGGACTAGAGAGGTCCCTGACAGGCTGAGTGACTCTGAGACAAGAGATTCCATGATTCTACACATTTCACTCTCATGGACTAATGACCGGAAAAATCTGCAGCAGTTATGACTGGCAAAGGAGGAAAAAAAAAAATCAGTGCTACATCAGGCAGATTGCAATGTCCTGAAACGGAGATAGTGAGTCTTCTACTGAGATGACTTTTCAAAGACATGAAGTGCAGGTAATTCACCAAGAGGAACAACATGGGAGCTGGACGTAAAATTGCATTTAGTCCTTTTTCCAGTATGAATACAGAACCTTTTCTTCTAGCTGTTAAGTGAAAGTTTTATTTTGTTAGATTTATCTATCACTGTTCTACTCTGGTGTTATTTCATCTCTTATAGAGGTCACAATCAGAAAAAGGGTTCATCAGATAAACCCTATCTCTGAGTCATCCTGGCAACTTCTGCATCCTTGTCATACTCTGTGTGTTGGACATACAAGGAATATTATTTTCATGTGCTGTGACGACATAATACAGCATGTCAGAAAAATACAAGTAAAGTAGCAGACATGCCTGTCTCAATTTTGGCTGAAACAACAAATTAAGAAGTATACAATGCCTTATAAAAACCAAACATAAGTAAAAAATATTTTGAAGATAATTACTTTAAAATACAGCACTCTGGGAGATCTCCTGCTTTTCTAGAGACACCAGAAGAGCATACAGTTAGAAAAAATAGCTATAATGTTCAAATTGAACTTGCAAAACTGCTTGCAAAATTCCATTGTTATGTTCAACCCATCAAAATTCCAACACTCAAACCCCAAGTTTTCAAAAAAAAAATTACCATTATTGTTGTTTTTGTTGTTTCTAATGTTACTGAATACACAGTCTGTGTAATCTAGCCAAGGTACTTCTTTTATACATTTAAGCTTGTCTTGACAGTATCTTTTTAAATCACACCAATGCCCATTTTTGCACATGATATATATACTACTACAATGAGCTGTGACACAAGCACCATTTCTAATCATAGTAAATGAAGGGAAATTTGTGGAATGAATTCAGCATTCCTGAAAATATATGCAAAAAGTTTTAGACACAGCACATTCTCATAGACCATGCCAAGCATCTGAGAGGAGATAATATTTTAAAACAAAACCACTAGTACGCATCTGTGAATTCCAAATTTACCACAACTGGACTAAAACTCAATAGACAAAATAACCCCATTAACAAAACACACGGATTGGTTTTGCAGAAGGATTGAGCAGTAGGTGCAAAACCCTAAACTGAAAATGCCTATGAAATTCTGTATGTACGATAAGAGGTTAACCAGTCATGGTGAAGGTGTTTTAGGAGAAAGCACTGATAATGTGGGCATTCAAATCTACTTCATACTTTTCAGCAGTGGACATCTTCATTACTTATCACACTGCATATTCAATTTAACATAAGCTGAACTTCACAAGATACAAAAGTATTTTCCAAATGTCAGTATTGCTTTTATTTAAAATCAGCTCCTTTTTTGCTAATAATTAACATTTTTACAAGCTAGGTTAGACAAACTGCTGATGATTATCCCCAACTATAAAAAAGCTCTGTAATACTGATTACTATGTAATTTTGAGAAATGCCCTAGGGCCTACACATTTGTTATTCTCTTATGCAAGTTCTTAATTCACACTTTACACAAGCTTTTATTTCCAAGTTTCTATCATTGTTACATTTAACTTTTTCTGCATTTCATTTTTTAACTTTAAAACCAAACTGTTCAGCTCATATTCATGGTGGGAAGAGATTCTGGACAGGAACTAGCATTTATCTCTACACCTCTATTAGATACTTACTGCTTTTTGTCAGCAGGTTACAAAGTAAGCTTGTCAATTTCCTTTCATTCTGTGTTGGTGAAATGTTAATAAAACGTCAACCAATGCTTTGAAGAATTTTTTCTACCCCAAGTCACTGACATACGTGTACGTATGCACTGATCTGCCTACGCTTCAAATTCCAGAATTATTTTAATTCCTGAGATGTAGGCAGCCCCCTGACTGGCTCCACAGCATTCTGAAGAGACGTGGTTATACTGATGCCTTTTCCTGGTCTTAAAATCAAGAGTCATACACGGTTAGAAGGGATAAAGAGATTTTACCTTGGTATTTATTTTAAGGATCCTTAGGTGCACACGTCCAGGTCATATGCACCGAAATGCACACTGCAATAAGCACACCCTCAAAAGATCAGGTGTAACATTATAGGTTTTACTAATCAGTGTACCTATCAAAGATTCCCCAATGAGAGGTTCAAGTGAGCCCCCCTCCCCAAGGAGCCCTCCCCTGGATGGGTCTATCTTAGTTTATAGAATGTGTTCTGGAGAGGACCTTGGGGTCTGGGGCTTTCTGATCCGTAATAACAAAGCTCCTAAATTGTTTAGTCTCTCAGTTTGACAAACAAGTCCAAGAATGTAGGCAAAAAGCACTAAGAACACAGAAGTTGTAAAAAAGGTGTAACAAGGGTATAAAAGAAAAGGCAAAAAATCTTCATGGCATCAATACATAAACTCATTTTACTCTGTTGTTAGAATGATACAGCTGATACTGTGAGGGTATAGGGAAGAAAAAACCGTGAAGTAGTAAGGAGTGTGGTCTGAAGCATTACATGGGTAGAACTGACTGCTATTCATTCTCAAGATACACGCACTATTGCTATGTATTTCATATGTGGAATCAACCGTACATAAAAATTGTGGAATAATGCCATGAACAAGGTAGTAATTCGAAATCTTCAAAACTATACACCTAGAAATAAATCAAAGCCCATTATTTGTAAAATGGACCAACAGCCCTGCAATTATACAACAGCATTAGTATATGAAGTTAATAAGATTAAGTTGCTGTTATTCAGAAGTGGCCGTGCTAAGTTTTCACGCCAGTAAACAATCCCCAATTATTCCTACACAAAAACCTTAAAAAAGAAGGAGCAACAGGTTAAATTGAACAGTATCACACTCACTACATTAACAGAAACATACATAACAAACTGTAATAGTTTGGGATTTATATCTTTTTCATTACAGAGTACTTCGCAAAGGAAACACATGGGGGTGGCTGAGATAGTATAGAAGGATATTAAAAGAATACAGTATGTAACTTTAACTAAAATAACCACATTCCTTCTTCTACTTCTTACCATTAGTCTCCTCATTCTTTCTTTCTCAATTCTCTCAGTTTCTTTTTTCTGCTCACGTTCAGTGTTGGCATGCCAAGTTGCCACGGCTTTAGAAAGTTTCTGAATTTTCCCAGCGACTGACCGGTGGTACTCTTTAAAATCTTTAGCATGCTGCAATATGCTATTCAGGTACTCCTAGAAAGAGAATCAAGTTAGTGCAGGCACTCTGACATAGCAAGGATTTGGAATCAGGAATACAGGAGTTCTAGTCTTAAAGCCTTATAATTACGTATCACACCACTTGGGAGTTTTTTAATCAGAAGAACTCCAAAGATAAATAAAATATGTAAAAGAGAAGACCTGCCCAGCAAAGTAAGGTGCATATCTGTCTGGGGCAAACACCTAACAGGTTAAAATACCTGGTGCTTCTGCCTACGCTTCCTCTCCTGTTCTATCTTCTGCTGTTTCTCAAGCTTTTCTGTCATACGAGCCTCTCTCAAAGTCTGGCGCTTGCTTCGTTTGTAGGCTTTAGAGTTCAGTGCTGTCTCCAGTGTTGTGTCACGACGCATGCAGGCTACCACCTCTTGTCTTAGCTACCAGTGGAGGGAGGGGGGAAAAAAACAATCACTCAAAAAAACATAATAGCTTTTAATAAAACAATTTTAAACACTGTTATGGCAGAGTAAAACAGTAAACAGTTCAAAATACATCCCAGCCTCCTCCTTCCTTTTCATTATAGCTCTGAAAAGATACAGTATTTATATAGCAACAACTACATCTCTTACCCTAAACAAATCCTAAACCTTCACAGAATGGTCAAAAGTGTTAATCACTTTCGATCATAATTTCTTCCTTCTTTACAAGATGCTGGTAACAACTGTCCTGCTGCAATAAAAGGGGCCAGCCAAGATGTTACACCATCAAAATAAAATGCAAATGGACCTCATACATAACGCATTTTCTAGTGCTGGACCTGAATGTAACTGACAACTCGTTTCATTGCCAGCTGTACAGAAGATAGGTGGGAGAAGTAAATGTTAAAAGCTTGGAACAGTATTGCCATAGTCCCAGCAGTACAGCAGGGAGAGCCTGCTGCTTTTCATCTGACCTCTGACAAAACTTCATTACAAAGGAGTGCCAAGGGTAGAAGGAAGGAAGACTTGGACACCATGGCACAATTACTGCCAAAGCTTTTGTCAGGAAGTAATTTTCTTGACCTGCCAAATTGCATCTTTGTTCTTCCAAACTAGCTGTAAAAGCCAATGGCAAGAGGCCTGTAACAGTCTGGCAGTGTGACTCCTTTTCTGAGATTCATTTGCTGATATAGGCACTCAACATTCAACTTAAATCTTATGTATGAACCTGTTATTTCATTTTCAACGCCTGTGCCACAGTGGAAATCCCAAAAATGGATGAGAAAAATACATCACAAAACACCAACATACAACTCTTATTAAAACAAGGGGACTTGTGGAAATACAAAATATGTCTAGGAAGAGGTATCTGTTGAAAAGATCTGTGCTGAGAATCAGCTTGCAGCCTGTCCAGCCCTTGTTTTGTCTTTGTGCCAATGCCATGTTCATTATGAAAGACGCAGTTCTATGGTCACATTCTAGACTGGAAGATAAAGCAAGGAGCAAAAGTAACACCTGCACATTTTTATTACCAAAACAGAATAAAATCTAACATTCCTGTGACTTGCTTTTTCGTTGTTAGCTCTCATGCAGAATCTGCTTTCAGTTTGCACTGCTGCAAAATCTCTTTCCAGTTTACTCTTTGCTGCATGAACATGTTTGCTTGTGACTGCTATGAAAATTTTCCTCAAGTAAATTGCATTACCTGGCGCTGGAAATTCAGTAACCTAAGTGCCTTCAACTCCACTGTAGCTTTGGTTCGCAGATCAGGGGGCAGAGAACCAGGCAAGTTCTCCAGTTCCTGGATTCTGTGAGCAATTCGAGCCTGAAGCCTACAAAACCAGAAAACTGAGTAAGACACCAAAAGAAATCTGAAAGCCGTTACTAAAATTATATACTAAAAATAGTCAATTTAACACAGGCATTTACATGTCTTTTTCTGGTTTTTTTCCGGAACTAACAGGCTTTTGCAGAGATGACACTGGGTATCTTTTCCCACTTTGAAAATAAATTTTCAAGTGATCAAAATGTCCCTTGGCCTTTCTTTTCAATTAAAACTAGACACATGAAAATAAACTTGGGAATTCTATTTTACACATGCTATTTGGGATTCTGCTTTCAAGCTTCTTTGATGGGTGTTATTTTTACGCAGTGTAGTCAGCGATTACATGGACAGTACTTGCCTTAATATCTGGAATTCCACCTCTTTATTTTATTGACAAAGTAAGTTTGTTCATAAAGTATTCACAGTTATATAGCTGCTACTGTAAATCAAATTGTACTTCACTCTTCCTTTAGAAATTCATTTTGCATTCATTTGCAAATTCAAGAGAGAGAGAAAAAAAAGAGTAATAGACAAGAAAGACAGAACTTGATTTTTTCCAATTTTAATGTTACCAGAAGAATTCTAAAGTTCTTGGAACAACAAATAGGATGTAATGCTGCATTACTGCAGAAGACTATCTTGGTGTCTTCAAGAGAGCAAAAAATGGAAGCAGAATCAGATAAGTAATGTTTGTCATACAAACTGAAAAGCAAATCAAGAAGAGTTATTTCTTAATTAGAGAGAGTTTCATTCAAAGTTGAAAATGCTTGTCTCGGTCCAGAAAAGTTCATTATTCCTGCAGGAAAAGTCTTCATTGAGAAAATGACATTGCCTTATTTTCTTATTTCCAGTTTATATACTACACTAAAAAAAGTTCACATTTTGCACAACTGGGCATTCCAGTTAGTAAGAAGATATTCTAGTTCACCTAAGGATGTAAAATCTTGAGAATTACGTGGTTTCATGGAGAGAGGTACTAGTGTACATTCATACGAAAAAGCAGCCAAGCTGTTCTATATCACATGCTCTACCTGTCACTTACCCACACATGGATGCAGTCCTGCATCTCAAGGATTATTTAGTATTCTTTTTCCCTTTCCAAATAGCTGTAGTGCTTCTCCTGAAACAATCACCTACAAAACAGTTATAGCCAAATCCCAGTTTCCCTGACTTTAACGAAACCTTAAGGGAGCAGTCACAACCTTTCCGAATCTTTCTTTTGAGTTGTGAACTTATTAAAACAACTGAATACTGAACATATTTTCAATTTCTTTTTCCATTCTTGTTACCAATGAGTGTTCTTTCTTGTACTATACATGAGGATGAGCACAAAAAGTTAATCCAGGCTCTCCCTGAGGTACCTCATGGTTTTAGCTAACTGACTGTAAGAACCACTTCCAAATAAACACTTAGTGAAATGTTGACTTACTAGTTCTGTCAGAATTGGTTTGTTTCTTTAACTTCAGGTATAAAACATACAGAAGTGCTTGCTGATGTAAAAGTTTACACAATAAAGTTCAAGCAATTGCCAAAGGTGGGTTGGTCTTTACATTGCTATTATTAAAATTTGCAACAAAAATCCAAATATACATGTTTCTTGAGATATGTCTAAACATAATCAAAGCACACAGAGTATGCTTATTATGTACCATCAACACATCATGCAGTCCACTCCCATATAAAACACACTTCACTGCTAATAATTTTGTTTTTCTCAAGTTGAGTTTATAAAAAAGTGGATCAGAAATAAATGCACTTGAAATTTTATCATTAAATTACAGGGCAGATTAGTATATCCAGGATCACTTTTCTTTCAACTGTTTTCCTTCATACATTGAAATGCACTGAGCTACAAACAATGACAGTTCAATGCTTTGGCGGGTGATTATCCACCCTTTAATAACCCAGTCAGAGGGAAGGTATAGGAACAACAAAACTTCTAAGTCAGTAGAGGTATTATCTCAGAAAACTTTTATTGTAACTCAGATCAATTCTCTATTTAAAGAAAGTCCAGCACAAAAGAAGTTGAAATACTAATGAAAATCTACAGTACAGATATAGAAGAATAAAGAAATGACAACCAGATGGGTTATATATGAACAAAAAAAAAAAAAAAAAAAAAAAAATTTTGAAGTTTAATTTCATATTTTCATAGAAGTACTATTTACACGTATTGCCTACAGTACTAGTAGAGTAATGGTAATAATGTTTTCTTCAGTAGTCAGTAAGATTTTTGAAAGAATTCCAACCCAAGTAAATGCAAGAACTGCTTGAGCTATCTCGCACCACAGCCACCTTCTAGTCTTTAAAGAAAATGACCGTAGTTTGTTGTACTGATGGTATCTTCATGGAAAAATGCTAACAGCTGTTAGGTAAAGAGAATCCAAAGAAAAAGGTTTTCTAGATCTTTTTACAATCACTTGGAGGATATCATACCACCACTTAAAGGATGTAATAAATTAATCTTCGCAGTTCAGCAATTTATCTTCATTTATCTTCTGAATGTACACAGAGATCTCTCTGCAAAACAAGTGATGCACACCCATTCCTCATTAACTTGGGTCAATAGCAGAGGTTATGGCTGTACATTCAAACCTGTCTGGCATGGATGCCATGCCGTAAACCAAGAAGATACCTAAGAAGATACTCTGCAGGTAACAGAAAGAAACCATGTATAATCTGTAGGACATTACCAAGTGTATTATTTTTTAATTAGCAACGAGAATGAGAAGGTGGAAAAAGCCTTTCAACATAATAGAACAATTTTAAATCATAGACATTATTATCTTTAAGACAGCCCCTCAATGAGATTAAAAAGCTGCACTTTAGTTTGAAGAAAGCATTAAGGAGAGTTTTATAAAAACATTGTATTGGATTTGCGTGGCTAGGTGTTGCTAGCAGGGGGGCTACAGCACTGGCTTCTGAGAGAAGCTGCCAGAGGTTTTCCCTTTGTCCAGCAGAGCCAATGCCAGCCAGCTCCAGGACCGACCCTCTGCTGGACAAGGCTGAGCCAACTAAAAAAGCTGGTAATGCCTCTGTGATAACAGAGTTAAGAAGGGAAAAAAAAAAAGTTACTGGGCCCATCTAATCGTGGCCACAGACGAACAGGGTGAGAATGTGTGAGAGGAACAAACAGACACGAAGATCAGTGGAGAAGGAGGGGCAGGAGGCATTAGAGGCAGCAGAGCTAAGATTCCCCTGCAGCCCACAGTGAACAACATGGCGAAGCAGCTGTGCCCCTGTAGCCCACGGAGGACCACAGGGATGCAGAGATCCACCTGTAATTCAAATGGTTTTCAAAGTATAATGCCCCTTTATTAAAAGGGTTTAGTGTGAGATCTCAAGAGCCAACTGTTTCATAAAGCTTTCATTAATCTCAGTGGTTTTGGGATAAGGATGTTTATTTTGGCTTTTTTTCTACTCAATTTTTATTAACAAATTGCGAATGCATGTTTCTGAATTAAACTTGCCTATATTAAAGCTAAATCCAGCACCATTCAAACCACAGAAGCTGTCAAACTGCTTTTTTCAAAACTTTTGTCTGATGTTATTTATACAGTTTTAATTAATTAAAAGATTTCCAGGAGTTCTACATATTCTGGAATTCAATGCAAAATCAAATACCAGTAATGTTCAACATTAAAAAAGCTTGGATCTTTCATCTATGTTCTAGGATAAAAAAAAAAAATATATAAAACCCTTCTGGCTGCAGAATTCCTATCAAGCTTTCCTCTTGCTCTGCCAAGAACATCATTGTATTTAGAACCTAACAGATATGATGCATCTGTAACTGGTTCTCTAAATTAGAAAAAGCATCAGCGTTATTTTTTGTCACTCCTCACTTTTCTCTGTTTATGAACACTAAGACATAATAGCTCGGCACAAAGAGTGCAACACAGCAGGGCGAAAACACATGAGGAGTAACAATTTGAGGTTAATTGATGCAGAAAAGGTTACATCATACTGGCTATATGATTCTTGGATGAAGTTAGTGTTACAATTCTTCTGTCAGAATAACTGTGAAACCATAAAATGATGTGTTCTACAAGCTTTCTGAAAAAGATGCTGGAAAGTAGTGATTGCTCATGCTGAAACCGTTACAGCCATTCAGTCCTAGGGAACATGGATAAGACTGGCAGAATGACAACAAGAACGCACTGATAGAACTACTTAAGCAGTACCAGATACAAAATATAAGAGCTTTTCTGTAATCAAGGCCTGAATTCTGGGCATGGCATCACACCCTAAAATGCTTCATGGTGTTTTACCTTCATAAAGCAAAAGTCATTAAACCAGTTTTCCATGAGATCACCATCCCTCTTGGCTACCTTCTTCTACAAACTCAAAGTAACAATGCAAGATGCATCATTAGTCCAAAACAGGTAATATTCTGAGTGCAATTACTTCCCTCTGATAATCATCAGGAACATATTTTAGGTGCAGGTCAAAATCCTTCTGCTGCCTGGGAGATTCTCAAGGTCAGTTGTTAAACAGGCTTGATGATGAAGAGTGAAGAAGTCTCTTTCTAACTCCAAATGTTCTGCCCTACACTTTGTAAGAAATACACTTCATCACCTAAACAGAACACTCAGGAGGCAATTTCTGAAAATCATGCTTCCTGGTACACTTTTTTTTTAATCTTGCCTGTGACTTTCTTATTCTCTCCACTCTTCAGTTGTCCAGCCAAATCCATCATACTAATAAAATGTGGGTTTGCTGTGGCTACTAACTCCAGCCTTTTGACTCTCTCTGTTTTCTTCTAACTTCCCTTTGTTTATAATATTGAAAATCTTGTGCACTAAATTAGTTTCTCTGTATACTACAAGGATTTTGATTTCCCTAACTTTCAGTGTTTGCAAGATCCAAGTAATACACTAACTCAGCAGAGCCCTTGAGCCTGTTTTAAACTTAAATGGTTTGCAATGATACTGCCAGCATGCTTTACTAGTTCATAATTTGGGGTAGAATTAAATAACTGTTTGGTTCGATGTTTGTGCACTTCTTGGTAACACAGCTTTTCTCTGGAAACTTTGTTTAGACTATTACCACTACAGCAGCAAGGAGTTCCAGTTAAGGATGTGAAAATCATTTTAATCTTGTTTTTCATTTTTACCTATATTCACGTTCTTGGAGTATTTCGACAGGATCCAATCCTTGTGGCTTCTGGATAGGGCTGATGCGGTTCTGCTTTTGCTGCAGCTGGACAATGGGTGAAGGTTGTCCAGGTGGGGGCTGTGGTACAGAGGGCCCAGGCATGGTGGCAGCAGGCTGGTTGGCAGGGGGAGCAGGAGATGGCCTCCCACTAGGAGCTGGCGCTGGAAGCTTTTGCTGTGCATTGGAGACATTCATATCTGGGGCTTGGCCTGAAACATAAACACTACTGACTCATAACACGAAATATGGAAAGCAGGAAGAAAATCTTGAACACAGGACATGAAGGTAAGGTAAACATTCAAAATCACCACGAAAGGGACATTGAGACTACACTGTTTTTTGAAACAGACATACTAAAATGCAAGTATACCATACATTGCAAGAAATGGCCGAAAGAAAAACAAAACGCATGAAACTTTATGATGAATGCCATTTCTTTTACTATTCCTGTGGACTTTTAATTCTAATGTTACAAGAAACAAAACAGCTGTAGAACTGACTTCCTGCAAATCCAAGACCTCATTCTACCTCTTGTTCACTATCCTTGCACTAGTTAGAAGAAAGCATCTATAACCCCAACCTGACAACAAGAAGAAGTAGGTCTGATTTTAGACCTCTATCAGAACTTGATAACCACATGAAAATTTTTACAACTGTATTGATAAATATCTGCCAGATATAAATAGCTTTCGTTCCATTATGATCTCCCATTAATTGTATTTCTTTCAAATATCAGGAACTCAATTATTCTAATCATCTTGAAAAGCAACACCTCCATTAACAAGCAAGTAGTACCTGTCATTTACAGTCCCTAAGGGTCATAGATTTCAGTATTTCATTATGACAAGTTACCCATACATTCAGATGTTCATGAATTCACTAATAACAGACATTGCTAAAATAAAGATGCCACTTAATTGTCTGAAGAGTCATAGTTACTTAAGCTAGGGAAAACAGCTACAAAGTACACCTGCAACCTTGTAATCAACCTTAATTCAAAACCAACATCCTGAAATCTATAGAGATCACCATTTGTCATTCACACATCTGCATCAAACTCCAGAAAAGGAACTTGAGCACAAGCTGTAGATTCTGTATTTAGCAACACTGTATTTCAGCTTATAAAAAGAGAAAAAAGCAAGCCAATCAAAAGCCTCTGTGCAATCTCAGTTCTCAGGGAATCTGAGAAGTTGAATGACTGAACAATGAATGACAAAAAATTTGAAGACATGGGGAAAGAAGTTACACTGTTCATTGACCTCAAAGACTACACTGATCATTCAAAGCTATTCGATTCCAAAAGAACAAAACAAGCAAAAGGAAACAGCGTAATTCTACCATGATTTGAAAACTTTTGTTTACAGTAGCAAAGGTGAAAGACAAGCTTGCTACAATAAAGCATGCTCAGAACATAACTTAAGTTTTATGTGTGTCCCTCAGAAAACATACGTATCTTGTTCTGATTACAAAAAGGTGCTTCATGTTCAGTCTGTCTAAAAATTGAAGTAATTTTATGTGGGTCTTTCCCAAATTAATAAAAGGTTAGACTCTCCTTGATTAAAATCTTCAATACGACTTTTCTGCACAGCTTTTTACTTTCCTTTTTCACTTTTCCCCACATCTTTTGTCCACTATACCTTCAGTCCAAGTTTTAGGGGTAATGGCAGCTGTATGTCCAGGCATCCCTGGAGCAGGCCCTGGTCCAGTTGCAGCACCACTCATTGCATGTAACCCAATACCTGCAATTTGACAGAGGAAATAAATTTGCTAAGACGCAAAGCATTTCCAAGATTCAAAAATCATTGTTTCCTAGCATGCTAGTCTATTCAGGCAAGTAGTACATTTCTTCACAAAATAAGGATTTAAGTGGGCTTTACTGTTAATACATACACCTAATGAAGTGTATCAAAATCATGTTTCATGAAAAAAAACAACTGTTTGAGTTGCCATATTCACCAAAATAAAGAGAACAGTGACATTATTAAAACCTAAGAAAATAGTACCATCTTAACTCTCAATTCTAATGCAAACTCAGTAATGGAAGTGTTCAGAAACTACAGGTGCAGGGTGTTTAATATAGCACAGTTTTCTTACGACCAAAATGTGCTTGCTTACCTTACTGCAACATCTACTACCATTGTGAGAAAAAAGTAAGTACACTTCCTTTTCCTTATGTTTTTCACTTAACAGCACACTCTACATGGTTTATTTTCAACAACCTAAATCATCAATCAACTTGATCCAGATTATTTATCTACTTTCCTGCATAGCAACAGGAGACTAGAAATTTACTCAGAAAAACAAGGGTAATTGCTATCAGTGAAGTACAATTAACATTCAAAAACTGTCAAGCATATCAGGACAGACACTACTGCACAGTGAAATAACTTCTATTGCAGTTTTGGCAATATCCTATTAATAACAGATGTGTTTTATGCACTTGCTCAAGCTTAATACCAAAGGCCATGCTATTCACTTTGACGCCAAAATACAGTCCCAAATTACAGCCCTGCACAGCACCCATTTCTTAATCTATCACAGGTAGGACTTGGAGAATTATCTGAGCAATGATTCCTACCACAGATTCACTTACCAGACTGTCTGTTGAAGGCACTGGGAGGCTGCTGCTGTTGAATGCCAGGCAGGGTTCTCTTGCCCTGGACAGCAAGCTGGAGGTTTTCAGGTAAGGGCTGACCCCTCGCCAGCATTTTGTATGCTAGAATTTGAGCCCGCAGCTGATGCAGCTGTGCAGGGCTGAAGGGGGAAGGCCCTCTGTTAGGCTGATTCATAACTTGTGGGTCTCCTGCTATAATGGGTCCTGGCTGACTCGGAGTCATCTGAGGTGGTGTTGGACCTCCTCCAGACATTGGACTGGACACGTGCTCTGGTGCTCCTAGTGGAGATGGGTGTGGAGACATATAACCTAGAACAGGTAGAAGAATCATAAACTTGCCACTCTGCTAGTTAAACCTAAATTCCATCCAATTTTTTAACAGTACATAAAGTAGAAAAGTGTCTCTCTCATGTCAGGATAGCTGTAGCATTTTCTGCAAAGACAAAAGTGCAATCCAAAGTTCCCTGGGATATCAAGATAGCCTCAGGAGCTCCTCTTCAAGAAGAACTACTGTTACTTAGTCCAATAATTGCTAAAAATAACAATTACCTGCATATTTGGAGTAAGACAAACTAAAACATGAAATACAATACAGAAGCCTGGGGATATGGTGCTGTTTACTAGAACTCTGGAAAAATGTTTCTTTGTGAAACACATGCAGCGAAGTCTGCCTAGTTTATAGCTTAATATTCTAAGTTTGATGTACACACGTCAAGGAATATCTATTCACTTCTACAGGCCCTCCTTGCTAATGCTCACCAACATAGAGAAATAGAAATAAATAGTATTCACTTTCTGTACAATTACTCTTTAATTTATACAAATTAAAAGTTTGAGCCAGACAAAGTATGTTCAATACCTTTTGCCATCTGGGTGCTCAACAACTTGGAACATCAACTGCAAGCACAAAAATCACCCTCTGAAGAAGCTGCTGAAGAGCAATCACAGTTCTGAAATGAACAGTGCTTGTATCTTATTACAGCACTTGAAAATGCAGTGGTTTTAATTCTGAATATTAATTACACCTACTAAATATTTTCCTGAGCTTCACAAAGCCCAACAGAGAGCTGGTTTTTGGGGATTTTGTCCCCCAAGAGCGAAAAAGAGGTAGAAATATTTACTCACTTCGCTCTGGTACTTTGGAACACAAATAACCTTCTCACAAACTGGAAAAGTCTAAAAAAAATTTGTAAAAATCTAGAAATCTTCTGGCTCATTTCCATATTCCATGTTCATAAGCCACAGATCATAACTCCGAAGATCATGGTACAGTTCATGATTCTGTGACACACAATCTACTCTTCTCCCAATTTTCCTGTCATTTTAAAGTGAAACTACACCAATTCCATCTATATGTAGTACACATCACAGAAGAAATTTTGCTCTTTCTTTAGCTTCACTGTTCTTACTGACCCTTCAGTAAAGGTATCATAAACAAAACCTTGAAGCAGTCTCAACTTTTCTGGGATGACAGCAGCTGTAAGTCACTAGAATTTAGACAAGTGAAGAGATTAGATTGTAAAAGAACTGAAATTTGTGCTCAACTTAAATAAAGGTTGTAAACGCATGAGACAGAAGAAAAAGTGGGTAAAGAGCGGTTTGTGATGGGAAGAGACCAGACAAGACAGAAACAGACCAAGTTCAATTTAAAGACGATGATGACAGGAAAGGAAGATGATTTTGGCAAGCGTAAGAAAAGTTACATGGTTCAAGAGAAAAATGAGGGGAGAAGTTCAAAGAAAAGGAAGAAAGAGACTTTAAAAATTTAGAACTACTGGAGCTATATACTAGTTCAATATAATAATGGTCTGTACATCCCTTGGTGATAAAAAGTATGATAAATAACTGCAAGTTTACTCCATGTATTCATCTTCTTCCACCAACCTACTTTTACCTTTTTTATTTTAAGAAAAGAGGGGAATCTACAAATCTCTCTTGCTGAGCACACTGCATAAAAAAAGCACCCATCAAACCACAGCAGAACAAAACATATGCAATTGCATTAATGGTTTATACTATAAAATGGGGTTTATTGCAATATTTATGCATTATTACATTTCTGAATCTCAGGATTTACCTTAAATGGCACCTAATCGGAATTACATTGCTTTCTGAACTGCTTTTGAAAGAATGGTTTCTGTCTCTCCTCAAGTTATATTGTCCAATTTATAAATTCCGTAATGACTGATAGATTTCAGACCCAAGATCTTGAACTACATCTGGACTACAAAAATTTAGAACAGTGGTCTAAGATGCTGAGGATTTGTTTTCAGTCCTGACAGTTTAAGCTGCAAAGTCTGTGACTAAGTTTTGCACAGAGCAGTTTACAGAAGCAGATGTTTTTTGATCTTTCCAGATATATATTTCTTACACTTTCTCTCTTCCTCAAAGTCTGTATTAGAGTTCTTAACAATAGAAAACTGTGCTTGACAAGAGGAAGAAAGAAAACAAAATTCCCATAAAATATATTAGGAAAGAACAAAATCCTTCCAAACTTCTTGTAAAGGTGCCAAAATGTGGCATTTACACAATGTCATGATGTTATATGAAAATTTTCCTTTTAAGTCTGAAAACTTTCATACAATGACAGTGACAAAAGAAACAGACACAAGCCTGTCCTAATAAGGTATTTACACTACTTGCTTTTTTCCTATCTTATTACAAGCACTCTAACACAGATAAGCGTACACACAAGAAGATCCCCTAAAATTGCGTTTAGCCACCATAAAATATATAACCTACAGTTCTGAACAACACAGAGAATAGAAGTCATCCACTACCGGGAAAGGGAGGCCAAACAACCCTGCCTATCATTTAAAACTGTGGTAACTTCTAAGCTTTATCAGGCTTCTCCAGATCTTGCCTTTTCTGAAAACCTCGAATGACGGTGATTCTTAATCACTCTAATGCTGAATTTCCTTTCCCGTAAGTCCCATCAGAATTCCACTTACACAATTTGTAACCATTACTTCTCTGCTATTACTGTGCACCTTTGAGGAGTGTCTTGTCTGTCTTTCCATAATCCTTCAATGGGTTATAGAAGAGGCTGCATCAGAAACCTTCTCAAGTTTTCCTACCCGTATGCATAATCAGAAACATATTTAATCCCCCTCTGGTATCACCTTGTTCAGCAGAAATACACCACAGCATGCCATAAACAATGCGTATTCTTTACAGTATTAACATTGGAAGAAATCCTCGTTCTAACACTTCGCCAAGTACTATTGGAGGGCAGACTGTACACAAAGTTCCGGCTTTAATTGCTTTTTGTTTCACTTCAGTTAACAGAAACAATAACATCTTTCTTTTCTGTTTTAAAGCTGAAAAATCAGAGCGCTAAAAATAGAGACACTTTTTTCTCCAGTTTTAATGCTAAAATGAAACAGAAAGAACACCTTCAAATGAATTCTAAACCCTAGTAATGACACAGAAAGAATCAAAGTTTTAGCAGTCCAGACACTGGAATGTTCAACAGAGGTTTTGAATCTCCACTCAAATTTGGTAAGTCTTAAACAACAAAAGCGTCTGAAGATCACAGAGGTCACATCTTTATGCTAAAACCAACAGCAAGGGTATATTTGTACTCAAGAATGTGACTGTAAGAGAATTTTTGGATTTGCAAGATATAGACAGGATTGAAGAAATCTAGCTTTGTAACTCATTAAACTATCACTTCAATCATCAATTGAAGCTAGCTTAAAAAGCAATGGAAAGGAATCAAGTACATCTCCGCAATACACAGTACAAATGCATAGTGTCCTGGAACACAGTGAAAAATATGTCCGTGTTGGACTGAGGTTACAAACTTTCTTAAGGCAAGCAAAACATAAAATTTCCCTCTTAGTGTGGCCAGGGTTAACAAAAGTTCTTGTGAAACTGAACAAAGAAAAAGAGAGGTCACACGTGTGCAAGTAATTTAAAACTAGGACAGCAGAAATAAAATTGTGGAGAGGTCTTACACTAGCAGGCAGATGAGTAAGGTGGCAGGTCTTTTCTCATCTTTAAAAGTCTGAAAGAATCCAGAAAAGTAGGTGCAACTAATTTAAAAACATTAGGGACAATGAATGTTGCCTGTGAAGTAGCAGTATATTAGTGAATTCTGTAAGTTAAAAAATGGTGTATCTTTTTAAGTTCAACAAATACTACATGATTATTAAAAATTAATATAGATCAAGTCCCAGAATCCTAAGTTCCTTCAGCCCTTATGTTCCCATTTACAAACATCAAGAAATGACAGCCAAACAATTCAAACTGGTCTGTATTTCAAGGCTGAGTAACAGTAACTTCATTTAATTTTTACAAATCCCAGAAAAATATGTAAATTGTTTATTCCAGTCCATTTATATATTTTTATGAAGTCTTTATAATACAAATATTTTATTTTATATAAATATTTAGCTCATCTTTGCAATTTCTCCCCAATCCCCCTCAAAAGTCAATTCTAACCATGATTTTAATCAGTTGGATAAGTGTTTAACAAATTACATTAAATTTCAGACTCCTCAAATACTGCAAAATTCACCACAGTTCACTCAAGAGTCCGAAGACAGTTTCTAACCCAATTCAAAATCAGTAATGCGCAGTAAGCTTACTATTTAAACAGCTAAATATGAAGCTGGAGCAATAGATTTTCCATTCATTTAACCTATTAGCATCAAAACAAAGGTATTAAGACTAAACTGGGACATCATTGTGCGTAAGTTCGAGAAAAGAGAATCTGCCATTAAAACTAGTAAGGAATGTTACCCTCTCTCCAGTTTGGCAGTAAGACTGGAAGGAGTAACTGTGAGGAGAAAGATACCAACTTACAGTATTTTCCCCCATAAATTTATGTCAGACTTCTGAAAATCATCCTATTGCAGTATGCAATAAAAACATGACGATCTGTCTGAGCTAGTAAAACATTTTTTCTGGATGACTCACATCTCACTGAGCAGCAAGAAAAAAATAAACCCAGAAAATAAATAATAAAGTTGCATACCTTAACGTAGTAATTACTGTTAGTTTAAAAAATGCAAAAATCTCAGAACAGTAACTGCCTTTCAAACAGCAACAGGCACTTAAGTAAAATGAAAAAGTTCATGCAGATTTAGCTTTCAAATGTTTCTGATTTCCTCATCATTCATTTCACCTCAGAAAATGGCAGTTAATTATTTAACACAGACTGTAAGAATCATTACTTCCAAAATTCTGTATCAACTTTCTCTTTCACAACTGTAGGCTTGATTTACATAAACTATATCTACAACTGCCTGTGCAGTTGCCGATTTACTTCTAATTTATTTCCCACATTTGTAAACATGTCTTTTATAAAAAAATCTTGCTTTTGTACTTAGAGACAATCTTTTGCAAGATTTCCTTCTTTACCAAAATTACTAAAAAGAACTAAAAATACTGCTATTGGAACATCTGACATTTAAATGAAATCTCATTTTGTGATCACTTCCCATTGCAAATGCCATACAGAAGCACTATAGACTATGGATTAATCACAACTGTTCCACTCAGATCTCTAAGAATTGAAGCATTTTATGAAGACCATCCACCCTGCCACTGTCAAAAAATATAAGGGCATTGTTTCCCACTCCAGCTTACCAGTTCTTCTCAGAATCTTGGAGCCTGTGAACAGGCAGATTTCTGTCAATAAGGGACCATTACAGCTACAATAGTCTACCTAACTTGTCCAAAACAGACCAAAGACTCTTGACCTCTAAACAAACTTCTCCCTTTAGCCTATGAAACAGATGAGTAAGACATCCAGTGTTGACTTAGCTTTTGTATGACACAAAAACTACCACCAATACCTGGGTAATCTTTGTTCCAAGGGTTAATTATCTTCATTAAGTAAGATACAGCTATTTAACCCATTCTCAATTCAATAATTTCAATTTGCAGGTACTGAAGTACACTGCCTCCTTTTTTTTTTTTCCCTTTAAAGGCTCCATCTATTACAAGCCCTTTTACTATTTGGGAATGTGCGGACAGATCAAGTATTCCTTTAATTCTCTCATCAGATAGATTAAAAAATGGAGTTTGACATTTTCCAGGATAAAACAAACACACTCTTCTCAGCAGTAAAAACCGCTTTTTACGAAACAGTTTATACCCCTACACAGCAAACTGTTTTGCTCCTAGACATACATTGTTGTTGGCTGTGCTAAAATCTATGCTAGAAAAATAAGCCCATTCTTCTCAGATTCTGATCAGCCTTTGTAAACAAATTAGTTTATTATTTACTGCTAAACCTCTGCGCTATATATAATTTTTATCTGTACTAACTTTAAACTTTTCTCCAGATCACAAATACCTTGAACAGCACTGAACCAAAACAGACTTTTAAAAGACTAGAAAAATCCACAATTGGATGATCATCTTCTAGTTATAGATAAGTTTATAATCTGTCATTTAATTATCTTAATATATTAAAAGCAGATTATACCGATTTTACTTAGTGATATCTTTCTCTTAAATCACAGTATCACAGAGTAACAAGCCAAGGAATTTCTATAACTCTACCAGGCAGACAAAGTTTTGTCTATCGTCACTGCTACTGGCTTTAACGATGCAAGAGAAGCCCCAAACATGGCCTAGGATCGTTTTTCCTGACAACTGTACAAATCACACCCCTTGACATTTTAATGAAGGAATTTAGCTTATGATCTCCACAAAAAATAACAGGCTTGTTTGACTAGTATATAAAAATAATATAATAGTATCACGTTTACATAACATATAGTAACTTTGTCAGTCTAAAGGCTGACTTCATGCAATTCAGAAGGACTTGGACAAGCTCAAGAACCGTGACTATGTGAACTTCATGTGGTTTAACAAGTCCAAGTACAAGGTTCTGCACAAGGCTTGAGGCAAACCCCAGTATCAATACATGCTGGGGAGTGAAGGCGTTGAGAGCAGCCCAAGAAGGGCTAGGGGATACAGGTGGACGAGAAGCTTGATGTGACCTGTCATTGTGTAGTCAAAGCCCAAAAAACCAAAGGTGTCCTGCATCCAAAGCAGCGTGGGCAGCAGGGCCAGGGAGGGGATTCTGCCCCTCTGCTCTGCTCTGCTGTGGTGAGACCCCACCTGCAGTGCTGCATCCAGCTCTGGGGTACCAGCACAGGAAGGACATGGAACTGTTGGAGGGGATCCAGAGGAGGGCCACAAATATGACCAGAGGGATGGACCAGCTCGCCTGTGAGGACAGGCTGAGAGAGTAGGGCTGTTCCCTCTGGAAAAGACAAGGTTTCAGGGAGACCTTACTGTGGCCTTTCAATACTTGAATGGGGCTTACAAGAAAACTGGAAAGAGACCTTTTAAAACGACTGTAGTCACGGTACGAGGGGGAATGGTTTTAGACGGTAAACTCAGACTCGATACAAGGAAGACTTTTTTTTTAGTAAGTGTGGTGAAACTCTGGCCAGGTTGCTCAGAGCAGTGATAAATGCCCCATCCCTGGTAACATTCAGGGTCAGTTTCAGTGGGGTGCTGAACAACTCTGAACAGTAATGGGGCTCTTATCTAGCTGGGGATGTCCCTGTTCACTACAAAAGGGTTGGAAAGAAGGACTTCTAAAGGCCCTCTTCCAAACCAAACCATACTATGTTTCTATGATTCTGTGATTTTTTCAAAAAAATTATTCTTGATGGTCTGAATTACAGACAACATTTTTATTTTACCTACAACAATATTTACTGATACTTGGCCATTCTCCCTAAGATTTCAAATTAATGGGCAAATTTAGGATGATTCATTTCCTGGGGTTGTGGATTTATTCAGCCACTTTACCCCAAATGCCCCCCAAAAATATTAATTAGTGTACATTTATCTACTTCAACTTGAGGACTACAAACAATAAGCCATGAAAAAAACAGACCTAGCACTAATGAGGTGTATTTTCTATTTGACACTTACATTGTTAAAAATTGTACATAATTGTGTACTGCAAGCTCAACTTTCAGACATCTACAAGAAAGTGAACCTTGTAATAAGTCTTGGTTTCTACGACACTCAACAGAAGATTTTGTCAGGATTTCAAGAGCTACCAGGCATCTTTCCATGGATTCTCAGAGAAGTCCATACTGTCCTTCTGCCACGGGCATGGGTAAACCCTCCTTCACCACACTGCATATTTCCACAAAATTTGTCAAAAAACAAGTGTCCTACTTTCTTTAATGTCATGGGAACTCACACAGAAAATATCCAATAGGCTGACAGGCAATTAAGGAACCTGATTTTCTACCCGAACCTGTACATTAATGGCAAAAATGTGCAAGTCTAGTAGATGGCACTTTGCCCAGAACAGCACTTTGGATCAGAACAGCATCAAGTGCCATCACCACTTTTTTTGTGGAAAAGGCAATTGTCTAAGAACAAAAAAAATTGAGACATAGAGGCAATGAAAGCTAAAACAGTCCTCTATAATGTAAAAAAAAAATATTAGAACTTCTGGGGGTTTTTTTTGACCGTTTCTTTTAAAAGCCTGCTCCACATCAGAACTCTAGTAATATCTGTTTACATTGTAACAGTTGCTGGCATACACAAAAAAGAGAGTAGGACTCTGTAGTCTCTAGCCTGACAAAGTTGCTACAAACACAATCAACTTTTTGCAGTGCAAACCAACCTGGAAATCTGACCTCAGGCAGCACAGAAAAAACAACTCAGAAGCTACTTGTTTTTGAAGCATATTCAACCTATGCTCCTGTATTGTCAGTACACAATGTATGAACTGTCCCATCCTCATCTTTAGACTAAATGGTTTGTTCATTTCATCCCAAGCAAAAGTGCCCACTAAATGCAAAGACAAGCGAAATTTGTCTCTCAGATGATCATGCTTATATTTTGTTGAAATCAATGAGAAAGTTTCACCTGATGAAGATCTTGTCTCTGCCAAGTCAGTTCTATTTTACTTAATTGATATTGAAAGGTTTAATGGAAAAACATTATTTTCTAATTATCTGGGTCCCAGACTGGGATTCAGCTGGCAAGTTACACGCCAGAGTTTCAGTTGCATACCACTGAAAAGCCACAAAGAAGTTCAGGCTCAGTCTTTTCACTGACTTGTACCTGTTTTCTCCTTCCAGCATTTCTCTTATCCTATGTACGCACATCAAACAAGGACCACCTCCTAACAGATATGTACAGAGTGTGTCACACCAAGAGCCTAATTTCATTTGGGATTCTTCAGGTGTTGTAAAATAATTAACCATGCAACACAGAAAGCTTTATCTGCTGCCAAACTAATTAATACTAGCAGGTGTTTCCAGTTAAATCTCCAAAATACCAAGCTGCTCACAGAATGCATGTCCATTTACGTTCCAACCTACAGGACACAAAGAAGGCACACAGCAATGTGTTAAAAGAGTTTCTATCTTCTGGCATAAAAAATAATTCACTTTACCAGAAATTACAGATGTTAAAGAATGTTTCTCCAGGTCTGCTTGGGTTCTTCTCTTATGATTACTTCACCAAAGGATTAAAATAAATCATATTATAATGCATTTGCATTTACAGTAGCCACATAAGAAGTAAGTTGGTGGGCTTTTTTTTCAGAGATGTGAACTGAAATCTGCGATAGACTTGCCCCAGGCACAGACTTGAACCTTAGCTTTTTTCCAATACATGCCTGATGGACACTCCAGAACGCAAAGGGATTCAGTTATTTGCCTTGTCATGTTCAGCTTTTCCAAACAAAGCTGAAAGGAACTAACAGGCAATCTGTTACATGGAACTGAACTACAGACTCTTTGTGGAACAAGGGGCCCCAAAATCATAGAGCATGCACAGTATGGATAAACCTTGGCTATGCTGGTCCATTGGACTCTGAGGTGGACCCATTCCAGGATGAGGAGGTCTCATACTCTTCATGGAGCCACAATGAACATCTTCAACCATTCCTTTTTCATGCAAGCCATCGACAGACTGTGAAAACAAAATAAGTATTTAGAGAGAGATACTATATAAATCCATTTCAAAAATACCAACAAATTTAACCCAAAATCTAAACAAATACATGAAGTGTAAAAACTTCTTTCAGCAGCCATTCAAAATAAAGAAAACCAGAAACCTTTGCCCTGGAATTAGATATCTGGGGAAGCACAGAACACTATTAGATTGATTGCCCCATCTGTTTCCTTTTTGACTTTTTTCTTCCTTATGAACTGGTTGGCAATGGCAGGGAGGCAAATTGTCCAAATACAAACACATAACCTGTACTGGCCTCATATTACAAAGCAGTGTAACACACACTAACTTATGAAAGTAGAGCCTGTGGCTTAATGTGAGTTATTTTTAGTCCAAACTTTGCCCTTTCAGTCACTGCTCTACTGGAAAGTCCCAAACATTGTTTCTCTTCAAAAACAAGGGTGACATTGCAGGAGGTAACATCTTCTTCACCAACAAAAACAAGGATAGCCAGTCAAGGAAGGGAAAACAATACTTGTGGCTCCCTACAGCTCCTGTCACCTCATACACTCCTCAAAAACTACAGTGCCCATGGTATTTCAAACGCAATAGCTCCAAGTGCTCTCTTTAGAGAGCGAAGAGAAGACAGCTTGGAGTCTGAAAAACATGCTGAAGGGCATTCTAGGCACTGAAAAAGGCTCCATAATAGAAACTGAAGGGCTCTGAAAGTGAAAATAAGGGAAAAGTAACATCAGAAGGAAGATGTCCTAAGAAACAATGAAGTTTTTCATGAAAGCAAAACTTATATCCCTAACTATGGAAGGCAGTAAGCCAATTAACTGCTAACTTAGAGCTCTGTAAGGCTTCGTATTAGGAAGGAAGAGACTGGCATCATTGACTTAGCCTCTCTCTACAGAAATATGCGGCTCTGCCCCTCTCTAACACATGCAAACTAAATGCTGCTCTTGCAAACCTTAATGTGGATGGAGAACTCGTGGTCTGCTTTATCTAAATGTACATCTATTTATTGCGAATTCTTTTTAAAAAGAGACTTAAGATAACCTACTTCAGTGGAAAAATGTAGGGAGTTAATTAAACGAGTGCACAAGAAGCTGTATCAGCTCACAGAAAAAAAGTGTCACATTTCTTATTTTTGAGTAATTTGTTGCACATGACTCAGTTTCAACAGAACTAAACTAAGGTCATCCTTTCTACAAAAGAAAAAGTAATTCTAAATTTCGATTCATAAACCCTCCATATAAATTTTCTACTTTCCATTGCAATCATCAGATTTCACTGAAAGCACCTTTAAATGTATAGAATTTGTTGTTGTTCAGCATTTTTGAAGGATCTCACTATCACTTTTCTGTATCAGAAGTTTGGGTTAAAAGGACGAAAGTTACAGAAAAGGAAAAATAAAATGGACTTTTCATGTTTCACTGCATCATTTAATTGTCATGACAGTATAAAAATATTTGTGAAAATTAATTATATCAGAAAAATATGCACTACTCAAGAAGCTATTTTAGATTACAAGAACTTGGGATATGGAATAGAAATGTAGACACAGATGACTGACACATTAAAAATAGTTACACTTTGCTAACCAAGTAAATCCCAGTGCCCTTTTCTGAGACATGAAAATCTCTCCCTCTCTTTCTGTCCCTTCTTATAAAGATAGCCAACACAGAACAGAACACTTGCTTCACATTCTGCCTGCACGAGATGAGCTCTACAGAAACCAAAACACCTGTAAAGATGGATGCATTCTTATTTTGTCATGGTATGTGTTGGCTGCCATGGTATCTTTATGGCTGCCAAGAGGAGGAGACTTGCTGGTAACTTGATCTGATTTCCAGAACAGAAGATTCTAGCTGTACACATTTGTGGTGTAACTGCAGGGATGGGTTTCATTGCACTAATAGGTGGCAACCATGAAACCTCTGGGAATGCAAACAGCTCAGATGGGAGTAAGATGGGACACAGCATGTGTACATCAGAAGTACAAGCATAAAGAGGGTGGGGAAAGGAGTTTTCTGTTAAAAAAGGGCAGCAGAGAAAAGCAAGTATGCGGCCTTTGATAAAGGCAATTTTAAAAAAAAAATCAAACAGGAACAGAGAGGTAGAGACATGACTGTACAAGAAAACTTCAATTCAAGGCATGCTTCTCTGGAAAGAACTGATCAAAAGAACAGGTTTTTGTAAAAAAAGTACTACTAAAAAAAACCACAGACACAAAAACAACTGTAGCAAACTGAAATGCTCCAAGCCTAATGGAAGGGAGACAGAATATACAGAAGAAAGCAGCTTGCATCTGAGCGTTTGCAGAACTTATGCGGTAAAAAAACTGAAAACCAAATTCATTAGAACTCATAAATCAGCTTTTTACTAGCAAAAATACAAAAGATGAAGATGGCATAAACTTCTGTGAAGCCAAAATTAGTTGTAATGATTACGCAATTGCTAATGTATGCAGAGCCTGGTACTTCCAAGAATGTATTTCATCTAAAAGCACCTCTACTGGCTATGGAAAAAAACATATAAAATAGGGGAGGGCAATTCAGCAGAGGACAGTGGTGGACTGCAAGAACTGAGGAATAGTTATTTCTGATAACTTTTTTGAATGATTGTACAGTTACAGAGGATAACTCTAAATCTATGCAACAGGTTAAAAAAGTACAAAGGGGATCTTACACACAATATAATTTCTGTAAATTCTTCAGTCCTCTATAAATAATTCAAGCTATCTTCCACAATGACATTGTTGGGATAAGAAAGTAACCTATATTACCAGTAAAGCACTACTATCACACTGGGGTACTTTTTTTATTTTAGTCTTCTAATATGACAGAAGGGAAACAGGAAGTTGAGACATATTCAACTTCGAGTAGAAATTACAATTTTGATTGGTGCCTGTATGTAAGGACACAAGTACCGAACAGGCCAAATAAACAATGCTTCTAGAAATAGAATGAGGGATGAACTTCAACTGTAGGCTAGCACATGCCTATAGACTTGGCAGACTTAGAGACTTACATAATGTCTAACGCATAAGGAACATTTTGCCTACAGTGCTTTTACTACGAATTTAGCAACTAAGGTCTTCGCACAGATACATCCCAGTCTGACCTATTTTCAGGTAAACTGTCACATTACAATGTCTGGGGTTTTTTTTGTTTGTTTGTTTTAATCCACTTCTTACAAAAAACAACCAAGCAAAAAAACACCCCAGCCTTAAAATCAAAGACTGAGTACCAGACTAGTTTTTCTTGTAGACCATGCATCCTCTAAAACAATGGAAACAATGGAACTACACAGATCAAACAGCAGTGTACTGTCATGTAACTGCCACTTACCTACACAGCATAACTGAATGCATCCCTGATGGATAACCAGTCTGACTGCGGTTTTTGCAGCAAGAAATTGGCCACCAATTCCATTAATCTCTAAAAAATCACTACATCACCATTTTACATATGTTCTCTGTTGAATTTTCAAGGTTGGCAATACTTTCTTTCTTTTTTAACTAACATAGACACAAACAACAAAAAAAATGCAGGGAACATGCCTGCTGATGTTGCATGCTGTTACATCTAGGACCATGACAGAACCACTTTGATTCTCACAATGTCTACTGTGCATAGATCTGTTACCCATTAATATTTGAAACGAGAAACCATTTGCCTTCTGTTTTAATGGAACATCGAGTGAACAACTAATACATTTAGTAAAAACTACTGTACTTCTGAAGAATTTTTTCTCTCCCTCACTTTTTATCTCACTCACCAAAACCAGTAATATTGCCCATGACATGATTGTAGTTATTCCACAGTCAGCAATCATTTACAGTACACCACATTATAAATTCACAAAAGAAGTGATTATGCATCAGGTTACAATTAAATGGAAGAGAAAATAAACCGAGAGCTCACAGTACTCTATCCGTCCCTCAACTGAGCACTGTGCAAATTAACAATCTACAGTGTTGTTATAACCAAAAGTTAAGCAGTTAAAAACCATGTGGTCCAGCTAGTGAATAAGAAGATACAGAAGGCTGTATCATAGAATCATAGAATGGCTTGGGCTGGAAGGAACCTCAAAGATCGTAAAGTTCCAAACTCCTTGCAGTGGCAGTCTCCAGACCAAGCTGCTCCAAGTCCCACCCAAACTTGCCTTGAACACTTCCAGGGATGGGGTATCCCTGAGCAACCTGTTCTAATGCCCCACTAGCCTCACAGGAAAATAATTTCTTCCTAGTATCTAACCTAAACCTCCTGTCTTTCAGTTGGAAACCATTCCCCCTTAGCCTGTCACTACCTGTCCTTCTGAAACATCTCTCTGCATCTTTCTTGCAGGCTCCCTTCAGGTACCGGAAGGCTGCAATGAGGTCACTTCAAAACCTTCTCTTCTCCAGACTGAACAAACCCAATTCTCTCAGCCCTTCCCAACAGGAGAGATGTTCTACCCCTCTATCATCTTGGTGGCTTCCTCTGGAC
Organism: Corvus moneduloides; assembly: GCF_009650955.1. Taxonomy (NCBI): domain Eukaryota; kingdom Metazoa; phylum Chordata; class Aves; order Passeriformes; family Corvidae; genus Corvus; species Corvus moneduloides. Next base: position 65,151,816 of record NC_045511.1, read on the forward strand.
TCACTCCAACAGGTCCATGTCCTTCCTGTGCTGGGACCCCAGAGCTGGATGCAGCACTGCAGGTGGGGTCTCAGCAGAGCAGAGCAGAGGGGTGGAATCCCCTCCCTGGCCCTGCTGCCCACGCTGCTTTGGATGCAGCCCAGGACACGTTTGGCTTTCTGGGCTGTGAGTGCCCATGGCTGGGTCATGTCCAGCCTCTCACCCACCAGCACCCCCAAGTCCTTCTGGGCAGGGCTCTGATCTGTTCATCCCCAGCCTGTAGTGATACCAGGAGCTCCCCCAACCCAGGTGCAGCACCTTGCACATGGCCTTGTTAAGCCTCATGAGATCCCCATGGACCCACTTCTTGAGCTTGTCCAGGTCCCTCTGGATGGCATCCCATGTGCAGATGTGTCAACTGCACCACTCAGCTTGGTGTCATCTGCCAACCTGCTCAGTCCCTTTGCCTATGTCATCAATGAAGACATTAAATAACACTGGAAATAATAATTTCCTATTAGCGCAATAAATATTACCGTATCCCGCAGCCGTAGGGAGGAGGAGAGACATCCAGCAGGCAGGAATTGTGCAGCAAGATTGATGATTTTAATTGTTTTACAAACTCTTTCATACACCTTTTTCTTCATAGTCTAATTGGACAAAGGATCAGCCACCCCCTGGGTGGACTGGCTGGAAGTCCTAATTGTCCTAATTGTCAAAATATTTTTCTACTGTACCATAAACATAGTTCTACAAGGTCCCAGGTGTTCATAGCTTATAGAACTTCTGCTATTATCTTCCATGAGAGAGGAAAGTATCTCACGGCTTAGAAAGAAGCAGGAAAATTCTTGCTAGCAGCATTTTTGTATCCACATGGTCCCAATACAGACCACTGAGGGACACTACTTGTCACAGGTGTACATCAGAACTCTGAGCCATTGACCACTACCCTCCAGATGTGACTGTCCTACCACTTTTTCATCCATCTAACAGTCCACTCATCGAAACCATCTCTCTCCAGCCTAGAGAGAAGAGTGTTGTGGGGGTCTGTGTCAAAGGCTTTACCAGTTCAGACTAAAACCATGTAACCCCATTCTGTCTCCAGAGCTTTTATGTGGATGCAGAGGAAAAGTAAGATTAGGGCAAGGAAGGCAGCAATGCTTTCTTTTAGTATCTTCGAGCTTCCAGGTATTTTTTCTCATAAGACTCTCTGAGGCTGTTACGGTTTATCTATTTAGCAGTATCCCTTACAGACTTCTTAAGTATTCCTCCTTAAACATAGCTGTCATGCATCCAAGATACACTTCAGTAAAATTTGGAACTGTATTTGGAAATTCGGTTGATAGTCCTTAAGAAACTAGCAAGAAATGCAGTTAATTTACTGTTTCTGTCAAAACTGTGTTACGTAAACTAATAGTAAATTTTCCCGTGGAAGGGCTTTCTGGTTACTAAGTGAATATGCAATTTTTAGTTTTCATAATAACAGTTCTTAAGTAAACATACTTTAGGAATTACAATTTATTAATATAAATTTGTTTCAATCCGTGTTTTCGCCACAGATTGATCCTTTGGATTTTTTAAAACTTTTTGCATTATATTATTGTTTGTAAGCTAGCCAAACATCTAACACAGAATGAAGTTGTTTCAGTTAAGCATGTGAATTTTAAGAGGAAGAACCACATCCCAACTGCATACATGTGTACCCCACAAGCAATTGTGTAACTGGGGCACTTTTGGTGCAATACCCCGTTTTTACTGCATTTCATTTAAAAAAACAGTGTTATGCTATATCATGGCTTGAAAGTCAACATATTTGTTATAGCACTAAGCAAACAGAAAATGTTTATCTGGTCCAGCTGCAGGTGGCTGACCAGCTTTTTAATTACACTGAACAACACTCAAGTAATATTTGCAAAATAATCTAGAGACACCCTTCTACAGCATTTCTTGGACCCTTCCAACAGTTATCACAATACACTATTTCTGGAGTTGCACAGAAAAACAGACCCAAAATCTCATCTAGACTGAAAATTAACTATGATTTTATTTCATTTTTTTCTTTTTTTCACTTGTATCAGCTCCACAGACCCATTTTCTAGCTTAATCATACACATACGAAGACAAGCTGGAACCTCTGAAGTGGAAACCTAGAGGACAGCAAGGTTGTTGCTACCAAAACAAAGACTTGTGAAATTACAGTCTTTACTCCATTATCAGAATCGAGGTATAGAGGAGGGAGAGTAATTAACTGTAACTATACTGAATGATCATCTTTGAATTGGCTATCCAGACTCTTTGTGGTGCATTTTTCAAAACATTTCAATGCCACCTCAATGGTCGAATTTCTACTCTGGTTCACAGAACCTGGTTAGATGCTCTCTGAAGTCTCTGAAAGAATGTTGTGGGATGACATTTGTTGGTTTGTTTCCAATTATAACACAGGATTAAATGGCTGATATAACAGGATATATCAGTAAAAACATAATGTGTGAAGCATTCAGCAATTCTACAGAAAGTTCTTGGTGCCATCTTCTTCTACAAGCAGAAGAAAAATAGAAAGGAATGAAGAACATTAAGAACTCTGGCTGTGAAGTTTGGGGACAGAGTTCTGAAAAGCTGGGCTGTAACTGACCCCACAAACAAAAAAATGCCAACTGCACATGTCTAATCTGGCTAACAGGTAAATCAGATACTTCAAGATTCAAATGCAAAGGTTATAGTTACTGCACATACTGACCTCTCAGAGATTACAACATGTCAGTACAAATGGGAAGCTCGATCATAGCCTCCCTCACTTCAGCTAGTCTTTGTGCTATTAAAAATTTTTTAGTTCTTCATGTAAAAGATGGTAATGTCATGTCCCTGTTGATTGGACAAACTGACCCATATGTGAGAGTGTCAAAATGAAGAAGATGTCATTTCAAGAGGAAAATTAAAATATGTTCCTATTACTTCAAAACAGTTTTTTGTTGCAGTTTTTTCTGTATGTGCATATAACAATTCCAAGTGGAATCAACAATAGCTGCCAAAGTGTTTTCGATACCTTGGCTCTGTAAGCTGCTACTACACATTTCTGAGTAGAACATCAGTGCAATTGAAATTATTCTGGGTTCTAAATCTCTGGTATACAACCAAACAAAAACAACAATACATGAAGAGACTGTTCTCACAAAGGAATTTCCACACAGGCAAGTAATTCCTCAAAGCAAGAAAACATTGATGATAGTCTAAGCACACATACAATTTTAACTGTGTAACAATAACCACTGAAGTGCAATTACTGACATGTTTTACATGACACAGTTTTATACTCCTTTGTAAGACGGAGTCCTTATAATTTAACTTGAAAGCCACATTTTTCAACCACACTTTCAATATGGAAGAGTAAACAAATTTGTAATACAAATTCTTTAAGGTGGATTAAGTTTGTTTTGGTGGCGTTTTTTTTACGAAAAAGAACAACAAATTTCACACAAAATTAAAAACCACCCCAGAAAAAACCACAGTATGTCCAAACAGACAAGAAGAAGAAAAAGAGGAAAAGGTGGTTAGAATGGTGTGCCTTTAAGTTTTAACACTATCATTCATTTTCTTCTCCCTTGTAACATCTGTCTTTCTGAAAAGTACAGTTTACAAATGAAGATTTGCAAACTACTAACTCTATAGTTCAAAGTAGTCTACTAAGAACAAGGAAACTGTGTTTAACCTGACACATGAATAATCTTTAGTAATAAAGAAAGAACTCAGAGCGTAGCTGAAATTTTGCAGGTGATGTGTAATAGCAGTTAAGCAGGTCTAAACATAGTTGACGTAGATTTTTCATCAGTGGAGAGAACTCTACGGAAAAAAGGTTCACTTGTAATGAACTATTACCTTATGCATTTGATGCATGCCTTCCTGTGGATAATCTGTAGGCCCCATTGTCGGCATTGGATGTGGGACACTGGGCGGACCAGGACTTGGCCCCATCATGCCGTGAACGGAGCCAGGAGATGGCCCTGGTCCTGGGCTAGGTCCCAGAATCGGTCCAGGTGAGGGTCCTGGTCCAGGGGAAGGACCAGGATGAGGCATGGCGCCAGGGTCTGTAGGCGTGGACATCTATTTTCTGTCTCCTTTTCAATTAGCAGAATAGCTCTAATAACAAAAACAAAACAAAACAAAAACAAAACCACAATTTCTATGTGACATTAGGGGCATTGAAAAAAATTTAAGTAAAATCTACTGGCAATTCTTACACACATACACACACACACACACATATATATACATACACATGCAAGCTGTCATCAGCAAAAAATGTTTACATGATCCTTAATGTTGCCCATTAGCTTGATCACCCTTCTAAAAGCCCACTAGAAAGATAAGGATCCTGGTAATTCCATCCATTTCTGGACATTCGTATGGTACTCACAAAACAAAGCAGCTGGTGTGCTATGAGAAACATCTACCAGAAACAACAACAGCTGAACTGACTTGCTATCACCAGATGTGTCATGTGGGCCAAGCACAGCACAGCAGTACTAAAAGCAGGAAAGATAGCTGGGCATCTCTGTAACCTGCGTGTCAAAAATTCTTTCCCTAAACAGCTGTGACTAGCCTTAAATTTGTACTTGTGAGATTCATGGTAATACACTGAAACAAGCATTAAAGGAATATTAAGACTGTTTTCAGAACTTTTTTTGCACTTGCCTGAGAGCACTGAGACATACATGGAGCCAGCAGCCTGCCCTGGAGTGGCTGACTGGGCACAAGCAGAGCCAGTAGTGACAGCGACAGGTTGGAACATGGCCTAACTGCCCCAATCACCCCTTGCCAAGGCTAACAGCTCCAGCATGGAGCCATGGAGCACAGCAAGCAGGGCTGGAGCCAGGGGAACCACAGCAGAGCGCCGACACCCACACAGAAGCAGCAGCTTGCCCTAGAGCAGCTGACTGAGTGTGAGCACAGACAGCAAGGATGGCGGCTGCTCCCACTCTCTCAAAAGTGGTCCTAGTGAACGTGACCAGGGCACACTGGCAGAGCTCCCCTAGGACCATTTGGGAGCAGCCAACAGAGGCAGCGAACAGACCCAGCAGCTGGAGAAGACAGGCATAATCTTATTAGTATATGCTGCCTCAAGTATGGTTTTGACACGCCACAGAACTTATTCCCCCTGGAGTCACTGTACCAGCCACCAGAAGCCTCCAGCCAGCCAGACCATCCAGTAATAGACGCACCTCTTCAGGACTCAAGTTGCCAGGAGTTCCCCAGCCTCACTGTAAGGCTGGGGCTGACCATCACACCTGTCACAGAAGATGTGTTGTTGTAAATGAGCTGTCGCCAGGTGAAGGAGCCATGGGACTAAGTGAACAGCCTGTGCAGTACTCCTGAGAATGAGTGAGAGATTGACGGGCTATTCCCAAAGTGTCTCAGAAGTTTCAAACCTCCACTGAAGTGAAGATGCAGGTGGACTCAGAACCCTACCAAGCAGTAAGGCAGAAGTCTCTTGAACATGAACACTGGAAGGTGGTCACTGGCCAGTCTAGGCAGAACACTCCTGAAAACTTGAACACACCAAATAGCACTGGTACCTTTCACAAGAGGTATGATGTCCTGAAACTGGAAGGACAGTCAACTGATGAGGTAGATAAAGGCCTTTCTGGGATGGAGGAATCACCTGGGGCAAGACAACCTGCCACCCTCATCATGACTGCCCCTGTTAATTAAAAGGGAAGGGTAGTTGATACAGGTGACTCCCTTCTAAAGGGAACCGAAGACCGGCTATGCAGACCAGACCCAAGCCACAGGGAAGTCTGCTGCTTCCCAGGGGCACGTGGTTCCAACACTGGGTGTCATTGGCAAAATCTGCTTTTTTTTTTTATCATGGCATGGTCTATCTAACAGTTGGTGTACTGATACATGAAGGGACGCACCTTTTGCAGTATGGAAAAAGGTTTCTAGCACAAGAGCTAGCGGGGCTCATTGACAGAGCTTTAAACTGGATTGGAAGGCAGGAAAGGATAAAACCATGCTTGCCAGTGATAAGCGATGGGACGGCACACCAAAACTTGAGGAACTGAGATCACTCAATCCGCCCCATGAGGTGTAGGCTACAATGAAGAGCACGGAGAAATGAGCAAGGGGAAGCTTTGGCCCAGTGCCAGAAGTATCTGGCATAAATGAAACTCAGTGGGATGAGTCCTGTAACTGGTGTGCCGTGATGGATGGTTACAGGCTCTTCAGAAGGGATAGGCAGGGCAGGCAAAGCAGGGGGGTAGCATTGTTAATAATGGAGGGACAAGAACGTATGGAGCTTACAACTGGCTACAGCAGGGTTGAGACCCTCTGGGTTAAGATTAAGGTACAAACAAATAATGAAGATGTCATCATGGGAGCCTTCTATAGACCATCTAGGCACAACAATGGCATCAATTCTTCAAGTTACTGAGGGACACCTTCAAATTTCTCCTTCTGGGGTAATTCAACATGTCAGATGTTAACTGGGGATACCACACAGCTAGCACAATCAAGTCCAGGAGATTCTTAAAACGCCTAGATGCTACTTCATGGTTCAAGTACTGAGACAGCTGACTAGGAAAGATGCTCTCCTTGACTTCATCCTTTTTAACAGAGAGGGTCTTACGAGTGACATGGTGATTGGTGGTCTTCTTGGCCTCAGTGCCCACAACGTAATCAAGCTTAAAATCTCTGATAGAAGGGAAAGTGCCAGCAAAACCCCAATTCTGGACATGAGGAGAGCAGACTTCAGGCTGCTCAGGGAATTACTGAGTAAGGTACCCTGGGAAAATGCTTTTGCAGGTGCTGGGATCCGTCAGTGCTGGTCACGTTTTAAGCACCATCTTCTAAGGGAACAGGAGGAGGCAATTCCCAAATGTCAGAATTTGAGCAGGTGAGGCAGAAGATGGCTTGGCTGAGCAGGAATCTTCTTTGGGAGGTAGAGGCAAAAAGGAAGGTGTAGGCTCAGCAGAAGCAAGGTCAGGTGATGTGAGAGGAATACAGAGATGCTGCTCACCACTGCAGCGAGAAAATCTGTCAGGCTGAAGATCAGCTGGAGTTGAAGCCAGCCACAATAGACGGGGACAACAAAAAGAGCAGATTTGAAATGCATTGATAGCAAAAGACAGTGGAGAAATAATATTGTCCTGTTACAGGATGAGGATGGTCACCTCACAAACAGGGACATGGACAAGGCAGAGACATTTAATGCTTTCTTTGCCTCTGTCCTCAAAGCCAGTGATGGATTAAGGGGGTCCCAGTGCCCTGGGCTGGAGGACCATGGCTGTGAGAATGATCAACTCCTGGCTGACCCTGACCTTGTATGGGATCTGCTGCTCCCACTGGATCCCTGTAAATCTATAGGGTCCAATGGAATTCATCTGAGAATATTCAGAGAGCCAGCTGATGTCATCATGAGATCTCTCTCAAAGATTTTCAAATGGACTTGGGAAGCTGGAAAGGTCCCAATTGACTGCAAGCTGGCTGACATCCCAGTTTTCCAGAAGAGCAAGAAGGATGAGCCTGGACACTACAGGCCTGGCAGTCTCACTTCAGTGACTGGCAAAATTATGGAGAAGATTATTCTGGGAAGTCTTGAAAAACACCTGAAGGACAACGCAGTCATCGGTCACAGCCAACACAGGTTCTTGACACAAAAGTCCTGCCTGTCAAAATTAACTTACTTTTTTGACAGGCTAACCCATCTACTTGGATCAGGGGAAGCCAGTTGAAGTAATCCTTTTGGATTTCAGTAAAGGTTTCAATACTGTCTCTCACAGGATCCTTCTGGACAAAATGTCCAGCACACAGCTGGATAAACACATCATGCAATGGGTGAGCAACTGGCTGATGGGCTGAGCACAAAGGGTTACAGTGAATGGGGTGGCATCAGGCTGGTGATCTGTCACTGGTGGGATTCCACAAGGCTCCTCCTTAGGGCCAGTGCTCTTAAACACAGTATCAGAGAATGGTTTGGGTTGGAAGGGACCTTTTAAGCTCATCTAGTTCCAACTGCTGTGCCATGGGCAGGTATACCTTCCACTAGATCAGGCTGTTCAGAGCCCAGTTCAACCCAGCCTTGAACACTTGCAGGAATAGAGATCTACAACCTCTCTGATCAATCTCTGCCAGTGGTTCACCATCCCCACCATAAAAAGAATTTCTTCCTAACAGCTAATCTAAGTATACCTTCTTTAAGTTTAAAACCACTGCTCCTTGTCCCACCACAGTGTGCCCATATAAAAAGTCACTCTTGCTCACTGTTATAAGGCCCCTTCAGGTACTTGAAGGCCACAATGGGGCCTTCCTGAAATATCCTCTTCCCCATGTTGAAAACCCCTGCTCTCTTTCTTCCACAGGAGAGGTGCTCTGCCTAACCCTCTACAACTTCATGGCCATCTTCTGGACCTACTCCAACAGGTCCAGGTCTTTCTTGTGCTGGGGACCCCAGACCTGGACACAGCACTCCAGGCAGGGTCTCATGAGGGAAGAGTAGAGGGGGAGAACCACCTCCCTCACTCTGCTAGCCACATTTCTTTTGATACAACACAGGATGCAGTTGGTTTTCAGGGCTGGAACTCACCTTCGTAAAAGACCTGGATGAAGGACTTGAAGGGATACTAGTAAGTTTGTAGATGATACAAAAGTGAGAGGAGCTGCTGACTCCCTCAAAGGCAAAGAGGCCCAACAGAGAAACCTAGAAAAACAGGAAGGCTGGGCAATCACCAACCATATGAAGTTTAACAAAGATAATTGCCAAATTCTGCACCTGGGATGGGGCAACCCTGGATGTATGGACGGACTAAATGAGATGCTGGAAAGTAGTGCCACAGAAAAGGACCTGGGGCTCGTGGCCAAGGGAAGGTTGAAAGTGAGTCACCAGTGCCCTGGCAGCCAGGAAGACCACCTGTGTCCTGGGGGCATCAGGCACAGTATCACCGGCCGGACAAGGGAAGGGATTGTCCCGCCCTGCTCTGCACTGGGGCAGCCTCACCTCCAGTGCTGGGGCAGTTTTGGGTGCCACAGGATAAGAGAGATATAAAGCTATTGGAGAGTGTCCAAAGGACGGCGACAAACATGGTGAAAGGCCCAAAATGGGAAGCACCAAGGAGCAGCTGAGGTAATTTGGCTTGTTCAGCCTGGAGCAGATGAGACTGAGGGGAAACCTCATTGCGGTCTACAACTTTCTCATGAGGGAAAGAGGAGGGACAGACACTGTTACTGTATCTCTTCTCTCTGGTGACGAGGTACAGGACCTAAGGGAATGGCCTGAAGTAGTGTCACTGGAATAGGCTCCCCAGGGAAGTGGTCACAGCACAAAGCCTGAGAGAGCTTAAAAAGCGTTTGGACAACATTCTCTGGCACATGGTGTGATTCTTGGGGTGTCCTGCAGAGGACCAAGAATTGGACTCAATGATCCTGTGGGTGACTTCCAGGTCAGGATATTCTGTGATTCTATGACTTGATACCTTGGGATCCTGTTTCCTTGCAAGTTGAAACAGAGATGCCTATGAAACTTCTCAGTTCAAAATCTACAGTCCTCTACAGCCCCACAACACGACCACAAAAGGAATAAAGGTATCAAATGTTCTCAACTGCAAACACCATAGCTTCCTCTAAGAGGCCTATGTCTGGCTGTATGAAGAACAACACACACTTACACACAACAAGTAGTTCTTATATGAGTCAATCATGATATTGCAAAATCTAAGACTGACACTCTCACAGCTGAGTTGCTCTGTGCATTATAAGCAAAATTCAATCCATTTAACAAAGCAGATACCTAGCACCACCACCATCCAGAAAAACGCGCACAGAACAATCAATTACAAAAGTACTATCAGTACACAGCATCCTGAAATATCTTACTTCACAAAAGACAACTACCTACACCTATGCATTAAAATGGGTATCAAAATCTTCCCCTCTATTCACCTATCCACCCTATTTAAAATTCAACTTGTAGTTCTCATAAAAACTGGCTCCAGTCTCAGGCCCATTAGTTACACTGCCATTTACAAATACATTAAACATACCCTGTATGCAAATTTGAAAAATTTAAAATTCTTTTTGCTAGGATAACAAGTGTCCAAACTATGAAAAACAGTAGCTCCCAGAGGTGAATGTTTGCACTACGTGCACCAGATTAAGTTCCTTCATCATCTTTCTTTGAGAGAAGATAAACTTACCCAATCTCACATAATTGGGAATTGTCTTAAACAGATTTGTATTCAGAGATTTTGTATGTCAAAGAACATGTGAAAAAAAAAAAAGTAATTTATAAAATCTGTATCAAGGGAACATAAAGTACTGGAAAATACTACTTAAATGCAAGTAATAAATCCTGTCTGAAGACAGTCATGGAAATAAAGAGACAAAGCAATCTTCTCTGGCAACAGTAGTTCACAAAATTAAAAAAACAGGCACTGATCTAAACCAGAACGCAGTATGGCCCTCCCAATTAAGTATCTGTTCACAGAACCAACCTGTTAAAAAGTTTATGGTTTAGCATGTTTCAAAAATAGTTTAGTTTATATTTATTAAGTCTGAGATTGCATTAAAAAAACCCATATAAATTAGGCACCCTGCTCTCATTAAAATTCAGTAAAAGCTAGATACCTAATTCATTTAGGCCCTTATCAAAGTCTCATTAAAGTCAAAGCAAAAATCTACAAAAAGACAACAGGCTAAACAGTGCCCAAGCTCCATGCAGATAGCACTGGTATTAGTTTGGCTAAATTCTGGTGTCAGCAATGAAAAAAGCAGTATGAAGTCAACTCCCTGCCAAAGCCAGTGTTGACCTATTTATTTGGACTGCTTTTTATTGACTGCCCATTAGAATTAAAAAGCAAGGGGAAGGAGAGGCAAAAAAAGTAAATGTTTCCAACAAATTACAAGACTATAGTACAATGAAAAAAAATTAAAATTCCATTTTATTGTTCCAAGTGACAAGGCTGTTGGCCCTGATTCTCAAACACATTACATGTTGTTTAACTGTTTTTCAAGCGTCCAATCTTACAATTTCAAAACACTCACTGAAGTAATATTACTCACATGACTTCAAATAGGACGGGTTTTTTTTCCTGAACTGTAATCCCTTACCACCTCTTGGATTTATTTAGATCAACATGACCAATTCTCTTTTGTGAACAGCCCCAGATGAACTACTGGCAACTGAATTAGTTGTCATGAATCACATGGTTCCTCCTGTGGTCTCAAAGAATTTCTCCACCTCTGCTGACACAACCAGAGCTAAGACAGGGAAATAAAAAAGGCACCTATCCTTTGTCAGAGTAACTTCAGCCAGATCCAAATACAAAGAAGAGCCACAAAACCAAGAGCTGAAAATTAAGAGAGACACTTAGGATCTCTGCTCAACTATTTCTAGCTCAAATGGTTTAGGACAGTGAATACCTACACTGTAAACAATTTGAAATAACAGTCACTAAGCATAAATATTTCTGCACTGTCATTTTATATACACTGAGAAAGTTTTGTAGATGTAAGTAATTCACTGTACAGTAAGACCCCCACCAGTTCAATGTTTCTATTACACATATTTTGGTATAAACCTGCTACAAACCCAAAGGTAACAATGGCAGGGATTTTTTCGCATGAGGAAATATTAGCAGATCCCAAACGAAAACACAGCAGGTAAAAAACTATTTGCATTACTTTGGAATTCAAGACCAGCTGTACACCCAAAAAGATCCAGGGATTATAGACTGCTTTGACAGGGCACACACCAAGTCTAAGAACAGATGGAGCAGTAGGTATTTATAATTCTTCTAGCTAGTTCCCTTCACCATCCAATATAACTTCTGCCTTTCCTCTCAACCTAAACTGAACCTCAGCCAGGATGTTTTGGCCACATCTCCTGCCTTGGATATGTAGTGAAAAATAAGGAAACTATACTGCTTAGAGCTGATCAAATATGGACCCAAACAACAGCCACAAAGATACTGAAATACTGACTGTAACTTTGTCTTCACAGAAAAATAGTTACAGTCTGCTTCTCCCCACACATTTCCAACTGAAGTCATGATTCACAGGTGGCTTTGAAAAGATAAACTGTAAACTTCTGATACACTACAGGCTAAAGGAGCTATCTTTATTATACTACCTTAGAAAACATGAAATTATACTGTCAGTGATTTGTACTACTTGCATAATCTGCTAACTATAATCAAAAGAATATGCTCAAAGTAGAAGAGCTGATTAATAATGACAGCAGCTCATCATCATAAAATAACTTATCATGCTTAAAAGCAAATCAGTGTTTTGTATTGTACAACTTCTGCATTACCTTTCATCATGATTTAACTATTGTCATTTGACTAAATGACGATTCAATCAATAAACATGTTCACATGAAATAACAAAGAATCAGTGAAAATACTCAAATCTTCAACTAATATATACCATAGTTATCAGTTCACGTAAGAGAAGCCAAACACACTAACAGCTGAGATCCTGCCTTTGTGCAGTCATGCATGCAGTGTCAGTGTAACTTGAAAACCTTCTGCAAGGGAATTTGTAGTTTAAAACACAAACCACAGAACCAGAAATGCTGAACCTTAATTACTTATCCAGACACTTAGGCCAGAAGAAAAAAACCTCTGCACATGACTTTAGCCGCATGTCTAGCTCTCTATCAGAAACTGTTGCAGGCATCCCAGCAGAGCGCACAAAACAGGTGGAATGCTTACACCAGAAACGTCATTGTGGAGTCATGTAGTGTAAGATCCATTTTCACATGCAGAGACAATTTACTTTAGGATGACAGTCAGTACTCCTCACCTTGAAATATTCTTGTAGAAATTCTTATTCCTACTGCATAGCTGTTTCAGCTTTACAGGAAGTTCAACTTTTCTCAACTGCTCTAGCTTACAGCCTACCCTCTTAGGAAAAACTCACATCAGCAGCAAAAAATGACTGGCTAACAGCTGGGAATTGAATGTACTCCAGACTGTCAAAAGGCATAATCACAAATCAGAGTGCACGCAAGTTAGGCTAAGCTATGCTGCCAGACTTTACTGTGAAGACGCCACAGCACAGACATATGATCCTTTCTGATAGCTTTGCTGCAGAAGACAGTAGCCTTCAGGAAAAGAGGACAGCTAGATAGCTGCAGTCACAAGTATAATTGCCATTAGACAATGCCCAAGATCAAGCCCGTGTTTGCTACATATGTAGGTTCCACTGTAAATTTCAGGCACAGAAAACTGATACAGGCCACTACTGAATGGCCATGGATTAAGTTTTCATACAGTGAGCTTTACTACGGGTATTAATCACAGTTATTGAACATTGTCTTCTCATTCAATTCTTTAAAAAAAGAAGCCACAATGAGATACAGGCAGAAGGAAAGGAATGCACCACAGTACTGACAGGCCTTGGCTCTACTTAAACAGGGAAGAAGAGGAGGAAGAAGGGAGAAGATTGTTTTAAATACAAGTTACTTGTGGGAAAGTATTGATGAAAACATACATGAAAAGTGTATAATTTCTGTAAAAATAAACTTATTTTTAACATTTTCTGAAAGGTCCCACCTCTAAGTGATCCACCTGGGTACTCAAACTCTGAAGTGATAAATAGGAAATATTCTCTGCCAAGTAGAGACAAACAGGAAAATGTTTATGCCTAATAAGTAATGACTTTACACGTCAGAAATAAAGACAACAATTTTCAGTGTTAGTCTTCTTATTCTACTATATTTACAAACTATCAAAAGATGTATTTAAGAAAGCTTTACTTTCTTCCCTTATTCATCCTGATTTATTTTATCTTGGAAGTAAGATATGAGCTCTTCTCTAATGCCAATTTTATGACAAGTGATCTTTATGCCATAATGTGTTTACTATTCTACTAGAAAATCAGGGAAAAAACCAAACTAGTCTGATAAAGTCCAAAAGTGATGGAGGTCCAGAAAACACCCTTTACACATAGAGAACTTTTCACTGCAGCAGGAAATACAAGAAAGTGTAACAGACATTTTGATGAGTAATTTGCAAAAATGTTCTAAATCATACAAAGAACTAGAAGTTTCCTTCTGAAAAGGATCACTTGTAGTTCACAGCAATATTACTCACCAGGACCACAAAAAACATTTTTTAAGTTGCTACTGTGAACATTCTGACCTTAACTTCAAAAGTCCAACAAAAACTGAGAAAAATATATCTGGAGATAGTAATTTCAAACACACCTTTGTCAAGAATATATGTAATGTAGTAAGTATGCCAGCTGAAGGACTTTTTGTCTTGTCAATTTTCAAGCCTCAGGTGCTGGTGAAAGCATTTTTCAAACTTGACAAGAAACGCTCACAGACCACTTCAGAAATGAACAAAACAAAAGATCTAAGACTTCTTTGAACACACTCTTTTGGCACACGTTCTATGCAACACCACAGAAATACCAGTCTTAAAGCGGAGATATAACTCATGAGAGAAATAGTGTTTTTAACGAAGCTTTACTCTCAGCTCTGGCAAGTCCACATATGCTGTATGATGCACTCTAATTTTTAAAAGCTCACTATCCATACAGTCTTTCTGTTTTCTATTACTGTGATAGATAGATAGATAGATAGATAGATGAACAGATAAATAGATCTACAGATAAATAGATCTATATATATAGACACAAAAACCTGCCTTGACGCAAGCCTATCCTTCTGGTACACTACTTTTTTTTGCCCTTAGAATAACAAAAGGACAAAAGAAACAAAGTCAGAGACAGTAATAGGGCAATTAGATTCCCAAAGAGAAAGTGTGCCGGTATTTGCACAACAATAGTAACTTGCACAGAAGAAACTGCCCCACCCCGAACGAGTAACTGGTATACTACCAAAGGAATTAAATTCTGGTACAGTGTTTATCGGTTGGGTCTGAGGGGCTGTGGTTAAAACCACTTAACACTTTAGAAAGCTAAAGCAAAACAGGAGAGAGCGCAAACGGAACAACGCCGTGTCACAAACTCCAGATCAATTCTTCACTGAAAGCATGCAGAATACTTAAAGCGGTAAAAAACCCGACCAAACAAAAAACCGAAAAACCACCAACAACTTAAATTCTTCAACCGGTTATTTACTTGCATATTCACACTCACATAAATATTCATAAAAATACATCCTAAAAAGAACAGCGTTAACGTAAAGTTCGCTAAGTCTGAGTATCGAACATAAGAAGCAGATAGCAAGAAAAAACAAATTCGGTGCGATGTACGTAATCATGCAGACACTTTTACACTCCCTTTACTTGACCATAACGCACGCACAGGGAAAAAACCAAAATAAAAACAACCCAAGCCAATCGTTAAACTGTAACTTCAGATCGAGTTTAGAACAGCTGTAACTTTTCCAGCCGTGCGCAGTTTGCAGTTCCACCATTATAAATTTAAGAGGGGAGGAGACAACGTAAGAAACTCCATTTCTCCACGCACCGCGGACACAAGGAAAAGCCGCTGCAGGGGATCCGCGACCCGGGAACCCCGGGGGGCGGCGGGGCAAGGGCGGCTGCTCCTCCCTCCCTCCGCGGCAGCACCGCTGCTCTGCCCTTGGGTGCTCGGGCCCTGCAGGACGGGCGGCGCGCAGGCCTCGGCGCCGGGCCGCCCGCCACCTCCCCCGCAAAGGCGCCGGGGCGGGCGCGCACAACCAGCCGGGCCCTGTTTTCCCCCTCCAGCCTTTCTGGAAAGTTTTCTCCCCGGCCGACAGGCTGTAAAACGTCCCTGCCTGGAAATGCGGCCCCGCTGCCACCTTCTCCCGCCCCTCCACGAAGCAGCGAGTGCGCTGCTGACGGCGGTGTCCGCGCACGGCCCCGTACCTCGGCCGCAGGCGGGCGGGCCGGCGGGAGGGCGAGCAGCCGGGTCATGCCTCAGGGCTGGGCTGGGCCCGTCTCCCCGCCTCTCCTTCCCTCCGCCACCATGTCACGCCGACCAAACATGTCTGTGCGCCTGTGTGTGGCGGCGGTGACTTCCTGATCCGCCGCCGCTCGCACAGGCGGAGGAACGAGAAAGGCCACCCACCCTCCTACCGTGCCCCAGCCGCCGCCGCGTCCCGCCTCTGCCCCGCAGCGGCCCGGGGACGGGCTCCGCTGCCCGCCGGCCCCGCCCGCCAGCTGGCTGCAGCAGCTCTCTGCCGCCCACCTCGCCTCCGGCAGGGCACAGAACTTTTCCAGGTGCCAAACACCGCCGTCCCCTCTCCCGACATAGGGGCAAGCGACCCGCAGCTACCTGAGCATCCGCGCGCGTGTGCATCCTGGCTCCCGCCCGGCCGGGTTAAAAAAAAATAAATTTCCGCGCACACCGGAAATAAAACGCTTTTTTGCTTGGCAGGCGATTCCAAAATTCTAAGCGCATGTTTTGTGCTACTCTGCTTGGGGGTGGGGATGAGGAGGAGGGCGAATTTCTGCAGGGAAAACGGGAGGGGTACGACGACATGCAAGCTATTTTGGGAAGTAAACCGCGACACCTTTACAGCAGGAGTGACTGCACAGTTAAAAACAAGAGACCGAAAAGCAACAGGAGCCGCAGCCCGTCGGCTGAAGTCCCAGCCCCCGCTTCTTTCCCCCTCGCCGGTGTGTGCAATGTTTGTGACAGACAGCGAGATGATCCGGATCATGGCCTCCCTGGCTCTGCCGGGGAATGCCGCTACTCTCCTCTCAGGCGAGACCGCTCCCCCACGCACCATGTTCCTCCCTCCCCATGCCTCCCCACTTCCCGTGGCTCGGCTGGGTCTGCGCCAGCGTGTGCCACGGAGCAGAAACAGCCCCACCGCACCGCGCTCTGCTACCTCCGGACACCCTGAACTTCACCCTGCGACCCCCGGCAGCTGCGGCGGAACCGCCCACGGCCCGTCCGTGTGGGCTGTCGCTCCCCAAGGATCTGTTTCTCCCGTGGCCGCGTCGCCCGCAGCCCGTGACACGCTCGCTGGGCGGCAAGACCGAGAGTGCCGCTGACTCACGAGTCAGCCACCGGCGACTCCGTGGGGGTTCTGTCGCTCCCACTCCGGAGATACGCATCGTGATTATTCCAGAATAATACCAGATCAAAAGTTTCTTCTCTCCACCCACTGGGGGATAAAAATATTGGGGAGGGCCGGGCGCCGGGAAAGGTGGGGAGAGGAAGCAGGTGGCACGGCAGCGCCTGGGACCGGCGGGGCCGTGCGCGGGGAAGGGGAGCGATGGAGAGAGGGAAGGTGGGCAGGGTACGAGCCGTCGCGGCCGCTGACAATAAAGGACCGTGCCGGGCACGGGGAGCTGGCGGGGTTGGACCAAGTTGCAAGTTGTATTTACCTTCCGCCCGGGCGGAGCACCGTGCTGATTGTCGCTCCTCTCCCCCTTCAGTGAGTCACCCGAGGCCAGAACCGGAGCGAGGGACTAGATTACGAACATGACTTCATTGGTGACAGCCATTCCCTCCTCTTCCTAAACTCCTGCCCCTCCTCCGCCCCCCCCGTCGCGGACGCCACTGCTCAGGCAGCGGTGTTCCCATTGGTTCCCCGGGCAGGGAGTGCCCGCCCCCTTGCGCAGAAGGGGCGGTTCTATTGGTTCTAGGAGCTGTCGCTCAGCTGAGAGGCGGGCGGGCGGAGGTGTGCAGGCGCGCGCGGGGCGGGGTGCGCTGCGCTCCGCTCCCTCGCTGGCCGTGCAGCGGCGGGCAGCCTGCGCTCCGATCGGGTGCCGCCGCCGCGCTCTTGTGCCCCTCCCAGCTCGCCTCTGCGGCGGGGAGAGAGGGGCAGGACTTCTTTCCGTACGAAGGCGGCGGCAGGGCGCGGGCGGCAGTCGCGGGAGTAGTTTGGGGAAGAGGTGAAGAAGGTGCTGGAACTGCGCCGTACCTCTGCCCCGCTGGAGGGGCGGGGAGGAGCCAGCCTGACGGGTCTTCGGTCAGCTGTGTCTGGCTGGTGGGAGTGAGTGTATGTGTGTTTGTGTGTGTGTGCGCGTGCCCAGGGCGGGTGTCTCACTCTCCTTAAAAAAAAAAAAAAAAAAATAGGGGGAAAAAGTTAGACTCCGTCCCCTCTCTCCAGTGGCAGAGGGTGCTGTCGTGGACGAGAGGAGGCTGCTGAGAACATTCCAGCAGAACCGGCCTGTCAGGCAGGCTGCGGCTCCAGCGGCAGCGCCGGGCTGCCCGCAGCTCCGCGCGGTGCAGGGCCGGGCCGGCTGCTGAGGCAGATAGAGGGAACCCGGGTGAAGAGCCGCGGTGGATCTCTTGTTTTCTGAGGGATAGGGAGGGAAAACAGTGCAGTTACGTTTCTTCCGTCTTGCTTGCAACACTTGCTTCCCTTGGAGTAGATTTTTTACAGCTGGTTTGGAAGTACGCTTTCCTGTTCCATGTGCTGCTGCCGTTTTTTGGGTTGGTTTTTTGTTTGTGGGGTTTTTTTGTTGGGTTGGTTTTTTTTTTTTTTAATGCATTAGGTGGTTTACCTGGTTTGCAGGGGCCGCAGAGTTCTCATGTTTTTTGTACAAGCTATACCTGTTCGTGTAACAGGCGACTAAGTACTTTGTTAAAATAATGGGCCCGCCAGCCTGAGGGGATTTTTTTCTTGAACGCGAGTTGTAGAGACAAAAAAAAAAAAAATACAGCCAGACTACCGTACATGGTGTTACATGTAGTTACATTTTCTAAGATCATGTCACATGGGCGGCATTTGCCATTTTGAAAGTAGTGTATCTCCTACTGTAAATTTCACTTTTTACTGTGGGGTAAGAATGTTCATAGGAACCTAAGTAAAATCAGTAGCTACTACAGATGCTCAGGTGACTGAGTTTAACGTGAAGTTCCTCTTCTGTGGTCAGGTGGAGCAGTTAAAGACCTGAAGCAGTGCTGGGAGCACCTTGTAGTCTTTAAGTGACAGGTATTGTTTACGTGGTGTTTAGCTTGGAGTGCTTTTTATTGTTCAATCATCAATTTACAGTGCTGGCAATATGATGCTAATTACTACTGTTCCTGTAGTTTTCCAATGTAGTCGTTAGCTTCATCTTATTTTTTATGTAAATGACCAGAATGCCGAAAGATAAGTGTGTAAGAGTCAGTGCTAACTGGACAACACTAAGTATCAATAAAGTAAAAAGTTTAAAAGGCTGTATTTTCAGTTCACCATTGTCAGTGAAAAATATTTACTTGAGAACAAATTCAAAGAAATTGAAACATTCAAATCTTTATATACAAAATAACTTATGTCATCATGTAAATCTTTTGATCCACTTGTAATTTATAGCTTTGGTTTTAGCTTTGTCTTAAGCTGCGAACTGGTGTCTAAGAGATAAAAGAATGTAGTTAACATTCTTGGAAAATTATGCTAATGGAAATGAAAGTGGTAAAGAGATCCTTTTTTATTATCTCTTTTTTTTTTCTTCTTCTTCTTAATACGCTTTTCTTAATACTGAAACTCTCATTAAGCAGTCATTTGCGTTTGTGGTTTGTTTTTCCTCCTCCATTCCCCAGCGTATGTCTGAGGACTGTTTGCCTTTTCTCTCTGCAGAAGAGAAAACAAACATTAAGTAATGGAGGAGAAGTTTTCTTTCAAGATGGCTCAACTGTTTGTTGGATTCAGCTGCACTCAAACCATTCTAAACCAGGTCAAGCCATTCTTTTTGTTAGAAAGCATACAGAAAAGAGAAAGAAATATAAAGTTGATCTTTCAGGCAAAAGAAAAAAGGGTTCTCATGACTCTGGGATAGATGCAGCTATATTTAGTTAATGATTATATTTATTTTGGGAAGGTTGCAGCAACCGATTTCATTTTGCGAGAGCGTGAACATGCCTGTTGCTGGTGTCAGTCTGAAGGCTTTTTCTTCTTGTGTTTTGATGAAGTACCATTGAATCTCATTGTAACTTGTACTAAGGGGATGGGAAACATGGGGGTTTTTTGTCAAGGGAGGCATGTTCAACTGATACAAAAAATCTTAATTGGAAGGGTGAGTGAGGCTTCCCTATGTGAGATTCAAGTAGCTGAAGCTTTGTGCATAATGGATATGTAAACATGATGAATAATCACACACTATAGTATAAATTTGTTTTTCCCCTATTTATTTATCTAACATAGCAAAAGGAAGAAAAGATGAGGCCCCTTAACTTGAATTAATGGTGTGGATGCAGCCAGTAATGGTAAAATGGCACGTAAAATTCTCGAACTAGATAAGGTACCACTACAAGAAGAGGTATGTCTTTGACTAGCTACATACGTTGTTGTAGAGGTAAAGCTGATTTATATGAAGAATGATACCAACATAATAAGTCTGTTTAGAAACTGATGTATCAGTGGAACTCTTGCAGGGACACTTCTACCAAAAGGAGATCATTACCATCAGGGAGTTGCAGTTATTTACAGCAACCTCACCATTACCACCTTGAAACCCCTGCTGGAACAGTTAGTGATGCTATTTCTGTGTTTGCTACCAATTGTTTGCCAGAGACAATTGCACTCACTGCAACAGAAATAGCAAAAAAATTATTTTTTAATATCTCAGCCAGTTCGTAGAAGAATCCAGCTGCTTTAGCCTGGGTGGCCAGTGAAAAAAGGCTAAAGCTAGAACATTCCAAGATGGCTTCATGATCAGGCTTCTGCATAAAAACCAAAACAGAAGAAAAGTGTTTTTTCATGTGTCCAGGGAAATCATAAAGAAGTGAACTTGCCATCCACAACTCCATGGGCTCTGATGGGGTACGCCCATGAGTGCTGAAGGAAGACATGATTGCTAGGCCCCTCTCAGATCTTTGAAAGGTCATGGCAGTCAGGAAAGTTGCCAGAGTACTGGAGAAAAGCAAGTACCACCCTGGTCTTCAAAGCAGGCAAGAAGGAGGACCCAGAGAGCTACAGGCTAGTCAGTCTCAACCCCTGAAAAGGTGATGAAATGTTTCATCCTGGAGGCCGTGTCCACACGCGTGATAGACGAGAAGATGATGAAGGGTAGTCACGATATTTAACCAACGTGATTGCCCTCTGTGCTGAGACAACTACCTGGGTGGATGAGGGAAGAGCAGTGGATGTTTTGCTGGACTTAGAGCAAGAGTTTTGACGCTGTCTCTAGTGATATCCTTGTAGGCAAGCTCAGGAAGCATGAGCTGGATGAGCGGACAGTGAGATGCAGTGAGAACTGGCACCTCGCTGTCTGCTCATCCAGCCCACGCTTCCTGAGCTTGAACCGCAGATCCCAGACGGTTGTAATCAGTGGCACAGGGAGGCCTGTCTCTAGTGGTGTTCCCAAGGGTTCAGTACTGGTCTGGTATGGTTTAACTAGTTCATCAGTGACTTGGATGAAGGGGCATATACCTCCTCAGTGATGTTCACTGACGACACAAACCTGGAAGAAGTGGCCGATATCCCAGAGGGCTGTGCAGACCTTCAGAAGGACTTCAGCAGGTTGGAGAGGTGAGCAGAGAGGATCCGTCTGAAATTCAACAATGTGTTCGATTCTGGGCTCCTCAGGACAAGAGAGACTTGGAGCTCCTGGAACATGTCCAGTGGAGGGCAGCAAAGGTGGGGCTGGAGCATCCCAGTTACGAGAAAAGGCTAAAGGACAGGGCCTATTCAGTCTGGAGAAGACTGTGAGAGGATCACATCAATATGTATAAGTATCTGAATATCTGACAGGTGGACGTCATGAGGATGGAGCTAAGCTCTTCTCTAGTAATGCTGAGTAATGGGCAGAAGCTGGAACACAGGAAGATCCACCTGAACATGAAGTTCTCTACTAATTGAGCACTGGAGCAGGTTGCCCATAACAGCTGCGGAGTTTCCTTCCCTGGAGTACTCAAAAGCAGTCTAGACAAAATTCTGAGTACCATGCCCCAGGGGATCCTTCTTGAGCAAGGAGGCTGGTGATGTCCAGTGGTCTTCTCATGACCTGTCTGTTAAATGGGAACAATGCATTCCCTGAAGTAGGTGAATCCAGGGGGGAAGGTTACTCTTTAACCATCTGTTGTTCTCCAGTATGTAACGAAATGAGTGTACCATACTCTATTGTTGTATGTGGAGTGTGTCTCAGCCTGGTATGATTGAGAACAAAGTCAATTGGAGCTGGTTTGAGCTTTTCCTTCTCTTGTGGAAGAGTTAATTACTACTTAATTTAAAAGTAAAACTTACGTTCAAATACAACTTTTATGAATGTGCTTGGTACTCATGCCCCTTTTCCCTTAGCCTCTTTTTTATGGAGACATGCTCATCCATTTGCATTCACAGGTTTAAAAGATAGAGCCTGTTTCAAAGTAGCTTCATTTGCTCTAAACTCTCAAGGTGTTTTTGTGAGTGTGATGTTGAAAAGACAATATTCAGGTGAGATCTTTTCAAGGCTAAACAGAGGGTAATAACAATCTCCTTGGTCAAAAGAGCCTTTCTAAATACATTCCATGATAAAGCTGGTATGTGAAAAAGGTGAGCTGGCTTGCAGAGATCATGTGTTACTGTTCTATTCATTTTGTGGTCTCTAAAGTTCTGGAGTTTGGTTTACTGTCATGTTTTATGGAAGAGGGGAAGCACATGGTGGTGTTACCTCTTTCTCCCTTTGTTCTTTTCAGGCTGCCATTGTACTTCCCAAGCAAATAGTCCCAGTTTTGTGTGTATGTTTTTACAAGAGTAACACTCTACACCTGATTTTGTTGAATTTTATCTTAATAGTTTCTGAGCCTCTGCAATTTCTCAACATCCATTTCAGTTCCAATCCTCTCTTCTGAAGTGCTCGCCAAATCTCACTAGCTTTATGTCAGCTGCAGATTTTGTAAACATACTCATTACTGAAGAAATTTAAAAGACTATTAAAGAGAGCCATGCCCAGAATAGATCTCTCTGGTACTCTGATGTGTCCTCAGTTATTAGGCATTCATTCCTGGGTGTTGACCTGTTGTTGTTCTGGCATCCCGTTATCTTCATGTGTGCATGTAGTAAGATGATTTGTTTTCTAGTTCTGGCTCTTCCTGGCCTGTTGCACAGCCTTCTGGAAGCGGTCAAACGTCTTTTGTTCAGTGGAGCAAACCCAGAATTCTCAACCGAAGCCTGATTTCTTAAAGAATCCATTTTGCTGTTCTTCCTGTGGTTAATAGCGCTCCTATGACAAATGTGAATTTGCCCATCTTTAAACATTCTCTGAGTTTGCCTCTTGAGTACAAGATGCAGGTAAAATCTCTCATGATTAACTTATTCTGGTGTTCCTTTTTAGAATCATGCTAATTACTGGGCAGTGTCAGAATACATAAAGAAAACTACCACTGTAGAACTTTGAATAGATGAGATCGGGAAAAATAATTTCTTTGCTGTATGATTACAAAGACTATGCTGATTCAGTTTAGTCCAAGTGAAAAGCAAGTATCAAGGACAATGGGTTTTTTCTTCAACTAAGAGTCAAGTCAAGCCACTATTCAAAGAATGGCATATATTCCATACATGTAATATATGTTCTAGGTTGGAATATGCTGTTAGGTTAGAAAGGAAGTCTGTTTAGGCAGTGAATATTGCCGGCCTTTGAAAAGCGTGACTTGCACTGAACGTTCTGTATAAATCACAGCTGCATACCAGGGAAATCTTACATCTGTTCAATTAGTAGAATTTCCCGTAACTTGTTTTTTTCTCCTCCATGCACTTTTCGTTCCTCCAATCAAGTTTGAGTTGTGTTCCTCTCTTTTTTCTCACAAGTGTTTATCTTTGCACTTTTCACCTTCCTTTTTACAGCTACCTAATTTTTTTCATTTGCTTTATGTTTTCTTCCGGAATGTTTTTTTCCTTCATCGGTGCTGTTTAAGCCAGTGTTACTCACAGTGGAATTACATTATGTAAAAAATACTTCTTTGTGTAAGCTACTGCTCACTGTTTAAACAATGTTTGAGAGCCAATTATGACTACTTTCTCCTCTTCTTGAACAATGGACTTGGTTTTGCCCAGATACAAGCATATTTAAGATAGTAGAATCTAAGTAAAGCTGAATTTGGCATGACTTTAACAGAACTTTCATCCTCCCTAAATATGTGTTTTTTCTCATACTTAACTTCATCATATGAAAGGGGATATTCTTGTCCTGGCAACCAGGAAAATAAAGAGCACAGACAAAAAAAAAAAGTAACTCTACTTCTCATTCTCCAAAGAGAAAATGTAGCGATTTTTTTTGTTGTTTTCACAGTATTTTTCCGGGGTCCTGTTGTCTGTTTCATATGTCCTTAGTTTTCGGATTATAAGGTTGTGAATCCACAAGCAAGGCACGTGTTATATCAATATTTTTTTTTTAATTCTTAAGCAGTAGAATATGTTTGCAACTTCTCAGTCATGGTATCTGTTTTCACATAATACAATAGCAACTGAATACAATTAGAACATACTGGTAAATTTTATAAGTCAGTGCACTGTATTGAAGTATGTATATGAAGTAGCAGAATATGTTAAGATTCTCTCCTACCCAAATGTGTAACATTTGAGACAAGTCCTGGAATGTCTCATTAGCCTTCTTATCTCAAAAATGTATTTTATCAAAAATCAACCTGGTGAGTATGATGATAAGGGAAAACAACAGTAAAATGGGGAGGGAAATGGTCTGTTATTAGCCTTCTTATCTCAAAAATGTATTTTATCAAAAATCAACCTGGTGAGTATGATGATAAGGGAAAACAACAGTAAAATGGGGAGGGAAATGGTCTGTTAAGAGAGGATTGTTTCAGTATTTTGTTAAATATGTTCTCAGTGTTCAAGGGCAATTTTATTGGGTACCCTAACACAGTTTTCCTAGGTGAGTGACTGCTCTCTGCTCAGTTACACAATTTGATCAGAAGTACCAAAGGCAAATAGCAGATCTGGGATGCGTAAGTTTTTCTAGAGGCTATCGAATACCTGGATAAATTGGAGCTATCTCTGCTGCTACTCAACTTGCAGAGTAATCACAAGATAAAGCCTTAAGGGTGTTCTCTCTGTGCTCCCCTATGAGCTCATTGCTAACTGTTATAGGAGGTATTTTTATTTTCAATTTATACTTCTTCCTTACTAAATCAGATGCATGAACATGGAATACAGCTACTCAAGAAGGAAGATATGCAATTTAAAATGTGGAGTTTTGAATTCAGCTGGCCTTGTCAATATGCAGACTTTTTCTAATTTAGTGTTCACACTCTGGTTAGGACATAAGAATAGTTTGCTTCTGTTTAAAGCTAAACAGATCTTAAAGCTAAAAGATCTTAAAAATAAATCCTTCATTGTGGGATGGTGTACAGGACAGGCCATTCAGCAGTGCCAATGGAAGAAGTAGATGTCAGCTTTCTGCCACTGTTGTGTTAGTCACTGCTTCTAGTGATCTGCTGACACAGCAATTCATATGACCACTCTTTAACACAGATAAATCGGGTTAATTTTGACTGGTAATGTAAATTGGGTGTGGTGAACATGACCCAGCCATGGGCACTCACAGCCCAGAGAGCCAAATGTGTCCTGGGCTGCATCCAAAGCAGCGCGCAGCCAGCAGGGAGGAGCCGTGCCCCTCTGCTCTGGTGAGACCTCACCTGCAGTGCTGCAGGTGGTCCCAGCACAGGAAGGACATGGACCTGTTGGAGTGAGTCCAGAGGAAGCCACCAAGATGATAGAGGGGTGGAACATCTCTCCTGTTGGGAAGGGCTGAGAGAATTGGGTTTGTTCAGTCTGGAGAAGAGAAGGTTTTGAAGTGACCTCATTGCAGCCTTCCGGTACCTGAAGGGAGCCTGCAAGAAAGATGCAGAGAGATGTTTCAGAAGGACAGGTAGTGACAGGCTAAGGGGGAATGGTTTCCAACTGAAAGACAGGAGGTTTAGGTTAGATACTAGGAAGAAATTATTTTCCTGTGAGGCTAGTGAGGCATTAGAACAGGTTGCCCACAGTAGCTGTCGACGTCCCATCCCTGGAAGTGTTCAAGGTGAGTTTGGATGGAACTCTAAGCAACCTGGTCTAGTGAAAGGTGGTGCTGCCCATAGTAGGGGTTGGAACTAGATCATCTTTAAGGCTCATTGCAATCCAGACCATTCTATGATATGAGCCAACCCATTGCATTTTGGCAAAGTAATGCTGCTGCAGGCTGTGTTTTTCACATGTTACAGAGAATTCCATTCTTCACAAGAAATGTGATGGGTGAAGGCAACTTTTAATCCAACAAAACAGGTGATTGCAGAAAGAGTCATCCAGTCATAAATGGGATATCATAAAAGGGATAAATAATTTTGTGAAAAAATTGTGAATTCACATAGTCTGTCTTAGCCAGGAACATTTCTGTGTTAAGAAAATACCTGTGTTCCTTTTAGAAACCCTAATGAGTTGTTCAGCCTTTTTACATGTTTTGTACTGTATTACATGTAAATTCTGCTACTTACGTTGCAAGGGTTTTGTGTTCATTGTAGCAGTGACTTTGCCTGCTGTCTGTGAGCTAGAGGCTGTTTGGCCTTTGCCATCCTGTACATGTTAAACTTAGCAGCAGTTATGGAGCATTGTTTTAATACATGATGTTTTAATCTACCTGAATCATGTACGTGAGTTAACTCACAATCAAGTGCTTGACAGCTTCTGGGTAGGATAAGTGATAATGATACTTACTGTCCAGTTTGTCTTGTGCAATAAATGGTAAGTTAGCTGAGACAGCTAAGAGATAGTTAGCCTCTGGCAAAGAAAGTTCTCAGAACAGCTGTAACTACATACTATATAGCTTGGAAAATGTTCATACTTTCAGAAACTTAGGTATAAATACAGGAAAAAAGTCTGTCGGTAGATGAAATTGTGAGGCTCAGCACAGATTATTCTCACCAGCTTTGCTAGAGACCTCCTATGAAAAATTACTAAACTATTCAAGGTTCTACTAGGCTCAAATAGTGCTCCTCTCATTACAGCTCTGACACAAATTTCAGTAGTTTGAAATAAAATATTTTAATAGGACATTACCCCATGGCTAGGCTTCCTCTCCCATAAATCATAAAACATTTTCCTGGAATTGGCCCATTAGATTCTGAGTTGTTTGCAGAGAGTAAACTACCAGGTCTAAGTTTGATGGTGCTGTTCCAGTTTAACCTGTGATAGCTGAGGTGTGGACATGGCACTGCTTCTTAAGCCAAAACCACAGAGTGGTTTTTGCTGTGGGGCTTTGTGGATGTCTATGGATATGGAGACTCTGTTACTGCCAACTTCACAAAGTCACCTGACACTTTCCATGAAGAGAAAGTACAGCCTACTGAAAGAGATTTTACATCATGGGACACTCCATTGTCCTGGCTGGCAGAAGGCAGAATGGTCTGTGTGTTAGTAATGTCTTCAACTGCTGCAGCAGTTTGCTGCAATGCTTATGAGTCAGAGCCCTATATTTCTGATGAGAAGATACTCAGAGGAGTTAGAAGCCGGTCACACAGAACTTAACGATGGTTTTCAAATATTTGTGTTATCAACTGTCACAAAACAAAAATTGTTTTCCTCCTTTCACTTCCTCTAGAGTGTATAAAACACATGCAGTTAACCAACCATTCTAAATTTCTGAAAATTTACAACTTACTAAAAAAACCTGGGACTTTTCTGCAAAATTAATGAGGACTTTTTCCACAATAAGGTTTGTATAGAATGACTTGCTTAGAGCAATAACAAAATAGAGCAAAACAACTGTCAGGCTAATCCCTGCAGCAGGGAGTGGGAATCTGGGAAAAAGTTGTCATCACTTGTTATCTGCCTAGTTGCAGAGGTGTCATAAAGTGTCTTAAATGACCTGAGTGTACTTGAAGAGTATTAATACTAGACAACGAGGAGAAAGATGCAACTAAATCTTAACATACTGGTATCTGGAAGAAAGTAGATAAGTTTAATAGCTCAGAGTTCATTTGTCCAGGATAAAAGATGAAAGTATCAAGGAAAATAAGCCATCATGTAACTGTGGATTTGTGCTGGAGAGGTATTTGTCTAATAGAGACTTAACTCTAGTGCACTTGCTAATTTCAGTAAATATAAAGGGGTGCATTTAAATGGGTTATCTCTGATTAGAAGCTTTGAAAGGCAATGTGATTCCACTCCATGGAAGCCAATGAGCTAGGTAAACTTCCACTCCTTAGTTACAAAGAGCCTGATATTAATAATCTGGGTGATGACACTAGGTTGATATGTTGTTATTATTATATTGTCTATAATGCTTATAATTTTGTCAGTTGTTTCCTGTATTATTTATTGGCCCATTGTATTTGCTTCCTATTTATCAGGGCAAATGGATTTTTCTAAGCATGTCAGGGGTACAATCCTCTGCCTCACTATTGCCTCCATGCATTCTAATGTGTGCTAACAGTAACATTAAGGACTATGGCTGTGCACCTTTTGCCCTTGACTGCCATCTGCCTTTTCACCAGGCCCAGTACTGTGATAAAAATTATCAAGCAAAGCAAGCTGTCAGTGTGGTATGCCTGGGTATAAGTGTAGGTTGACATTTAGGTTCATGGGTGTTAGTATGTGTGGTGTACAGATTGGTAAGCAGCACACGTGCATAATTGTATTAAACTTGCTCAGGAGGCTTTCAAAAAATGCAGAGAACCTGCATTCTGCTGCTGCACCTCCAAGACTGGATGCATTAAGAATAATTAACAAGGAAGGAAACAAATTGTGAATGGATAGGTGCAAGCAGACTGAGATAGAAGAGTAATAAGACAACCATCCCCACAGTGACCAAATAAAGTGACATTTAAAAGTTAACTGGAAACACGTACTGGAGTGCTGTGTAAGAAAACCCCAGGGACAAGGAAAGAAATACAATCACTTTCAAAAAAACATGCTAATATAGCCCTACATGTAAGGGATATAATGACAAAACAATCCCCAAGCTAACAACAGTTTAATTGGAGATGCAGTTGCGTAAGCCTGAAACAGGTATGAAACGTGGAAATCTCTAGCAAAGCATTCGTTATCCTGCACCACTGTAAACAAACCAAGCTACTTTTTTTGTCATTAGAAAATTATTAGGGGCATTATTGATAAATTGGGTTAATTGATAAATTGGAATTTATTATCATAAAGTTTCTTGTTTGTGGAAGAGGTGATAATGGTTCAGGTAACAGGAAAATTGTTTTGAAGTAATGATTAGAGTTCTGTCTCTCTCCTTTCAGCTCTTCTTCCCACATTACTCCCACTATAGTCAGCCATCGCCCTACCTGTCCTCCATCAGGAGGACTTACAAGAGACTAAGCTTACTCCTTCTGCCATGGTGTAGGACAACCAGGAGAAGAAAAGAACTCGGTACTTTTATTGATCCTGTTTGCTCCTGCTTCTGCCTTGCATCCCTCCAACTCTTTCCTCAGAAGCCAAGGTTATGCAAATAGGAAGTAAAACTAACTCTTCAGGTTGTATAGGTTGCTGAAATAACTGATTATTGCTGTCTTATTCCAAATAAAGCAGATAATCTGCTAATTTGCTTCCTACTTTGTTTGGGCAAAAAGTTGTTTTTTTCACTTGTGAGAGACTGAACAGGCTGCATTTGGAATCCAGGAACGAGCTACGTTCAGAGCAGTCTAAATAGAGATTGCACAGGCATGTCTGTTTCTGAAGCCACTACACAGAGGGAGGACTTTCCGGAAGAACCCCTGAGAGCAAAGGTGTGGCACAAATCCTTGCACAGGGCAGATCCAAACTGGAAGGTTAACCCTAAAAGCACCAGCAACATGTTAGATTCAGAAACCATCCCAAAAGTTAAATAGAAATTGCCCACTTAGAAGCTGATTGGCTAGTGGGACAGACTCTAGCTAGTCTTGTTGCCTGGGAAGTTTACCTACAAAATCTGTGACTCAGCATAGACTTTTTAAATAAAGGAGTTGGACCATGTGCATGGGTAAGGGCAATAGCAGCCGGCCCAGTTAGCAAAAACGCATGGACTGTTGAAGAATAAGTCAAATACACTGGAGACTGTGGGTTTCACTTGTACATAGTCAGCATCCACAGAGAATAACATTGACAAGATGTGAAAATCTATTACTCTGGCAAATCTAGAGATGAGGCTCCATTATCAGCGTCAGTGATGTATCCATTGCTATTCCTTGCTTCCTGTACATCACCCATTAAACAGGCAAAATTTTGGCCATTTTGAAGAATGAAGGATCCCCCCCAAAATATTGCTCCTTCTAAATACCCATTCTCTTTCTTATACCTAGTTCCTGTGGGTTCAAGTGGGGATTTTTTTGTTGTTTTGTGGGGCTTTGTCCCTGTTTTTGTTTGTTTGTTTTTTGTAAATCTGCCTTAAAATACACATGAAACCTGATGACTTGCATCTGTGTTCCTAGCTGGTATGTATGGTCTGCCTAGAAGAAAAATGGCTTTTTTCTTACATGAGGGGGAAGCTGAGGAAGCACAAGAGAAGGTAAGAATAAGAGAAAAGTCATAATGGGAATAAGAAACAAATCAAGTTAAAACTAATTTATGGGAAAAAATTCAGGCCAGGGAATGTGAAATGGAGGTTCCTGGCAGTTAGTGGAAAGCCCATTTGACTGAGCCAGTTCTTTTGCCTCCTCATGGCTGCTGCAGGTTTTTCTCATAGCTGGCATGTAATGTCAAAACGAATTCTACGCTTTGTTTCATCTGATAGGTGTACTTGGAACCTCCTGAATAAGCAACCAACACAACCTCGCACAGAAGCAATTATGATTGTAGTTGGTTAGAGGATGATCTTAGGGATAAAAAAGACTCAGTAGAGATTGTAAACAAGTACCATTTTTATCATGCTACCATGGCTCAGGTACACTATTAATTTTTGTTACGGTTAAAGGAGTGTTATACCTATTTAAGAAACAAGTGCCTTAATGCTGCTGCAATTGTGGAGAGGCTGAATTGAGGGTTAAGGCAATCCACCTTCAGAGATCTCAAATTTCAGTCATGATGAAAGTGCTTTTTTCCAGGCATGGCTTATTCAACCAAGGATTACATTGTTGTGTAATTTTACTCAAGAAACAGCCTGGCTATTAGGAGACACTGGTGAGTAGAAAATTTGTTGTTTAAAGGATTGTGATTGTGATAGTTACCACAAGCCCTGCAACACACCATACAATCAGTTTAGGAATGAAGGTCTGCAGTTATATTGAGGTTTGTATTTGATGGCCAGGCTTTGCCAGAGGCCCTCTGGAAAATCAAAGTGCTGGTTTCAAGAATTGGTAAAGATGTTAGTGCAGATGGTACTTGAAATATCATAGATGGAACCTTTCCTACTGTATTGTTTCTGAAAGTACACGTGTGATCTGGGTTTGTACCTCTTTGGAAATTCTTTTATTTTTAATTCAGATAACAGCAAGTAAATTGCTGCCAAAACATTATGGAACTATGCTGCACATAGCTACCATATTTTCTTGTCCTGAGAAATTCTGCTTGCTTCTTTTTTTTTTTTTTTTTTTTTTTTTTTCATACCTTGGCTTAAAGAAAGCAGCATTAAATTGTATTGGAAGCTAAATTGAGTAAACTGTACCAATACTGCTGTTCAGATCCCTACCACTGGCTTTCTTAATATGTAGTCCTGGCATATGGAGCCATGTTAACACGTGATGGTAGAATTTCTAGCTAAGCATGCCATGGTGGTGCATTTTCTCCCCCAGTGTTTCCTTATGTCTGCAATGACATTGTTGAGAGCAGTATTCTTGTGCTGCAAATGTACTTTGGCCAAGCACCTAAATTCTTGCAAGTTAGATAATCCCCACTTTGAAAGCATGAGGACAGCATGCAATTTCCCTGAAAGAAAGAATAAATTAGTGGCAGATATATGGACACCACATAGAGGTCAACTCTTTATCCAGTTATCTAGCTGGAAGGAATGTTGAATCTGTGTTGATATAGTGTATTTCCTCTTATGGCTCAATGACTTGCATTAATCACTTGATGGGAGGAAGAGGGATATTGCGAAGGCATTCTGTAAAACAACCACTGTCAACAAGAATTTTGACAGTTGAGTTTAAAGACTTGTAGTTTTAAATTTGGATTCTATTTAGTAAAAATTTTTTAGAAAACAAGTTGTCCAAGAATAGAGTGAAAATAAATAGTGACTTATCTTACCCTTGTAATGATTTGCTGATTATCTTCACAAAGTGGAAGTGTTTGTAGGAGGATGTACTTCGATTTCAAATACAAGCAGGGCTTTGTAAACATATTCAAGTCACTGTGCACATGGCAGCTTTGTTTGCTCCTAGAACCTACTCTAGATGGGTTATATATTAAAAATCTCACACAACAGTTACATTATTGTGCAATTACTATCTTTAAAGGTTTGTTAAAATACTTTGCAGTTTTCTTTCTAATACCGTAGAAGGTCTGCTATCCATCCAATCATAGATTTTTGCATTACAAAGTTATTTTGGCGCCATCTCCAAAAAGCACATAACAAGTGTGCTGCAGTATTGGGCCTTTCTGGTTTGCCGTGTAGCTGGATGCTGGCTGGGTATCTGTGACTGTTCAGTTCCAAAAGAGCCATTTTGTGGTTGTGGGGTTTGGGGGTTTTTTTGTGATATGATTCATAATTCACTGTCTTCAAGATCCACCACCCACAACTACTTTTTGGCCAAATTTAAGACTGGAAAGAGGGGACCCAGTAGTCACTGAGTCACTTCTGTTTTGCGCCAACAAGTTGCTCTCTTGCTGATTAGCCACCTGCTTTTGATCTGGATTATATCCAGACCTGCTCCAGCTGGCCAGAGAATGGGAAAGTCAGCTGTAGTCAGGGATACCTGCAAAGCACTGAGAGCTACAGCAAAGCATCTTTGAAGAGAAGCACAGGGAAAGGCAAATTAAAGGGAGAGCAAGGGGAAAAAAAAGGCAAGGAGCCAATTTCTGATCTCAGCATCACTGATGTCACTAATATGAATTTGGTCCACAGAGTGCTGAGGAAATGAGAATAGAAACAGGTCAGAGAGAAAGGTGACAGACTAGCACAGGTGACAGGGAGGGAAAAATTAATCATGTCTCAACTGTAGTCTTAGTGGCTACTCTGCTTTAACACTTGTAATGTCTTTTACTCATCCAAGAACATAAAATTAGTAAAATCATTCCAACAGACTTCTTGTCTTTCATAGCAGCTCCAGCCAGGGATTTGTACTGGTGGTGCAGTTATCTGCAGATCCATTTGAAAAGCAATATGCACAGATCTAATGAAGAGGAAAAGGTTTAAATCTCATGTTTCAAGTGAAATCCTATAGTAGCAAACATCCTTATACTTTAGATCTTCCTTCTTGTAATGTTCTACACATTTCCAAGGTTGCTTAATTTTCCGGTGAATACCAACAGGCTTCAACTATGCTTTAGAACATGTTCTTGTAAAAAAGTGCAACAAACACACAAAAAACTACCTTCCTGAAATATTTTCTTTTGAAAATGTTTATGAAACTCCATTGGTGAGTCAAAAAAGATAAAAATAAATGTTAAGTTTGCTGCAAGGATTTATTTAGTTGTTTCACTAGACTATTTGTTCTGAAAGTAGTTTTTCTTCTTCTAAAATAAGAAGCAAAAAGTATGCATGAAGAACCCTTCATCTGCTTTTAAGTATTCTTCAATCTAAAAAAACTGTGTTTAATTAATTATTTTTTTATAGTGAGTCCATTCTAAATTCTTTCTTTTTTTTGAACATTTGCCCCTCGAAAGTTGTTGGGGTGGTTTTTTTGCTTGTTTTGGTTTGGTTTTTTGGATTTTTTTGGTACATTGACTGGCAGTCATAAAACTGAGGCAAATAGCTAATTTCATGTGTCTAGGTACCTACAAGGGTTAATATGATTCAGTATGGTAATGTACATTGCAGTTACTGCCTTTCACTAAAGAGAAATAAGGCTTTGGAATTCTTTGTCCACTTGAATAACAGTATGATTTTTGGAAGTGCTGTGTTTGAGAAGTCCTGCTGAACTGAGGAAAGGGAAGCATTGTCTCATATTCCTATTTGCAGAGAGTACAGGGGTTTTTTGCTGGATTTTTTTTTTGTATGTGTGAATTTATTTGAGATTGTCTTTGACTTGAAGCTGACAAACTTTGTCAAGCTTGAAAAATAACCTCTCACAAAAAAGAAAAAAAGCAAAGAAAATTCTACTTCAGTTAGTTACAGTCTTAGACATAACTAAGACAGATACTGCATATTAAAATACAGACATACCCCTGCCCCTAGAAACAGAACTGTCATCTGAGGTCAACAGTTTACATTAATAAGATATTTGAAATTCTCATTTCCAGATATTTCTGTTGCAGTTTGATTTCTTTTGTTGTATATTACCCCAGCCACCCAAATTTGCAAGTGGAAGCAGTCTTACAGCCTCAGACAACCCCTTGTAGAACTGCTGCTCACACAGGACTGTCCCTGTGTTTCAGCAGCATTGCCTGCAGTATTTAACACTTGTCATGTTTACAGATTTCCAACTTGAAGCCTAAACAGAGCAGGTGTGTGATTAGCTAATTAACTCAGCCAGCTGAGCTTTTTAAAAGTTAATTTAAGTGTAGCATATATTACATACAGACCCCAGTTTTTAATACTGCTGGATGAGGTCATTCTCTCCTAATTTGGAAGAGGCTTCAGTAGGGATAGATACGTATTAGGGGGTCAATAGGATTGTACAATTCTCTGCAATGGAAGTCAAATTATGTTATTCAGCAAATATTTATGTTTAAGATTTGAAAATATCTGTAGGTTTTTGCAACTCAGTTCCAAAGTTGAAGAAATTTCAGCATTTGAGATGTCTTGCTGTAGTAAGTTTACAAAATACCTTAATGCTATTATTTTGGAAAAATAAATATAATTGTTCTTTTTTTTTCACTATTGTACTTATATTTCTTGTAGAAATAATTTTTGTTTCCCTTAGCAGCAGCTGGAGCTGAGTTATGCTCCATATCTTCCTGGTAAAATTTGTCTAAATACAACCTTTAGGGACAGAAATTTGCACTAAGCTGCTAGTATAAATTCCA
This sequence comes from Corvus moneduloides, assembly GCF_009650955.1. NCBI lineage: Eukaryota > Metazoa > Chordata > Aves > Passeriformes > Corvidae > Corvus > Corvus moneduloides. The sequence continues at coordinate 65,186,635 of NC_045511.1, forward strand.
GTATGCTATAAATGCAGCCAGTCCACTTCTTACCATGGCAGCTTCTCTATTAGTCCATTGATAAAGGATCTCCCCACAGTAATCCTCCTTGGAAAAGTGATCTGCTCTTTGTTGTATGCTTACTAGCAAATACGAGTGAAACCCAGGATGTGATTATAAAGGTTTCTTCCTTTCGAGCTTGATTGGCTTTTCTTTATCATGTCTTAACCAAAAGTCTGCTCACTGCAAAGATAGCCTTTTCCATTTGACTGGGAGAAGGAGTCACGAGATGATCATGTGCAGCACACTTCCATGTTTGCCTCCCAGCAGTTCCTCGTCTCCTATCTGGCAGCTGCTAGCTTGGAGGTGAACCCCATGCTGCACTGGGTTGGTCCAAACCAGATTCCACTTCAGCTGTTTCCAAATAAAAAGAATCATCTTTCAAAGTTGAGACTGCTGTAAATTGCCAACATTTGTTAACACAAAGCATAGTTGTGAAGATGTGATTTGATTACATAGGACCATAATTCTCAAATGGTCTGATTTCAGGCAAGTGCTTTGAGAAAGACCCTTCAGCCTCTTATTAACATCCCTTTTATATGCTGCTCATTGAGAAGATCCCCCTGATGCATGAATTGCGGCCAGGAATAATGAGGATATATTAGGAAATCTTAGGAAATGAGATGACACTTTGACATGACTATGGCTAGGGTCTATGACTGACATCATAGTGGTGGGGTTGCTCTAATCTCTGGCAGAATGATTTATCACGCATTACAGAACACATGCAGATAAGTTCCTTGTATCATATATAGTAAAAAGATCCTGAAATCCCTAATAAAAATGTTTCTCTGAATACTGTAGTGCAGAATTATATTAGATAAATGTGAAGTATATGTACTGGAAATGCATCCAAAAAACTGTTTTTCTCTAAGCATAGAAGTGTATTTGACCTCTTAGAAAAAATGGAATTTAGCACCATCTGAACAAATATTTTTCTGCTGGCAATGCCTGCTGTTTCCTAAAAGGATGTTCTAGTTCTTCATAGGATTCTCCTTTCATTTGCTGCTTGTACAGTCTCACAGTTTCTCTAAGAATAAGAGTAAAGAAATTGATACTTCAGACTCATCTTTCTAGCTTATAGAAGTGACAGAGAAGACAACATCCTCTTTCTAAGCAAGAACATTCTGTTTTCTAGCTTACAGACCACAGATAATGCATGAGAAATTGCTTGAGAAAGTTCTCATGATTTTTCTTGGGAAAGTTATGGAAGAGCTGCTTTTTTCTCATTCTTTCTCAAATCAGGGTAATGTAAAAAGCAGTCTCTAGTTTGAATCAAGGCACAGTATTCTTTGTCTAGATGCTATACAATCTCATGTAACATGATGTAGGAATTTTTATCGGTCTTGATATCATGTCAATAACAATATTAGCACAAAATAATCAATTTGAAATGTTTTTTATTCTATCCTGCATGTTAAAATTATTTGTTTCTTTGATAGTTTTTCAGCCCAGTCACTTAGTCATTCCTGTAACTTCCTGTAGTTCAGAGATTCCAAGATATGCTGCAAGTACTGAGAATAGTTGGAGGTTAAAAGAAGTGCCAAAATCTGTTTTAATCTTCACCATGGTTTGAAGTAAGAAAAACATCAAGGCATGCTTTAAATGCAAGCTGAAAGTCAAAGACGCATCTGGTATGTAGGAAGTGCTTGTATAGCTTTTTGAACCCTCCAGGAACTGGATTTATATATTAAATATTTATAGCTTAGCTGTGAGTGCTTTTGTATTCTGGTTTCTTCACCTTACAACAGGTTGGGTTGCAGGCAAAGTTACTCATTCAGAGTTTTGGTGGTCTGGTCTACTCTGAGTGTCATTGAAGTGGTGGAAAGTGGTGTATTGCTGCTTTTCCATAGTGACTTGCAAGTAGCTCTTTAATGTAAATACCTTCATTGCTTCACAGCTGGTGCAAGTGGTTTGCCCATAACAGGTTCGTATTTTGTCCAGAAACTGTAATTCCATGTTTTTTTTCCCAAAAGAGGGATTTTCACTCCTGTAAAAAAACAGCCTGCAAAAAGCTGGCTATGTGTTGTGCTATATGTTTCTCACAGCTTTTTAGAAAGCTTTTAGAATAAAGATGTTTTTAGAGAAAAATATTTTTCAACTTCCAGGTATAACTACACCTCCAGATATAATCAGAATGTGACTATGCTGGTTTTCCCTAATTTCAGTAATTTCGTATCATTTTTGCTGTAACGTTTTCCTAGGCATTGTGACAGAAGGGAAGAACTTAACATTCTTAAATAATAGTTTTTGATCTTCTGTGTCATTTAGCTTTTTCTGATCCATCTGCCATTGTGCAGGAAAAGGAAGTTTTCATAGCTGGGGCACATCTTTTTCTTCCTGCTTTCTGACTGGAAATGTAACCTAGTATGATTACAGCAAAGAATTTGATTTGCACAGGACTTTGGGTATTAATGACATTGAGCACCATCTGAATACAAGTTGCTCAGAAGAAATCCATGAAAAAAAGACAACAAAGTAATTTTATAAGACTGAGACTATGTCGCGGGTTCGGTTTGTAACTGGGCAGAAACACCAATTTAGTGTAGTGGTTTGGTCCAAAATACTCATTACTGTTTATCTACTGTGAGATAAGAATTAGGAGAAATGCAAAACAGGCACCAAACTTGAAAGAATATAAAGAAGTTTATTAACAGACCTAAAAGAAGAAAAAAAATTATACCACCTTCAGAACTCTCCTCCTCCCCCCAACTTCCTCCCTTCTCCCACTGACAATGTGAAAAGACAACCCTTAAGATGTTCAGTCTGTTTACCACTTCCATAATAACCTTGTTCAGTCCATTTAGAAAGAGAAGTCTCTTCTTGCTCATGCTATGAAAACATTATCACAACGAGACAGCTGCCCACTTCCAAATACTGTTCAGTCCATTTAGGAAGAGGAGTCTCTCTGCCCGCATGTGAGTCCCTTCCCCCGACTTGCAGCTTTTCCCGCAACTGCTTTCGAGGGTCCACTCTTGAAGGTTTTTGGGGTACAATTTTAAGGTTGAGCCATTCAGAAACAAAAACAGAGGCCCTTCTCCTTCCCTGGGAGCAAAGGGTCTTCATCATCTTCATCTTTAGGACTATCTCTGGGAGCATCTCTAGGAACTGAGGTTTTCTCCTTTCCCATTTGGAGCAAAAGTCCTCATCTGGTTCATCTCTCCCTGTCCAAACTTCTCATGAAATTACAGCTGCGTCAGCATCTGCCTATCTCAACGCAGGTGCTTTTGCTCACGAGTTGAACACTCCACCCCCCCGATCTTCATGAAATTACAACAGGATACTCTGATATATCATAGCTTCACAACAGAATTTCAGCTTTAAGCATCTCCTCTCTCTCTTCCCTCAGGTTTTCAGCTCTTCACAGCAGTAAAAGGGTTAATCTCACCTCGGCCTTGCAGCTTTGCAGCTGGAATGTTGAATTTTTCTTATCGCAGTGGAGAGGGGGGAGAGCCGAGCCGCTCCGGCTGCCCACGGCAAGGCAGTGGGGGGGGTTCCACGGCTGGAACAGGTCCATGGCTTCAGGATGGCCGTGGCCTGGCCTGGCCTGGCCCGAGCAGGGCCTGGCCAGGCCCACTGGCCCCCACACGGGGCCCGCAGCCACCTGTGCCAGCGCCGGAAACGAGAGAAAGCTTGGAGGGGGAGTTTGCCTATTCTTAAATGTGGATCACAGAGGTGATCACAACTTTAAGTGGCTTAGAGAATTGTCCATATTCAAACTGGCCAGCTGATAGGTTCTATCAGTTCCTAGAGGAAACTGTAAGCACCCCTTAGCAAGGACATCCCTTCCGGGACTATGCTTGCTAACCTATGACAGACTACCACTCTCACAGTTTCAACTACCAGAAGTATTCCTCTGTGGGTTAGTTTCTTTCCTGACAAATTCATGGGCTTCACTTTAACAAACATAGGTTAAAAAATGAGGATGAAAACTAAGCAAAAATCCCCTAACAGTTCTTAACATCTGACAAGATATTACAAAATGAGCACTTTGTGTCCGAGTAGTACAGTTGTTAGCATCACTACCCTTACAGTAAAGAATTTCTTCCTAATAGCTAACCTAAACATGATCTCTTCCAGTTTAAAATGATTGTCCCTTGTCAATATCTGCCCAGAAAAAAAGTCCCTCTCCCTCGTTATTATAAGCCCCCTTAAGGTACTGGAAGACTACAGTGAAGTCTCCCCAGAGCCTTTTTTTCCAGGATGAACAAGCCCAGGTCTTTCAGCTTGTCTTCACAGGAGAGGTGCTCCATCTCTCTGATAATCTTCATGACTCTTCTCTGAATCTGCTCCAACAGTCACGTGTCTTTTCTGAGCTCATTCAGCACTCTAGGTGGGATCTCACAAGGGCAGAATGAGGGGCAGAATCCCCTTCCTCGCCCTGCTGGCCACCCGCCTTGTTATGCAGCCCAGGACACGATTGGCTCTCTGGGCCGTGAGCACACACTGCTGGGTCATGTCCAGCTTTTCATCCCCAAGAAACCCCAAGACTTTCTCCTAAAGGCTGCTCTGCTCCCAATGAGTTCTTCTGCCGGTCTGTACTCGTATCTGGGACTGCCCTGACCCAGGGGCAGCCCTTTGTGCTTGGACTTACTGAACTTCATGAGATTCCCATGGGCCCACTTCTCAAGATAGTCCAGGTCCCTCTGGATAGGTTCCTGTCTTTTCATTGTCTCAGCTTCTTGTCATCTGCAAAACTGCTGAGGGTGCACTTGATGTCACTGTTGATGTCGTTGAGGAAGATACTGAAGAGCATCAGTCCCCAGACAGAGTCCTGAGAAACACCACCCCTCACTGGCCTCCACCTGGACATAGAGCCATTGACCACAAGTCTCTGGCTGTGTCCATCCAGCAGATTCCTTATTCACTGAATAGTACATCCATCAAATCCATGTCTCTCCAGTTTGGAGGTAATGATGTCATTTGGGACCATAAAGGCCTTACAGAAGGAGATACGAGACATCTGTCAATCTTCCCTTGTCCTTTCCATTGCTGTCACTGCATCATAGAAGACCACCAGATTGGTCAGGCATTTGCTCTCAGTAAAATTTGCTGGCTGCCTCAAATCACCTCCTTGTCTTTTCTGTCCCTCAGCATATCTACAAGGAAGATTTACTCCATGATCTTCCCAAACATGTAGGTGGGGCTCACTGGTCTATAACTCCACAGATCTTCCTTTCTCCTATTTTTAAAAGTGGGAGTGAGGTTTCCCTTTTTCCAGTCTCTTCACCTGTCTGCCAGGACTTTTCAAATATGATGGAGAGTGACTTGGCAACAAAAGCCACTTTCCTCAGGACCCTGAGGTGCATTTCATCAGATCTCATAGACTTGTGGCTGTTCAGCTTCATCAAGTAATCCCAGACCTGCTCTTTGCTTATAGAGTGCAGGACTTTGCTCCCCAACACCCACAGATAGGATCAGGAACTTGAGAGAAGTGGGAAGCCTGGCTGTCAGTGAAGACTTAGAGCAAAGAACTTAGTGAGTACCTCAGCCTTCCAGTTACCACTGGTTCACCCTTCTCACTTACCAGGGTGGATACTCTCTACTTGGCCTTTCTTTTCTGACCTATGTATTTACAGAATCCCTTCTTGTTATTCACATCTCTTGCCAAGTCTTGTTCCAGCTTTGCCTTGACTTCCGTGATGCCATCCCTACACATCCAAATTATATCCCAGTACTCTCCCCAGACTACCTGTCCCTGCTTCCACTGGCGGTACGTTTGTTTCTTACTCCTCAGTTTGTTGAGCAGACACTTGCTTAGCCATGCTGTTTTCCAGCCTGCCTTCCATGATTTCCAACACACTGGGATAAAGATCTCTTGTGCTCTACGAGAGCTCTGATCAGCCCCTCTATTCTTAAGGAAAGTTACCTAGGGGACGACCTCATTCACCATTTTTTCCCAACAGTTGGAATTCTACTCTTGCAAAGTTCAGGGTCTTGATTTTGCTCCTTGCCAGGCCCAAACTCCTTGAGATCACAAACTCAACCAGCCTTGTTACAGCCAAGGCTGCCTCTGATCCTAACTCATTTGATGTGCTCACCCACCTCATTAGTGATTACCGGGTCCAGTAATGTCTCACCTCTGGTTAGTTTGTCTAATACCTGTACCAGGAAGTTGTCCCCTACACTCTCCAGGAGTCTCCTGGATTGCTTGCTGTATTGATTTCCCAGCAGATGACCAGGTGGTTGAAGTCCTCCATCATGATGAGAGCTTGTGAGTGTGATGCTTCCCATATCTGAAGCAAAATGCTTTGTTGACAGGTTCCCCCGGTCAGGCAACCTGTAGCAGACCCCTGCCACCAGGTGTCCTTTGTTGGTCTGCTTCTTGATTTTCACCCACAGGGTCTCAGTCTGTTCATGGCCGTTTCCCAGAGGAGCTCTTCACGATCTGACCCTTCCTTAACATTGAGCACAGTGCTCCCACCCCTCCTTCCCAGCCTGTCTCCTGAAAAGCTTGTGGCCCTCAACTGCAGTGCTCCAGTCATGTACCTCATCCCACCATGTTTCTGTGATAGCAGTTAGGTCATAGTTTTCTAATTGCACCATGGTTTCCAGCTCCTCTTGCTTGTTACCTGTGCTGCATGAATTGGTGTAGAGGCACTTCAGTGGGGCTATCCACCTCTTCATTTTCTGGGAAGAGCCCTCTTTAGTTCTTTTGGGATGATTTACAGGTATTTCCCTGCTGTTCCCTAAAGTGCTGTTGTTCCTGGTTCCTTGCTGATAAACCAGTAGAGCATCCTCTTTCTCTGCTAAATGTAGTTTAAAGCTTTACTAGTACGTCTTGCCTGCTTGTTCCCCAGAGAAAGTGTCTGAACACTTCAGTACCAAGGTTTGTTTAAGCACAGCACAGAGATGTAGCAGTGTTTATAAAATGTATTCCTAATTCTGCAGAACCCTGAAGGCCAGAGCATGAAAAACCATCTGGAAATAAAAAGAAAGGAATATTGTGCTGAGTCTAATAAGGCCCATTCTTTTTTTGTGAGAAAGCTGTTGAATGCATGACCATGTGCTCAACAACAAATAATGCCTAAATAAGCAAGTAAGGCCAGCTTCTTAATAATTATAATCAAGGTCAACATTTTTAAAAGTGCAAACTACTAATTACAGAAATATGAGGCCTAATCTTACAATCTTTCCCACAGGGAGAGTTTTCTTGGCTACACTAACAGTGCTCACCAGTGTAAATATTGGAGTCAAAGAATGTTTTGTGTAAGAACAGACCTTAAAGATCCTTCAGTTCCAGACTTCTTGTCATGGGCAGGGACACTTTCCACTAGACCAGGTTGCTCAGAGCTCCATCCAACCTGGCCTTGAACACTTCCAGGGACAGGGTATCTACAGCTTCTCTGGGCAACCTGTTCCTGTGCCTCACCACCCTCTCAGGAAAGAATTTCTTCCAAATATCTTATCTAAATCTGCTCTCTTTCAGTTTGAAGCCATACCCCTTGTCCTGTCACTAGAAGCTGTTTTAAGAAGTCCCTCTCTAGCTTTCTTGTAGACCTCCCATATGGACTGGAAGGCTGCTTTAAAGTCTCTCCAGAGCCTTCTCTTCTCCAGGCTAAGTTCAGCTCTCTCAGCATGTCCTCATAGAAGCGGGGTTCCATCCCTCTGATCATCTTTGTGGACTTCCTCTGGACCTGCTTTAACAGGTCCATGCCTTTCTTATGTTGGAGCTCCAGTTATAATGTTTCCATAAGTGATCCATTCATAGATGCAGACAAATAAAAAATGTCTCATTTCACCTTCTTCAGTCATGAGGGAGATACTTGGGTTTAAAAGCAGTTTATTTAGAAGCTCTTGGAGGAGATTCAAATCTGACCAAAACTCAGGTGTTCTGAATTTCGTTGATTGTTTAATTTAAATCACTCCTGCAGAGTCATTTAAATTGAGCTGGCAAAGTGAGTAGATAAGAAAGCAGGCAGACTTTCATCTTGTTTCCATTGTTTATGACAGATTGGGTGGTGCCTGGAGGAAGGTGCCTGCATGTATAAACAAGCTCTAAGGTAATATATTGGCAAGTCTGCATGTGCTGAAAATTGAGCATGCATCATGCTGAAATGATGCTTCCTCAACAGAGAAAAACAGTCTTTGTAGATGCTTGTCTCAGAGATGTTTCACAAGATGTCTAAGGTTTTTGGAAGAAGTGGTATAGATGCCAGACTTGTTAAACTTTCTCTAAAAATTAACCTGTACCTGCTGAAAATGAAATTAAATGTACTTACTCCTAATTTTCTATGCCTAATAGGGAAAATACGTTCGTTACTTTTGGTTAATTGAAATTTGTTAGATAAATTTAGATGAAACTCAGCCAATTTTCCTTCCCTACAAGTTCTTCACCACTTCTGTGATGATGTTTTCCACAGTCCTCAGATTTGCCAGAGATTATTTTTCTTGTAATGCTGAAAAGTGAGAATTTATTCAGGTACTGTTCAACTTTTTCTGTAAACCTTCCTTTCAGAAAGTATATCCAACTTCCTGCATCTCTCTGACCATGGGACATAGTATAACTCTGTGCTATGCCTGGTTTTGTGTGCTGAACAGGTATTTTCTTAATTTTTGCAAACATTCAAATAATTTTAATTTCATTCCAAATTCAATCTCTTTAATTCCAAATTAAATTTCAATCAATCAAATTGTTGTAAACTTTCACTCACAGATTTGAGTAAATATGATATTAACTAGCATGCTCCCTTTCTCTATAATTTTTGGAAAATGAGCCCTGGTTTTGCAGGCTGGCAGTCAGGACAGAATGTTTAAGTCACTTAACATGGAAGAGTTTAGGTCCCTAGAAACTAAGTGGAAGCATGGAATCCATGAGGGCAATGAACCTTAGTCACTGAGGCTGGTGGGCATTTGTAGCAGAGTCAGGTACATCAGGTTCCTCAGTGCTGTGTCTGTTTGGTTTGAATATCTCCAGGGACAGAGACTACCACCCTCTCTGGAAAACTTGTTCTTGTATTTAATCACCCTCACAGTATTTTTTTTTTCCTTGTGGTTAAATGGAATGTCTTAGTTTGATTTGTGCTTACTGCCTGTTCTTCCTTCACTGGATATTACTGGGAAGAGTCTGACTCCATTTTCTTTATTCTCTTCCATTGAGTGTTTACACACATTTATAAGACCCTCCTGGGACCTCTCTTGTTCAGGTGGAACAGTTCCAGCTCTCTCAGCCTCTCTTTCTGTAAAAGGTGCTCTAGTCCCTTCATTGTATTTGTGGTCTGTCATCAGACTCACTCCAGGATGTTCAGTGTGGCCCAGACCTGGACCCAGCATCTGCATGTGCATCACCAGTGCTGAGCAGAGAGAAAGGATCTCATCACTTGACTTACTGGCAGTGCTCTTCCTAAAGCAACCCAGGATACCACTGGCCTTTTTTGCCTCCGGGGCACACTTCTGACTCATGGTCAACTTGTTGACTCAGACCTCCAGCACATTTTCTGACAAGCTGCTCTTCAGCTGTTCAGCCCCTGTGTGTAGCCCCACTGTGTGGTGGACTCATGTATGTCCAGTTTGTACATAAACCTATTTAAGGGTGTAGGCACCTGAGTTTTCATCCTAAGGTACTCTACTACATATCCATGCCTAGGCTGCAGCTGGCTTGACAGGTCTGAGAACTGCTTTCTGGGTCATGCCTGAGCCAGTTCAGAGGTTCTTTGATAGGTTGTGCTCTGCCTACAGCTCCAAAGGGATCCAATGCTGTGACTGTGTTTTTAGCATGCACCTGAATGTGTACTGTCAATGAATCATCCCAAAAGAGAGCAGCTGTGGCCATTTTAATTCTTAAATACAGCTGGCAGTCCAGCTAACTTTTTTTTTTTTTTTTTTTAATGCAGCAGAACTTGCTCAGCAAACAAGGAACCAGGCTTTTTGGTTTTCTCCAATTTCAGTGTGTCTAATGTTTACGGGAACTAGTAAAGCCTTAGTAGCTCTGGGCAATGGGATGGCTCAGGGGCTTAAGTTGCTGTCTGTCTGCTTGCAAAGTGACAGTTGCCATGGTATCTGAGCACCTCTAGAAAGACAGCTTGTTCCTGCAGGCCTACAAACAGCATCCAGCCTAACCGAGCTCTTGAAAGTACTATCATGCCTGGGCTGATCAACAGCGTGTATGCACTGGCCCAAAAAGAAAATGAGTTAATTTGAACTTGGGTTCTCTGGAAGCTGTGATTTTGAACTTCCTGAATGTCTTGGGGCGACTTTATGATGCTGTATCCCCTACCTGTTCAGGGTGGGTGGGGCATGGGGGTCCATGAAGGACCTTAGTGGCCTAAGGAAGGATTACACTCAACAGTCTGATGAATTCATATTAAGTTGGTTAGTCTGTATTTGGGATGCTGCAGGCGGTAATACAGTTCTGGACAGCCCTGAACCAAGGCATTTGGAATCCCTGTCACATGGTCCAGCTATTGACCAGGGGATGGTAAGGGGGCCTGAACCTCTCAGTCTCTGGACATAGCTCTTGAGAAGTGTGGGGGAAAGATACCTGTGCTCAGATGATATCTATATGCAACAAACCCTGTGGAAGACCATAGAACAAGGGATTCAACACTTGAGAGAACTGGTGGTGGTAGAGCTTGTCTTCACAGATGACCCAACAATTAGGAGTCCAAACTTGGGAAGATGTACACCAGTGATGTGGCTAAAACTCATACGACTTAGGCCATAAGAATACGCTTCTGCTTTAGCAATGATGAAGCAGGATGAAGGGGATGAGACCATGCCTGCTATGGTGAAGAAGCTCTGAGCATATGCGGATGCTGTGCATGGCCCAACACATGCAGGAGTCGCAGCTGTGGAAACGCATCTGCAGAAAATGGAAGATAGGATGCAGGATAATCACCAGAAACTCAGGGACAAAGTCAAAGAGGGCCTTCTCCAAATCTCGTTAGTATGGACCAGAGGTTCTGTTACCAGACGCAGGTGTCCCCCAGCTAGAGAGAGAAGGTACACCCCAAGAGCTGAACTATGGTTCTTCCTGTGTGACTGTGGGGATAATATGAGGAGGTGGGATGGAAATCCCACTTCTGCCCTGGCAGCATGACTGTGTGAATTGAAGGAGGGCAAGACTCAGAGAGGAAGTTTCACCAGAAAGGAAGTAGCTCCAATTGCCCGTAGCGAACTGCCAGGTATGATGGAAGAGAAGATGACATGTCCAATCCTGTTGAAGGAATCTCTAAAATGTATGCCTAGGGAAGCAAGGATAACCAGGACTAGCGGGGCCCTGCCTCTAGCCAGGTAGAGGCCAGGGAAAACCATGTTTTTTGGACAGTGTGGATTCGTTGGCCTGGTACATCAGAACCACAAAACTATGATGCCTTGGTCGACACTGGTGCGCAGTGCACCTTGCTCCCATAGGGACATGTGGGGGTAGAATCTGTTTCTATTGCTGGCATGATGGGGGCGGTTGCAGGATTTGACCCTGTTGGAAGCTGAGGTGAGCCTGACTGGAAATGAGTGGAAGAAACATCCGATTGTGACTGGCCCAGAGGCCCCGTGCATTCTGGGCATAGACTTCCTCCAAAGTAGATATTTCAAAGACCTGAAGGGACTCAGGTGGGCCTTTGGAACAGCTGCTGTGGAGGCAGAGGGCATTAGGCAATTGAACACCTTGCCTGGGCTGACCAAGAGTCCTTCTGCAGTTGGGCTTCTGAAGGGAGAAGAGCAGCGAGTGCCAATTGCCACCTCGACAGTGCACCGCCAGCAGTATTGGACAAATTGAGATGCTGTGATCCCCATCCACAAGATGATCCGCGAGCTGGAGAGCCAAGGGGTGGTCAGCAAGACCCACTCACCCTTCAACAGCCCCATCTGACCTGTGTGCAAGTCTGACAGGGAATGGAGATTGACTGTGGATTATTGTGCCTTGAATGAAGTGACTCCACCGCTGAGCGCTGCTGTGCCGGACATGCTGGAGCTCCAGTATGAGCTGGAGTCCAAAGCAGCGAAGTGGTACGCCACTATTGACATTGCCAATGCATTTTTCTCCATTCCTCTGGCAGCAGAGTGCAGGCCCCAGTTTGCCTTCACCTGGAGGGGCGTGCAGTACACCTGGAACCGACTGCCCCAGGGGTGGAAGCACAGTCCCACCATCTGCCATGGACTGATCCAGACTGCACTAGAAAAGGGTGAGGCTCCAGAACATCTGCAGTACATTGATGACATCATTGTGTGGGGGAACACCACAGAAGAAGTGTTTGAGAAAGGAGAGAAAATATCTAGATTCTCCTGGAAGCTGGTTTTGCTATGAAAAAGAGCGAAGTCAAGGGACCTGCTCGAGAGATCCAGTTCCTGGATTAGAGGTTGCGCTAAGCCTGATGTGATCAACTGCAACTCCGGTGACTTCAAGGGCTGTTGTCCCACTGTCACCCTCACTGAAATTACTATTTCAGTGACAGTGAAATAATTCCCATCAAATACAAATTACTTAGAAGCATCTGGATAGAACTTAACCATACAAGTTAAACCTATTTTTCATAGCTATCATCAGTGAACTGAAGACCCCAATCTAATCTGTTTTATTAAGTTGTAAGAGTTGGACATGGCCACACCACAGGTAAGTTCCTATAGAGAGCTTCCATTACAAACACAAAATCCTGTCCAGGGAAGCAGGACCAGACTATATTAGAAAAATTAATTTCAAACAATTAACATCTGTTCATTGCAAAAGCAATTTGTCTTGCAGCCACTACATCAAGAGAGAGAGGCATTTGTCTTTGTTTTAAAAATGTAACATAACAGTGAAAAGCAAGAAGACTGCCAAAGACCAGACTGAAAGGACTTGTGGGTTTGCCAGATAGGTCAGAGTTGGGATTGTTTGCCAGTTACTGACCTGAAACATCTCTACTAGGTCTGACTGGGATGAAGGTCATTTTCACCATAACAACTCCTGTGGTGCTGGTAACAGACCAACGTTTCAGATACTGCTGAACAGTGTTTGTGCAGTGTGAAAGCCTTCTCTGCTCACTCCTACCGCAGTGAATAGATAGGAGTGTGTGAGAGGTAGGATGGGGGCACAGCTAGACAGATAACCCAAACTGACCAAAGAGATTTTCCATGCCCTATAGTGTCATGTTCAGCAATAAAAGACAGGGAGGAGTGGAGTTAGGTAGGCTAGCTATCTATTGCTTGGGAACTGGTGGGGCATCACTCTAGCACAGGAGATGGTTAGTGATTGTCCTTGTGTCATGAGCTCTGGTTTTTTTCCCTATTTCTTCTTCCACTTTTCCATTGCCTGTTAAACTGTTCTTACCTTGACCCATGATTTTTCTGGGGTTTACTCTTTCTTTGTGTCTTTCCCCATAAAACTCTCTTTGGGGGTGGGGAAGTGAGTAAATGTCTGTGTAATGCTTAGGTGCCCACAATAGTTTAGCATAACTAATACAAATATCAGTTTTCAGATAGGTGTGTGTTTAAAACCCATGAACTAAGGAACTGAAGCTTTTTGTAGAACAGAATTGTGTGCTCTAAAGTCCATGGAAGCGGGGAGCATTGAACAGGCAGAGAAATTCCTCACATTTTCTGGAGAGTAGCATGTGGAATGAGGCAGGGCCTCTGAATCACTCCAGACCTTGCCTGGTCTTCTTTGTCTTTCATAGTCAACAGTGGTGACTGATGCGACAGCCTTTAAACTGCAGCCACCATGAGAAGGCTTTTATCAAGACAGATGAGGACTGCTAATAGCACTTTGCTTGCTTGTTTCAAACCATTGTGTTCTTTCCAACCTGAAAGTTTTACTGCCCTTTGTGGATTTCATGTTTCATGGAAGGCTGGCATTCCTTTCTCCTAAGAGAAAGCTGGAAATGTGAGCAAAACTGCAAAACCATGATTTTGAATATGAAATAGTCAAAATATCTGCCTGGTTTCGCTGAGGAAAAAGTAATTCGCAGAGGAAAGTTCCATGCCCTTAAAAAGTTGGTTAAGGACATAGAAAATATATTTATATGTTCACACCCAAGGAACTGATCCTTCAATAAGAAGCTGCTCTAGTGTGTTATCCTTGAAGCCAGCACATCTCTGCTCTGCATCATCTGAATGCAGGGTCAAGTCCTATACTTGCTAAGGATTGAATATGGGGAGCGCAGACACAAAGATAAACATTATACAGGGCCTGGCTGGGGCAGAGTTAATTTTCTTCCAGACGGTGCTCTGTTTTGGATTTGTGACTAAAGCAGTGGTGATGGCACCATGTTGTGGCAGGGCTTGTATGGCACTGGGGCTTTCTCTTTTCCCAACTCTGCCTCAGCAGAAGGTTGGGGGAACATGAGATGGGAGAGGATGTAACCAGGACGCTTGACCCAAACTGACCAAAGGGATATCCCATGCCATAGAATATAATGGGTGGAGAGGGTTTGGGGTTTTTTTGAATGGAGGCTTTGCTTGAAGACTAACCTGGTGTCAGTATCAGTGTGCTTGTGAGTGGCTTCTTTGCATCACTCGCTTTTGTTTTACTCTTGTTTATTGTTGTTTTCTTTCTTTTTCCGTCTTCCTTGTTCCTTCCCATTTTAAACTATTTTTATCTCAACCCCTGAATTTTCTTGCTTTTGTTCTTCCTATTCTCTCCTTGTCTGACAGTGGGGGAGTGATAAAGTAGCTGTGTGGGGCTGACATGTCTACCAGCCTTAATCCACAACACATCTTGCCTAAAATAATCATCATCTGTGGCACCTGCCAGGCAGAACTCTCACAGGACCTGATTTTCACTCACATGCATGAAGTTACTAATGGCTTAAATGTTTGTTGAATAAGGCCCCGAAACAGAAAAGAGGCATTGAGGCTTCTGGGAGGGAGAATGGCGCAGATGAGTTTTATAATATTTAGACAAAATAATTTTTTGACAACTGAAAAATCTTACTTTGTGTATCTATAGAACTGCTTTTAAACAGGTGGTTCCCGATCCAGTTTGCATGTAGCCATCAATCTGTTCAACCCAGAAGAGAGTCTCATTTGAAAGCTTGTCTATTGAATTGTGACTGGTATCTCCATAATGGCAACATTTTTTAACAAGTTGTGGCAGAATGGCCCCCCCAGGAGGTCTTGTTACCTATCAGCTGATGCGATAGCTCAGGGCATCTTCCCCCTCACATGCATTTGCTAATTGCTGAAAATACTCAATCAGGACAGCTTGTCTTGTAGCAAGTTATTTAGGCACCATGGAGGTGACATTCCCAGCTGACAATAAATATCTTGCCTTGAAAGCAAGATTGCAGGAAGATAAGCTTGAATTTCTGAGTGACAGACACTGCACTACAAACTATAAAAGCTACACCATACTTTCACAAAGCAGAAATCTTCTGCGCATTCCCTGGAAATGTGTGGGGATCTCTCCTCGAGATTTGGGATGCCTATCTTGAGTCACTCTCTTGAGGGTTGAGTGAAAGGTCTCTGTGTACCCCGTCGACAATTCGGTGGTAAGTCACATTGACTCCTAATCTATACTATTTCTTTGCTAGCTGTAGTATAGGTACCTTACTGTCATGGACTGTTTTATGTAATCTACTAGTAGTTCTTTTGTTTTATCTTGTGTAGTAACTAACTCTAAGGCCTTTTGTCTGTTAATCTCCTGTCTATTTAATAAATAATCCATTTTATAATAGACCTGATCTGCCATTCTTGAGAACTTGTGAGCCATAGCAGTTCAGGTGCAGGTCACCTAAGTAGAGCTGCTGTGAAAAATCTGAGCCTAAGCCAGATCTGTCCAAAGCTCTCACTTGATCCATAACACAAATGTATGAAAAAGGACTTATATCTGAAAAGGCACCAAGACATTCACATTGTTAAAAGCTTTCAATATTTTTTACCTCCTGGACAGAAGAATCATGTATCAATAACAGTGGAAAAAACTAACTTGGCTTTAAATTAAAGATTTTCTTTATAACTTAAAAGAAAACCTGAATGCTGAACCTGCGCAAATGCTCTAATTTATGTTTATTTCCAGTTTGGGGGGAAGCTAGTGATATCTACATTGCAATACTGCCTTAGTATAACACTATGTAATAAACATTTCTCAGTAATTGCTAGCATTAGTGTTACACAACCACTAATACCTTACCTTGGGTGCATCATCCCAGAAAATACTAAAATGTGAGTATTTCCCACGTGGAAAAGCTGAGATATCACCTTAGCCTTTCTCTACTTGATTTAATGTGCTCTAGCCAATATCCTGTCAAGCTGACATTTGAATGCAGATAACACTGGCATATATATATATATATCTGTAAGTAAAAGAAACATTTCAATACTACTGAGAAGAGAGAGAATGTGAGTAGTTTACCGAAGACTACAGATAGTGAACATGGGAAATATCTTTTTGGAGCAACGAACACTGATCTGTTAATATCAGTGATTACTCTCATATGATGAATTAGGGTTACCTGGACACTTATTAGACAGTATTAAACATAACCTTTGGATAGTTAAATGACATGTAAATTAATTATAGCATAAACAAGTGATGCTTGCATGAGTTTTTGATTGGATTCAAGATCAGAATATGCAAAAGCAGTCAGAACCGAGCTGGATGTTGTTCAGCAGATCCTGTTCTGGTTTTTAATCACAGGTTCAGAACTGAACATCATTCCAAACGTGTGGTAAAGTTAGAGTTTTCTGTCTTGATTTATGAAAATAAAAAATGATCCATGGCCTCTAGCCTGAAAGATGCATCTCCTACTATCTCTTCTAGCTGAGCTCAACTGACAAACTTAGGTTCGATCTACTCCAGTTCATAAAATATGGAGATATTGGCAGGGACTTTGCAGCCTTGGTCTCGTTTCCCTGTCACAGTGGCCTGTAAATCTATAAAATCACATCTTTCTGATTACTTGCTTACACTTTTTGTCCACGCCCACTCAGCTGACGTATGCTTTTACCAGTCACTCTTGATAAAACAGCTTGAACTAGAAATAAATGCTGATATAAAAACTAATAACACACCTTCAAATCCACTCTGTTGAGAGCAAATCTATTTTCTTCTAATGAAGGTACAGCTGCTTACAGAAGTGATGAATATGGCACTGTGACAAGACATAAGCATGTATTTAACTGTAAATATGTGCTTAAATTCCCAAGCACTCTCAGACTTAAAGTATGTGTTCATTTGAGCTGAGAATTCTGTTGCTGATTCTAATAACTGCAAAGAAAGCTGCTAAACTGATGATGCAGTAGGAGTTGAGATGGTGATAATTATGTCGGTATCATCTTAAAAAATAGGTATTTTTCTCCTTGTTGTGCTTGTAAATGCCATGACAGAAGAGAACATGGCTTTCCAGGCTATTTATTTGTTTGTCAGTTTGTTTATTGTTAGGATTCATGAAAGAGATGTAGGTAATTGCAATGGAAATATTTTCCATGGGTTTTGGGTATTTCAGTAGATATTTATGGACAAGGTTAGCCTGATGACAGATTTTGTAAGAGTATAAGGGAGTCTAGTGAAGTAATTTGAATCACTAGAAAAGGGGACCAATGTCAATCAGGTTTCTTCAGGGCTTCCAAGCAATGTTGTATACTTGTGACTATTGCACCAGCATGAATAAGGTGCTTCCTTCTCCCTGCAGGGTAGCACCACTGAAAGAACAAGATTGAAATATACTTGTTCTCATCATTGCTTCAGGTATAATTGAAGAATAACTGGTTTCAGGCAGTGAAGGCTGTGACTGAAAAGCATGTAGCATCATGCAGTTTGAGCTAAATTACATCCATGCGATGAATTAAGCATAGACTTTGTGCTTTTTGCCCAGGCATGTTCAGCAAATGAACTTCTTTAGTAAGGCAGTACAAAGATGCTGTACTAGACTGACCTCCACAATACTGGAAGGAAAAAGTGTGAGCCTGGATCATGAATTAACTTAGGTGAGGTGTTTCCTTTATGTGATCTGGAAGGGCTGAACATGTTCATACACGGGTAAGTCCACATAGAGCTGTACAAAGCTTTAATCTTCCAGAAAATGGTGTGAGTGTTCTGCAGTCTTGAGGTTTTTTCAGGTTGACCAACAGTATTTTCCTGGAAATATGATGTTTGCTGTGAGCCAGCCTGCTCATGTCTGCTGTCCAGCTTGTGCATCTCCTTCCAGGGTGGGTGAAGCCCATTCTCTCTGTCTGCACATTCTTCTCCCATCCTCTGCATTTGAATGTTTCCTGGCCGATGTCTTGTGATTTTTGTTTTAATCACTGCTTTTTCCTCCTTAGCCATTATTGCATCACACATTGTGAAATGTTGATAGGCTTGGAAGTCACTGTATGAATAATACCATACTTTTTATTTCGTATTGTAATAATATAAATATTTTCTTACAGCATCCTTTCTATTACATATAACACAGGGTGATTCATTGTTACATGCACTCCTTACATTTCAGAATGTCATGTTCTGGATCAGACATTACTCTGACGATGTGACAAGTGCCTTTGTCACGGTTTCTTATGTATTTACACCCCCCACTGGGTGACATATTCTGTTGAATTAACTCTGAAATGGTACATTTTCTATCAGCACACTTATGCTTGAGAATGTATTGTACTTCTGCTTTGATTTTTACAGCAGTTGATTAAGAAAGGACTGGATTAACTTCATCATATTCACAATGAGGAAGGAAAATGCATGCTGAATACTTTAGTTATAGTGGTGCATAATAAGTCGTTTGTTGTTTCATGGGGTATCCCAAAATACAAGTTACAGTACAGATAAAAAATGAAAGCTTAAGTTGCCTAAAGATAATAGTTTAGGTAGCACTGCATTTGTAAACAAAGAACACTTACGCTAAATGTCAGGATGAATATTTTTTTCCCCATTTGGAGAATCTATTATTAGCTTTCTTATTTCCATTCTGGCTTAATTTTCTGCAGCCTGGATTGGCTCTGGCATCATTGTATTTCAGGTTCTTTCTACTATTGTGTCCATGGCCTTACTTATCCATCATTTTATTTGGCTTGCCGTTTCAGATGTTAGATGTAAGCTGTGATATTTATCTAGGCTCTCACAATAAATGGCTTTGGAAGAGTCACTCAGAATGCTTTGGCAATGCCTCTGTCCACCTCTTGAAGAGCAACCTGATGGAACTACCTTCTGTCTGATTCAGTTGTTCCCTTCGTTCTCCCCTCCATCAACAGCTGTTACAGAAATTTAGAAAAATGCATGTATTGCATACACACGCACACACTCCTCAACTGCTGGACAAAGAACACTTTACCACTTTATACCCTTCAGATAAATTGTAATAGACCTCTGGCAACTCCTGTTAGAGAAGGTGAGTTACTACACTGAACTACACAATAGCATACATCAAAAAAGATTTTGTGTTAATCACGGAGGGTATCACAGAACTGCCAGAATTTATCTGGATTCAGCCTATAAAAAACATGCAGATGGCAGTTTTAAGTCCTATAGGCTGTCACTGAGCTGAGTACCATAGAATAAGAGAAGAAGAAATTACTGAAATGCATAGTTATAAATGTCATTATTTTTTGCAGGCTGAACCAAGTATTCAGCCTGTTATATGGGTTGTATCCATGTTATATCAATACAGGTTTTATCAATACAATTTACACTTGTATGGATTATAGGCTCTGATTCAAAAGGAGAAGGCCTATGTAGAACTAGCCTAACTTCCCATTAAGGGGAGACTAAAATTCCGTGGCTTTTAATTAAAATAGAGAAGTTGTATTATAAAAGTAAATAAAGACCCAGGTGATAGGTGCTCCAGCTTTTTGCAGGGCAAGCTGATCCACGCAATCTAGTCCCATTCACACAGGAGTAGATTGATATCAATTGTACAATGTGATCTTTGTTGCCAAGATTTTCTGTGAAGCCTATTAATGTCTACTCTGGTCAAAGGAAAAATAGTATAGGTCATTGAAGAAAGTAGAATACATAGAAATAGTGTGACTAAAGTACAATAATTTTGCCAGACAAAGAAAAAACGTTATTAACAATACTCGATTCATACTCTAAGCTTACCACAGACACTAACAGATGGACTTGCCTGTGAAGAAGGAAGCTGAAATAACCATTGCAAACACAAGCTGAACCATGAAAGTGGAGCTGGAGGTCCTGGCCAGAATACCTCTTAAGAATAAGGTATCCAAAATGAACAATGCAGCCATAAACAAGCTAACAACATTTGGAAGATTCAGGAAGAGTAGACAGGAAAATAGAACGTGTAGTGATGACATTTTCATGGTCTCACTTTTTATGGACCTCCAACCCTACCTCCTTGATTTATAAGTTGGGAATTTTTTATGCAAAAGTATGGGATCTGGTAGAAAAAAATGAGGATGGTATTAGAATGCAGCTCCTTCTGTGTCACAGAGAAGGAAGTATTAATCAGAGCTGCACAATAACTGCAAGCAGCTGAGAATACCCATAAATATGGCTGAGACACAGAGCTTTCTGTGCAACCTCAGAGGCATATTGAAATGACAAAATGGAGAAATAATTGCCAAACTGGTGATGACCATCACTGTTCATCATGCTTTGCATAGCAATGAGCATGCTGAGTGCCCTTCCCTATGCCAGCTACCTGGGTGAGCTGTTGAGACTTTGTTAATGTTGCAGGCAAATGAGAGTCAGGTGGCAAAAATGTTCGTGGTAAGGGCTTCTTTCTCTTCCATCACTGTAAACAGTATCATTCACACTCACAATGACAGATAAGGACTTAATTCATAAAGAACACATTAGCATTGAACGCATTTGTGATTATTTACTTATTGCAGGAACCATGTGCGGATGAAGCCACCTTGCCTAGATGTTAATCAGAGAATTATAGGTTATGGTGAGTTGGAAGGGACCCAAAACAGTGAAAGTGTTTTGAAAACTTCTACAAAGGATGTTTGTGTAGAGTGTCCCTGTGAGTCCATGCCATTTTAGGAGGAGTGTGGCAGAGGGAATAACCTGCAGCCCAGGAGGTGATTTCTTCTGAATTTGAAATAAAAGGGTGTGGAAGTTCCTATCATGAAAGGAACAAGAAAATGACATCTCTGGCCCTTTTTGGTTTTTTTTAATTACTGTCACTTTTCCTTCAAAACCAATTTCAGCATGGCTTCAATCAGACATTTTTCAGATGCTGGCACTAAATTTTTCTTCACAGACAGATGTCTGAAGTGAATTGTTCCTTTTTTGGTTTTCCAGAGTACAGCTCACTTTCAAATGAAGAAGCTGAGAACATTCTCTATTTTCCCATGGTCCATGTTGTCAATTGTGGGCAGCTGCACAGCCCAAAGAGAATTCCTGAAAGGACCATGCTTCAGGGCTGTTAATTTGTTGGCATGGCTTCATGGGTATAAAGAGTGTGTTTTAAGGGATTTGCTAGCAGTGACCCCAACAAGAGCTTGTGATAAGACAGATAGTGACACTGCAAAATATCCTTAATGATTGATTCCCATCTTTTTTAGTATTAACTTGGATCTCTATATAAATAGATCAGGGCTCTGTTATTGATTTGCATTTGCATGATTTCCATTCAATATGTTTTTAATGTAGTTTTGGCTTTGTGGGGCTCAAAATAACAGAACACAAAAATCACATATCTGTATTCAGAATATGTTAATATACTCATTTTATCAACCTGTTTTTTAGAATATACTTATGCTATTCAAGTGATTTAGTTCAAAGCTAAGGTTTGGTCTGCCTAGGAATTGGCAAAAAATGGGCGATCTTAACTCCGCTTAGACCAGATCTTTGTGGTTTTCTTATCTTGATGTAAAACCTTGTGATGAAATTCTGGGTATTAGACACAGGAGCACTACATAGGAAGGGCAGCTGAAAACCTCACAAGCCCATTATTATGGGTAAAAACTCCTTCCATCATAAAATTATATGATACATGGTGCCACCAGAAAACATGGTAAAATAGACTGAGTTGGCATTCTGTTGAAATTGGAAAATTAAGAAATTAATCTAAACCAAGCAGTCCGAAGCACACGGGTGTGTGCTTATATGCATATGGTAGCCTATAATGTGCTTGAGAGTAGGAAGGACACATTGTATGATTCATCTTGCTGACAAGCAGAAACATTATTTGATGTCTTAGATGGAGCCCTAATAGTTCACAATTTTGAATAAAGACTCTGGATGCAGTTTTGATAGACAGCAAAATATTTCTATGGTGAACCACCTGCCATCTTCTTATCATTCAAAAGTTGTCTTATTTATTCATTTATTCCTGAGAAAGATAAAATTTCAAATAACAGTTTCCATTCTACTTTCGATGCAATACTCTTCTAGTGAATGAAACACAAAATAGCTAGTCATTATTTCCCTTTCTCTTAGTCTACTGTTGCCTTATACAAGGTGTACGGTGTACATGGAAAAAAAAAGATAGTGGTACTGCTGTTCTACTGTGGCAAAGAGAGAAAATCGAGAGGAAGAGGCCTTTTTAGACAATTTCCATCATAACTCTAGTAGTATGTCATAGTAGAGGGGATGTGTCTGTTATTAGTGGACAATTAGACTAACCAGCATGAGATTTTTGCCTTTCAGCTAGGCAGTATACTGTGGGAATTTAATATTGGAAGTTTTACTGCTTTTGGAACATAAAAGTTTTTGAGCTACACTCTCCTGGTAACCCCAATACATAAGTTCTAACGCTACATCAGTGAAGTTGATTTATGTATGAATAGAAGGCTAGCATAGATACCTGAAATAAACCATGAGAAATCCAGGCTGCTGCACTTAGGTAGAGGAGACACACATTGAGGTCGGATGAAAAAGCCAGAGGATTAACTTGTGCAGTTTATTTCTCTTCTTCTCCCCACATTTACTCACAACAGGCTGCAAATAAAATCTTAGGGAAAGAGCACAAATGCAATTGTGAAAACCAAGGAGGAGCTTTAGAGGTCACAGATGAAGCTGTCATTAAAAGAAAAGAAGGAGGCAGTTGAGGACATTACAACATTTATGTTGGCTGAATTAAAAACTCTTGAAAGTCTTTCCACACCTTTAAAGAGATGCAGAGGTCAGTGTAACAGGAAATGGAGATACAATAACTAGATTGAGGTCTGGATTCCCTTAAGTGTTAAGCTGACACCACTCCTCAGGACTGCCTGGCCCCTGGCCATGTTTGTGCTTGGAGAGTTCTGTTCATAAGGCTTTGTTAGGCCACAAAAAGGCAGACCTTTACTAAGCTAATTAGCCCAATTAGCTATCAGTCTATATGCTATGGAAAGACATTTACACAGTATTTGTACTGTAGGAAAATCATACTCCTAACTCAAATAAGGATGTTGAAAATCTAAATGTGTGTAAGCGAAGGGCAACTTGTGTCAATAGAATTTATTCTTGGGAGGGCTAATAAGATGACCTCCTGTAGCTAACCATCCCATTCCTTACCCATGGACAGCTCAGCTGTGTGAAAGACAACTGAGCTGCATGTAAAACAGCTCCTGAACAGCAGTTGCAGTCCAATTATTTTGAAATAAAATTATAACCTCTTATTTCCAAGACAAATTGAACTGAACTATGGCATTTCAGAAGCAACCTAAGCCTCTGTGTGCCAAAGGTTCAGTACACTCAATACTTTCTCTAAAATGCAATGAACAGCTCTTGGGTCACCCAGAAGCAATCTCCTTTTCTCTTTAAAAACTGTTTCACTTTATCTGTGTGTCTACTGTCCAAGTAGACACCTCAGTGCCAATATCCTGGAATAATCAGCGTAGGTGACATTGCCAATTTTTGCAAGTTGATACTGCAATCCCCGTGGGAGTTGATAAAGGGGATGATTCACATTCAAATAAACCCTTGGCTCTGACAGTCTGGACAGTGTTTTCCCAACATTACAGCAGGGCCACATGTGACACTTTGTTAAATTTGCTTGCTCTGTAGCTGCTAAAATCATACAAATACATCCATTTTGAAATGGGCTTTATCTCTTTCTTCCCACCACTGTCAAGATGTGACTGGGTATGCTAGAGAAGCTGGTGGAGGTGAAACAAAGCTCTTTCACAAGGTAAGGCTGTCTTCATCTCTGATGAAAGTAGGTTTTGCTATGTGAAAGACTTGACTGCATTTGGGGTTGATTCAAGTTTTCTTGGTGTGCTCTTGTCTTCTTTAGATATTGCTATTTATTTGTAGGCATAGCTGGAAGAAAAGTCTTTCAACTGTTACTGTCATGATGTGAGTCTAAATGCTGGATGAACAAAGCTGTTGGGACCCAGCAGTCAAAGGTCAATGCCTGTGTATAAACTGCTGAAATAAAATCAATCCACTGTAACCTAAGTCCTTCAAAGATACTGGCAAAATGCCAAGAGGGGTCACCCACAGTGCCAAAGCATAGGTTGCAGTGGCCATCAGCCAAGATAAACAGCACATTGAGGGGATCCAGTCTTGCAGACCAACAAGCCTATACTGTGTAAGTGCCACATATCTACTGCAAAGACGCTCAGGTAGTGTCACTAAATTCCCAAAAGATCATGAGTCGTGTGAAATGGGCCAGGTGGGAAGCTAACCAATAATTGTCCCCATGTTACCTAGATAATGCCTACACAGATGCCCATCAGACATACGGCAGTGAATCTAGCTGAATGCACACTTCAGAGCTCGGCATCAATGCCAGCTCCTGGTACTAAGAAAGAGCCTGTCATGAATCCTACTGCACACGACCTTGAAAGAGAACCTTACCAAGCTTACTTTTGCATGATACCATGCTGCCTAGCCTTGCTCTACACCGCCCTTAAGTTTGCTCTCTGCTCTCAGGAATTGATCTGCTCTGATCTTCAGCACACTTGGAGTATAGAGGAACCACACTCCAGATGTCTGCTGCCTGCACTGTCAGTGGCCTAGTGATGTTTTTGTTATCTAACTGGGCCAATAGGCAAGCCAGAGCAAGCAAAGAGCATGACAGAGGAGGATGAGTGGCTCTGCACAGGAAAGGAGTGTCCTGGTCCCAGCCGCAGCCCACACTAGGAGAGGAGTGTCCCGGTCACAGCAACTTCCCAGACCTCACTGTGCACTCCACCAGGCTCTGCCACAGCATATCTGGGATTAATTCCTCCCCACTCTGATGAGGCAGAGGAAGGCTATTCATGCACTGAGGGTATGTCAAGACATACTGCATGTCAGGACACTAAAGTAATTAAAAAGATGCTTTTAAAAGAAAGACAAAGCACTGGATGTTGTTGATAGACAAACTTGAGCAGGATCTTTCTTTCAGAGATTGGTGTGCAAGCATGTGTAAAACAGAGGTGTTGAGCAGATGGCCTTCTCTTTTTTAGGTATGGATGCACTTTGGAATTTTATAAACTTCATGAAAGGAAAATCAGGGCAACACAAAGCTATTTTTTCCTACTTAGAAGCTGGAAGTAAGGTGAATTTATCAGCCTCAGTGGTGTCCCCTTTGAACGACAGCATCCCACAAGGAGAAAAGGCAAACAAGTAATCCAGCACAGCATGGTATGGCTAAAATTATCTCTGTCTTGTTTTGTGCACCTGGAAGAACAAACTTTTTGGTACAAGGTAGATGTAACTCAGTCTTCATGCTGACTCACACTTGGCAATTAACTGAGGAAAAACTGAAAAATATCATGAATTATTTATTAATAATTGGGACTCTGTATGTGTGTGTGCAAATAGACAGCTGCAGCTCAATGGGACTGAGAAACCTGGTGGACTGCAGTGAGTACTTCACTGGCTAGGTCACCAATCCCTCTTTTCTCCTCTTTCTTTTTCCACTCGTCAATATACTCATCATATAGCATCTTTATCCATATTCAAGTGATCAGATATAATTTAATCCTCACAGTCCCTTCCTGCCCATCTACAAAAGAATTTGTTCCATTGCAGTGCAAAGTTACAATGTTTATTACATCTCTGTGTAAGATGAATCCCCAAGCAAGCATTTTATCCTCACTCATATAATCATCATAAGGTAGAAAATGAAATTTCCAAAATCAAAAAACTGTAGGAGAGCTTCAGGGAAATGCATGTCAGTTTTTACTTTGATGTATGCTATGTTTAAAAAAAACATCTGTGAAGGGGAGGTGGTGAGGAGAAGAGAAAGATACACTGAGTATCTTCCAGGAGATTTCCTCTCTATTACTTAATTCTTTGTATTGGAGAAGGAAGGAAATAATCTCTTCTTGCTGCCTGGAGTGAGAGTCAAAGTATTCTGAAGAGACATTTTAAGAACTTCATTTAGTACCATGGATGGTTTCACATTCCCACTTGCATCTTAATAAAAGTAAACATCACCTCAAGGTTTGCAGCGAGCGTATAATGATTTTTAAAACTTTGGTGGGATTGGCAGATAAATACTTTGTATTCTGAGATGATTTAGAAAAGAGCTTTATCTCAGACTAGTGAACTTTATCACCTGGTCCAGAAGTAAGGAAGGAGCTGGGATTTATTGTGTGTTTATCCAGGTGCTGAGTGTTACTTTCCAAAATGTATACAGCTGTTTATTTCCTAGGAGAGCAGAGTTTCATTCCTAATGGTCAAGGGCAGTTGAATATTTCAATGTCTTTCTCTCTGTCCCTCTCTTCTCTGTTTAGTAAGACATTTAAGCACACACTGTGCTAGTTCAAGAAGCAGAGCTCTGTATTTCTCTCCTAGTGGCAATTGAATCCTCTCTACCTGCTTTCATTATTTGGATGCATCTTCAAAGTAATAGCTCTTTTTCTTTCATGGTTTTCCTACACTAAACATGGTCTCTCCTCACTCCTCTCTGCCATCTCCTATTTACACTTACAACTACTGTCAGTGTCATCTGTGCCTGCCATCTGCTTCCGGAATGTTATGAAGCTGTAATCACAGGACATTTTGAAATTTATTCATACAAATCAAAGATATTCAGTAGCTGTCAGGGGTGGATTTAGAGCTTAGAAAGGCATAGGTCTCCTGGCAGAGGCTTTCAGAAACAGCAGCTGGCAGAGGGAGGCTGGAGGAGGTTTCCCTGCCCAGTTTTCCATCCCACCTGGCTCCTGACCTCTAGCATTTTTGCATTTTCAGGGCTGGCTTCAGCTGAGATCAGCTAACTCTGCCAGATTATTTGCAGTTTAGTGGTGAACATGAATCTGGGTGAGAATGACACCAAAGGAATTTTTCACTTGTGACCCCATTTATGCCTGGTCTGTAGAAGTGTATAACCACAGCAGTAATCTCTGTCTTGCTCCTTTTACAAATAGGCTGTACCTCAGTATATATTTTCTCTTCATTATTTGAGGCAGGGGCTACTTTATTAAGTCCAAGTAGTGCCTATTATAGTGGCCTAATCCCTATCAAGGGCCTCTAGATGCTTCTCTAGTAAATGGTAGTAGTAATATCAGATGGGGAGCTATCTGTATTTTTCCACATGGATAGCAGCTGCTAAGGATTGCTCCTGCACTGCTCAGTTTATCCTCTCAACTTCCAGAATAACAGAATAGGTTGCAATAAACCATATTTGCATTATAAGATGGTGTGGACTGCTTCTACTGATCCAAGAGGAGTTCTGCAAAATGAAATAGCTAATGTCAAGGACCCACATACACAATATGCACATTTCAGGATGGTGGAGTTTTTGCTTTGGACTTTCTCTCTGATCTCCTGGACTGATTTGGGGCAGAAGTGCCTTAGGTGCAGTCTTGGTGTGCAACTTCTAATTTGACTTCATTCAAGGAAAGACTGATCCATGCTCTGTGCAAGTCAGGGTGGAGGTGATGGAGAACTGCACACTTCTTATAAAACTAGAAGGCTGATTTTTGCAGCATGCTCCACTGACTTCAAAACTATTTAAAATCGGTTTAAAAATGTTTACTCTTTCACATTTCATTTTCATACATTTGGCGGATTGGTGTGCCTTGCAAAATGTCTCTTCTAGGTCTCCTGTTTTCCAAAAGTACTTTCAATATGTCAGTGTTTCTATAGATGTCCCTAAATGGAATCATCATTATGTAGGAAAAGCAACAGAAATTTAAAAAGAGCTGTTACATATTTCTGCAAAAACAAATCAGTTGCTCAGTGGATTCCCTTTTCCCCCAAGACCTATAGAGAGCTGGAGATCCGACCTGAATGTAATGTGCCT
Organism: Corvus moneduloides; assembly: GCF_009650955.1. Classification (NCBI taxonomy): domain Eukaryota; kingdom Metazoa; phylum Chordata; class Aves; order Passeriformes; family Corvidae; genus Corvus; species Corvus moneduloides. The sequence continues at coordinate 65,214,654 of NC_045511.1, forward strand.
ATGGCCTCAGTGAACTGAGAGCACACTGCCTGTGCTGCCCATGCCAGCTAAGCTGTTGTGAGCTCAGCTAGTAGCTGGAGGCAAGACAGCTCAGGGTCCTGGAGGCTGTAGACACAAGCCAAAGATCTGTGGTCAAATGCTTGGCAGGTATTAGACCACAGAAACCAGATGAGTAGAAAAATTTCATTTGGCTCTCTTGTTGCTGCTGAGTTGATGTGTGGGAATACAGAAGTGTGACCTACTGATTTGCAGTGGCAGTACAGCAGTTGAAGGATTGCAAAAGCAGGATGGTTTAATCCCAGAGGGTTTATTTTCTTTTTAGGTTAGAGGGACATCTTCAAAACGCACAAAAAGGAGCTAAATGTGACACATGGTGAAAACAGGAGTAGTGTTTTCAAGGGATCAGAATTAGGACGAGTTTTTTCCCTGTAATTGTCTACCTACCCCCTGGCTGGTGTCACAGCACTTGATAGCCTTCCCTCACAGGTGGGAAAACTGGTGAAGGTATATTTAATTTGAATTTTAAACCCCTGACAAGGACATCTTGAGAGGAAAGGTTAGTTGTCTGATGCACTGGCTTCACGAGGGATGTGGCTGGTACCATGTCAGCAAAGGCTGACAATAGTGCAGATGAAAGGGCAAGCATGGAAAGGATCCATGAAGGCAACGGTAATGAGAGGGAAATACCAAAGACAGGGGAGAGGCCATAGTATAATACCACCCTTGATGAAATGCCTGGGCCCCTTGTCCCATGGTGGCAATTTGTTGTCTTTGCTGTCAGGTAATGTGGATTGGCAGCAGAGATCAGGAGATGGGGAGGAAATGGTGGTTGTAGGTAAGCAGGCAGGAAGGCAGTGAGTCCTTGAGTCATGCTGCTATGGGGAGGCTGTTGTGGGCATACAGTGGTGAAGCAGGCAGTGGTACCTACCAAGCCCCCATTTTAGTGCTAGGGGGTGATTAAGACTCCAGGCAAGCATAAACGTCTTTGTAATCGTTCAAATCATCTCACAAAAGGACTGTGTAGTTTAAATGAACAGCAGATTACTTTAGGTGCAGGTGAAAAAGGTACAAGTAGTTTTGCTGCATTCAAAATGCACCAGAACAACTGAAGCTTACTGGGACAAGTTGAAGCAAACTTCATCTCCTTGCTCCATCACACAGATCCTGTGTGAACATACTAATGTGCATGTTTTGGGATGGGATGACAAGCCCGTTTACCTATTAAGCTGCTTTCACCATGAGAAGCAGATAAATCTTAACAACTCAGACGAGGAGCCTTATCATGTTCATCATGGAGTTTGCAAGTCCTTGTTCTGGGTCATAGCAAGCAGGTGTGACAACAGGGGGTGGAGCTAAGGCCCTGGTCCTGCAGCTGCGTCCCTGTGCCTGGCCTACAACCGCTTGGATGGGGATGAGGCACCCATACCTGTCAGTGCATTGTAGTGGTCAGCAAGGATAGGGGGCACAGCCTGGGGATGGAAAAGGGTAGGTTTGATTATAGCGCAGGACACTGGAAAGCACCTGGGATTCCTGGGAAGCAGAAATTCAAGGTGGAATAAGACCATTTTCTTCTTTCCTAAGTTAGCCATACATAGACTTGCCTAGATTTGAAATGGGTGGGGTGTTTTTTAGAAAGTATTTACCAAGACTATTTTAAAACACCTTGGCTCTTGGCTAGTTAGAGCTTCATAGCTTTAAACTGGGTTTGTTGTATATGCTTAGCTACTAACTCTGTCAGGTATAAACCAACAGTATATTAGTGCATATTAGGCCAGTATACTGTAAACTCTGAATCTCAGCCTGTTTCACACAGTTTTGTCCCTCACTAATCTTATATCTGTCCTTGAAATTAAAAAGTTTGCTGAAGTAATTATTGATTTGTAATAGGAAATATTGTAGAAATTATTTTTTATGTGCAGCCTGCAGTAAAACAGGTACAGACCAATGGATCATGCATACTTTACAGAAAAATCTGACTTTGGTAGTAAACTCTGCAGATTTCAAAAATGTTATTTCATCAAATCCAGCCCAGGATTCATAGTAGAACCGAAAGCAGGATTGACTTCTGACTGTTCAGGTTCAGTGCTCCCAGGACTGTCCTTAAGAGGCACATGTTCGGGGGAACTCAACACCTAGTTTCCTAAGTTCCCAGATCTGATCTTAAGTGTGCATCAGGAAAATTAGGATACCCCAGTCTCAGAAGTGCTGGTGTGAAAGCTGAGAATGTGAAGTCATAAAATAGCAAATGGCAAAATTAATTTGGAAGCAAATAAAGCAGAGAAATTTTTATTTGAATTTTCTTTGTTTTAAAGTCACAAAGTGGCAAATAACATGATTATACAAATAATGTGATTTTTCAAGGTGCGTCTTTCTAGGAGATTCTGATCAAGGCTTACTCTTTGTTTTCTATATCCAAATGACAAATATTTTGCCTTTTACAAAATAATTATTTTAAACCCAAGGGCTGGTACCTGCAGATAAACTTATGCTTCAGCACACTCTTCTGACATGAAAAGCACTCATAAATCACAATCTAAACTGCAGTTTCACATCCTCTTAGAAACCACTCTAACAGAGGCATGGCAAGTCATTTAGGTAGTTGGCAGAGCAAAGCCTGGCAGTACATTTACACTGCAGGCATGTAACCTGTTTTCCCTTCCTCCATCTGCTGCATCAATTTGGGATTGGGTAGGCATTATGCAAAACAATAGCTGCTACCATTTCAGTAATATGTAGAATTCCCCTTTAGCTTGCAGCCTTTTCTATCCTTTCCTATAGTGTCAAGATTTTGACATCACACACTTGAGTGCTTTATTGAACCTAAAGGGAAAGGAGCTAAAACATAATGGGAGGTATCATTTTGCCAGGAACATGGTAGACCCTGAGAAGACCATAGGCAGATGGTCCATTAAATGCTTGTCCTTTGCAAGGGTGCGAATATCACTCACAGAGTAAAAAACGTGGCCTTGGCCCACCCCCACAGATAGGAAACCTGCATACAAGAGTGCTGCACACTTTCCAAGGTCAGAGATGGATGGTTTTCCAGACAAAGACTGGGAACACTCAGCCTGGAGGAACCTGCTGGACTGAACTGACCTTCACCTCTGTAGGTAGAGCAGAGCAGTGGAGCAGGGTGTTGAAGCATCACCAGAGCCAGCCTTGGTTCAGTGGAGGCTGCAGGGAACAGCAGAGCTTCAGGGAAGCCGTCCTGCACCAGCTTAGTAAGCATTGCTGAAGTTACCCAAGATTACTGCCTCCGTGCTCTGGGCATAAGGCATAACCAAAATGTTTCAGTGCAAAAGGTGCATGATGCCCTTGTGCCTTTCTTATGGGAAATATTCCTCTGAGATACTGTGGATTTTGGATGTCACTACTATCCTTGTTTCACCAGTGCCAGACCCCAGTCCCACTGTGCCCAGGTGATGCACTCAGTGCAGCTGCTTGATGATAGAGAAAACATGAATTGTCAAAATGAAAACACTCCAATAATGGGAATGGGAGATGAGAAAGTAAGTGGTAACAGCAAGGAAATTTTAAGGCTTTTTCTCAGCCAGAGAGTTTTAGAAGTAAAATCAGGACATGTAACAAACAAGGACGAATTGAAAGTATCCCCATGTGTCTTGTTTTTGTTTTCTCTTATGCTCAGATTTGTACTGCATTGTAGCCCAAACTCCTATTAGAGACATCTGGTTCAAGTCTGTAGGTTTATTTGTGTATGATTTTGGCTTTTTTTATGTTCATTTTCCTCCCTTTTATTTTTGATTCTTTCTCTCCTCTAGCTTTACTCTAGTAATATTTTGTCTGCTTTTGTCTTCTCTGTTTCTCTTTTATCTTCTCCTCTCCTGCCTCTCCAGGCATCTTTAGCTGCACTTGTCTGCTCAAAATGCACTACCTTGCAGAGTCAGTAGATCCTTCAGATGACCTGTGCTCAAGCTTTAGAAAGACATCTTCTTTCCTTTATTCTTTCTTTTTTTTTCCTTTTCCACAACCTTTTAATGTCTGCGAAACCAACTGCAGAGTGGGAGAGAGGCTCTTCTTCCTTCCAAGTACACAGTGCCACCTTTCTTGGAAGTGGTTTTCCCTGATTTCTGCAGCTAATAGAATAATTTCCCTTCCTAGTTGCTTTGATGAGTGTCTTCTGTCTCCCAGTGAGTGGGGCACCTGTGTGAGGGTTGTTGGCATCCAGACATTTTATCTTACTCTCTCTCTCAAGTAATAGGTTTGATTTTCATGTTCATTAAAGTTGCTCAACACATGATAAAGTGCTGCTTTTAGGACTCTCTAGTCTCCCAGGTTGGTGTGAAAGGGGTTTTGGCACAAGTGAGAATAAAAGCCAATACTGTCATTACCTGCTGTTCAAAATGACTTGTTACTTACTTTTCTTTGTGAAATTGGTGCTATCAGTGGTATGAGAGGAGGAGAATGTTCTTGCTACTAGAAACAGTGTGCAGTGACTTGAAGGATTTCAGACTCATTCACATATTTGCCTATTAGGTAGTGCATGATGCTCATTAGGTAATACACCTTGAGGCCAGTTTTGGTCTTCAAAGAATAAAAAAGCCTTTCTTTTTCCAAAGGTGCTGTAAGGTTCATGCACTTTAGGATTTAATTTTATTTGCACAGCACAGATGGCCCAATCACCTCTGTCTTCACGTGGAATAAAAGCAAATATCTCAACTGCAAGAATTACTATTTTGCAGGCGCACTCATTTTCTTCTCCTTGGATAAGTTCATTTGTAGGACGTTCATGAGAAGAGCTTTTTCATGGCCTGAGCTTTGTTTATTTCAAAGGTGCATAAAGCCCAGTTACCACTAAGCACATCAGAGAAGATATGATTCCATATACTGAGTCTGTCTGGAGCACTATTTTGCTTTAAAATCAATGCCTGATTTGTTTTTCAGTGGTTTCCCCTGAACAAAAACTATAGAGAGAAACTCTGTATTCCTTCTTTCATTTATAAAACATTAAACCTAATCCATGCTCAAAAATAAATAGGTCTTTAGAGTTTCGGAAAGCTGACATTTTATGTTCCTTCATAGTTCCTTTTTCAGTCAAAATTTCCCCTTTTAATAACTTGTAGTAAGTCTGTTACACAACATTGGCACTTCTTCACCTCATACTTTCATAGTAAGTATTGTAATTTGTTTCAATCATTTTCTTTGTCAGTGGGACAACATATACCTCCATTAGATGACCTTTTAAATTCCTTTTTTGTGAAGGAAACAAAACCAGATGTCAAGTCTAAGTAGGTTTTCTCTGTATTTTAAAGTCTCCCTGCTAAAGTATCTGGTTCATCACCCTAAAGGACACAAGAAGCATGAGCTTGCAGATATCTTCTCAAGGTCACCATTTTCAGTGGGTGTATCTATACTAAGGCACTACGTTGCACAATGACAAAAATTGCCAGCCTTTGTCTGGTGAACAGCCAGATCTCAAATCTGTTCCAATTGCAACCTGTTCTGTCTTCATAAAGAGTCTTCTGGAGTTTGCAAAGCACTGTGGCAGATAGAGAAATTCTTTAGTAGTTTAATTATGCATTCAGTAAATCTCATAATAATGGGGTATTATATTTAATTTTATATTGCACTTATTTTTAATAAAATGCAGACTATTAACTTCAGATGTCAGAATTCAGCTAGTTTGTACCTTTCTAGTCTTTCTTCAGGCTGTCAACAGACTTTGAAAGACATTATGATTCACATACTGTTCACCTTTCCATTTTCACCTCAGAAACAGAGCATTAGAGACACTGTTAGTAAGGACAAGATATACTGAAGGAATTCTGCAGAAGTGGGTAAATCTGACAGTAATTTCTGCAGTGGGAGTGAATTTGCATGTATTTGTTACATACACATACATTATATACATATATATACGTATATGAATTTGCTGCAAGAGATCCCTGATTAATTTAAAATTATGGTCTGATGTAATTCTTTCACCCTTTGTCCCTTTATTGAAACATTAATACATATTTTGCACTAGGTGATGAAAACAATATTTTACTTCTGTCTACCTCTGTTTTCCACAACAGTTTTATTCGTTTATTTTTTTCTAATTCTTTCATCACTGTCATTTTTATTGGCTTCTACTTGCAAGTTCAATCTTCTAATTTGCCCTGTGTAACAAAATTCTTCTCAAATTACCTGCTGTTTTCCGCTGGCCAATGTGGCTACCTCATTATTCTGCTCCTTTGTTTCTCCTGTGATCATCCCTCTTTTTTTTCAACCTGCATGATAGACCAAAGATTCGGCACAAATTAAAACTTGAAAATAGATTCCTTTTGATGCGTACCAAGCTTGGGGCTCTTATGACATATTTTCATTACAAATGGTACACCTAGAAACATGTGGTTCAGGGAACTGTGAATACTTACATGAGTCTTGTCATTTTAATGTCTTCTGACTAGAATTTCATACATGTGCTCTTACCAACATGATAGACTGCCTGTATGGAAGGCTTTTGCTTTTTTATGGCTTCTCACATCCTGGTAAGAAGCATACTTTACCCATAGTTCCGTAAAAGTGGAATTAATGTGTTAAGTGTTGAAGTGTGGTCCTGTGCTTCCCTCTTCCCCTGGCTCCTCAGAAAAAGTGTAAGTTGTAAAGGACGTAGTGCATTCTGTCTAGAAAGATAATGGTATTTCTTCCTTTCGTTGGTGTTTGGCAGTTCACAAGTTGGGTTTTTTCTCTGCAAGTACCAGTTTGGCTGCGCACAATGCGTTACTCTACTTACCAGGCAACTCCCATTTTCACTTAGAAGTGACATTCGTGTAGTAAAGCTGATTACACTTGAAACAAAACTTTTGTATTGATGCCATAATGACTGATGTAAAGTCCATTTTCTATCATTTAATGAATTACTTCAGCAACTGACAGCTTTTCGCCCAGGTGGCCATTAGCTGCCAGGAAATACCTGACCCAAATCTTACTGTTTATTAGCTGTGGATGTCTGACCAGACAGCCATTACATCAAGTATGAAATAATGGATTTTCCTTTTCTGCATGTTGAAACGTTAGAAGCTGAGCTGCCCATTGCGATGGATACACGAGCCTGCTTGCAGACAGCACATGAAGCACTGGCCATGAGATAAATAGTCCCACCACCCTCTGCCAGCTCCATCTCGCTTGTTTGGGAGGCAGTGAACACTGGAAATGTGTTTTTCCCTCCTGCTTTCAGTGGTTTTGCTCTTTCAGATGTGAATAGTCCTTTTCAAGGAGCAGAAGGAAAGTCCTCACACTTTGACTGACCCAGGGTAAAATGGTCCTGATTTGAACCACATTTGGGGTTAAGTTTACAAAAAGTCCGAAACACCTTCCACAACAAGAAATGTCACTATTGAATTCAATAGAATTTAGATCTCATGGGCAGCAATAGGGAATCCTTGAAATCAGCTGTTGTTATGCCAGTTTCTGGTGTTTATATTTCTAGCTTTTGAAACTTTGCTAAGGTAACTTTCAAGGCTACAGGGTACTTTCCTCTTGTTAGTTAAGTACTCCGCTTGTTACAGTTAAGATGCTCCTTGTCCTGATTCAGCATTATTCCAGGGTAGAACACACTGTTTCAATACTTTTGTGACACTAGATAAGAGGGCTCTTCAAAGGAGAGGCTGAAGAAGAGGGTACGTAAAAAAGATGTTTGTAAAAAAATTTTTTTACAAACGCATGTAGTGGTAGGACAAAGACTTTAAGATGAAAGAGGGTAGATGTAGATTAGATTATTAGAAGAAATTTCTTACTGTGATGTTACAGTGGGGAAACTGCAACACGCATATCAAACAATGAGGCCCATGGAAAAGATATATGGACTGATTCTTGATAGATGTTTCAGAGATGTTTATTTCTCCAGCCGCATGGCCAGAGGTTTTGCCGAGAAACTGTGGCAATCTCAGGACTCGATGGTCCTTGCCCGTGCAGGGAAACACAAAGCAACCAATGGGGAACGAGGCTGACCAGGGGCAGGGAAACCCCGTGTCTTCCCCCCAGGGCCCCTCTCCCAGGGCTACATGGCAGGGGAAGGGCCCCAACATTTCACCCATTTATTTTTAACAAAAAGAGATTTAAAACTTAACATTGAAAACAACTGGATAAACATAACAAGAACAGTTTCAAAACAAAACAAGCCACCCTCCTGAGTCTTTAAATGTCCAAACAGATTTTCTGGAACATCTTAAGGCTGACAGAAGGGAGACAGGACTCTCCAGGCATGCTTTGTGGGGAAACTGAGGCAGGAGAGGGTTTCTTCCATTTGTACCTGTTGGAACTCTAAACAACAATAGTTAATTTCTTTCCTCCCCCTCTTCATCCCCCACTCGGCATTGGAAAGGGATTTTTGGGGAAACAATTGTCAAAGGCATGGTTTTGTGAGGGAAACCATGGGTGAAAAAATGGATTGGGAATACACTGGGGGTAATAGGACATAGGGTAAAAAGGGAAAGGTGGGATTAGGAAAGGGAGACTGTAGGGGGGGCTTATAATGGAGATATTGTCTAACATGACTACGATTTTTTGCATATATACTGCCTTTTACAGGAACACCATCAGACCCAGTGACCTCTGCTGCTTGTAACCCTTTTCTACCTTGCACAATTTTGAACTCCACCATGTTGGGGTCCCTCCCCTGCCATGTAGCCCTGGGAGAGGGGCCCTGAGGGGACAGACACGGGGTTTCCCTGCCCCTGGTCAGCCTCATTCCCCATTGGTTGGTTTGTGTTCCCTGCGCGGGCAGAAGGACCCTTGGTCCCATGACTGGAACAGTTCCTCAGCAGAGCCCCGGCCATGCGGCTGGAGAAATAAACATCTCTGAAACAGCTATCAAGAATCTGTATGTCCATATATATTTCCTTTCCATGGGACTCCTGGTTTGATATATGCATGTTGCAGGATCCCCACTGCAACACCACCCCCTCTCCATCTCCCAAGCTTGGGATGCATTTTTCAGGGTTATTCTTTTTAATAGCCGTTCTATGAACGAATATGTCTTCTTGGTTGTCACATCTTGTTATAAAACCATAATTTTGTTTAACATTTTATCATTTTACTATTCCTAAAACCTTAGCTACAGTGATTTTTTCCTTTTTTCAAGTGGTTGCTGTTTTCTGTCTCGCTGCGTTTTTGCTTTCTCTTTCACTTTCGCTCACTCCCGTGTTGGAATTGCCAGGGTTGTCAGTGCTGCCGGGGCCGTCAGGGCTGCTCGTGCCTGCGTGCTCTTCCTGGGATCACATTCGGGACCACGTGGGCCGGGCCGGGCTGGGCTGCTCAGCTCCCTGCGCACCACCTCCTCTGCTCTCAGCTCCGCTGCCGCTGCCTGGGGCCACGCCCACGTCTCAGCCAGGCCCCTGAGCAACGACCCCCCTGCGCCCTGCTCCAGCGCGCATTTCAGCTAGGCGCGGCTCCGCCTCACCACCGCCACCAGCCGCCGCCTGTGCACCGCCCCTCTCAGTCGGCCATTCACAGGGCTCACTCCACCATATGCTGTGCGGGGCCGGGCGGGCACGGCCAGGTCACCCCGCTCTCACCGCGCCTCGCTCTGCTGCCAACACTGCAGCTCGTGCCGCTCCGCCTGCGTGCAGGAACTGCCTCGCTGCTGCTCGGAGAGTGCTTGGCACACGTGGCCACGGTCGCACGGTCCCTGAGCCAGGCTTCCCTTCGCCAAGACACAGCTGACATTGCTCAACAGTCTCGGTAATTAAATAATATTCACGAGAATATTCTTTCATCAGCATATATTTTGACTCAGAAATTAACTGTGTCCAAACGGTATTCAAAAAGTGTTTGGTAAGAATTAAATCCCAAGAAACGTAGAAAAAGTTCTTAAACAACCATGAAAGGAAATGTTTCAGTTCCTTTTGAGCTTGAATTAAGCTAAAATTTACAAATCGTTCTTCAAGAATCTTTTCAAGTTTAAGATAAATGTCCATATGCGGCTCTGAGAGACGAGAGTCTTTCCATGGTTCCTCCATAGTTTAGAGATGTTTTCCTGTTTCAAACAAAACAAGAAGAGAAATCCAATGTTTACTCACAAATCAGTCGCTGTCCTTAGGGATCTGCTTGCTTGCAATTCTCCACCATTTGTTACAGTGGGGAAACTGCAACACGCGTATCAAACAACGAGGCCCGTGGAAAAGAAATATATATGGACCGATTCTTGATAGATGTTTCAGAGATGTTTATTTCTCCAGCCGCATGGCCAGAGGTTTTGCCGAGGAACTGAGGCAATCACGGGACCCGAGGGTCCTTTGCCCGCGCAGGGGAACACAAAGCAACCAATGGGAACGAGGCTGACCAGGGACAGGGAAACCCCGTGTCTGTCCCCTCCAGGGCCCCTCTCCCAGGACCATATGGCAGGGGGGAGGGACCCCGACACTGTGAGGGTGGTGAGGCACTGGAACAGGTTGCCCAGAGAAGTTGCAAGTGCCCCATCCCTGGAAATGTTCAAGGCAGAGTTGAATGGGGCCCTGAGAAAGCTGATCTGGTGGAAGGTGTCCCTGCCCATGACAGGGGCATTGAAAATAGATGATCTTTAATCTTTCTTTGGATCTGCCAACCCAAATCTTTCTATGATTTTATGAATTCAGGCTGCCAGTACTGAGATGTGCACAGAGCTTGTCTGGTACACAGTGTCGATGGCTGAGGTGTAGATAGAGGCCCAGAATTCCACACGGGGAAAAGTGAAATGTTTCATACATTTTCTGCACATATAAAGGCTAAGCAGTTCCAGCAGCCTACATCTGAAGCTTGCCATAAATTTAAACACTACTGCATCATCTAAATGTGCGTCCATCACACAGAGTCAGGGTTTTCATTAACAGCCCTATCAACAAAGCCTCAGTGATACACATTTGAAAAATGGATTGTGTTCAAGCGTAGAGAAATTTATGGTTATACAGACTTCTGATTCAATAAATTATATTAAATTTTTCTGAGATTCTTCTTTTTCTAAGAAATAGCACAGACAATAGAGTTTTACTTAAATATAGCTAAGGCAAAAAACCCCAAAGAACGTTTTATTTCTCCTTATAAAGCTTATAAAGTTTCTGACATTTTCTTCAGGTCAGAGATACTCCGTGCAAATACCTGTTCTGCCATTCAGTCAGTCAGGGAAAATCTGAAATCAATCTTTTCCCTGGAATAATTGCTCAGCAAACAGGATGTGTGTAATCCATTTTTATTATTAATACTTCAGTTAAGATTCAGGTACCATATTTTGCTTCTTATAATGAGCACAGTTTTACAATGGATGTTTGGAGTTTACAGTACATAACATCACTGACAGCTGCAGAATGCCTGTCATGTGCACCAGAACTGGATTAAATATAAGTACATTTCTCTGGGCAGTAACAGTGTAGAGAGATAAATTGCAACATATGTCTACTTTATTGTACATGCAAAAACCTCATTTTCCCTGTTAATTCAGTGCATGGACATATTTGTTATCATTTTAATTATCAGCAAAGCTATCTTACTGCTGTTATATTGCATCTCAGGTAGAGAAAGACTATCAGTCAGTGAGGTCTATTGCAGAGAATGCTCGTGTGTGTTTCCAGTCCCAATGATTGTACAGTATAATTCCTAATATCCCCATATGATTTGTGATAAAGACCCAAGATTATGCATTTCCTCCTCTCCTTTTTTTACACTGTAGGAACAGAAATTTTAATTTCTGTAAGAGGAGTGACTTGGCTGATTCCTGCATCCGTGATTTTCTTCTGTGTGAGAAGGGCAAACAGGAACAGAGAGGTCATCAAAATAAATCTCTCCACCTATTGACTAGTTTATGTTCAGGTTTTGCATTGGTGGAAAATATTTTCCTGTTTCAAACAAAGATTAATTCCTAATTGCCCCAGTCCTCACAAGGACTTCAGCAGCTAGTTAAGAACTGTCTTAACACTTTTTTAATGAGGCTCTTAAGTTGCAGACCTGCATGGGGAGGCCTGGCAGATTGATTACATCACGCTGCCTCAAACCTGCCAAGGCAAGCGCTGTGTGCTCACAATGGTAGAAGCCACCACTGGATGGCTGGAGACCTACCCTGTGCCTCACGCTACTGCCCGGAACACCATCCTGGGCCTGAAAAAGCAAGTCCTTTGGAGGCATGGCACCCCTGAGAGAATCGAGTCTGACAATGGGACTCATTTCAAGAACAGCCTTATAAACACCTGGGCTAGGGAGCATGGCATTGAGTGGGTGTACCACATCCCTTACCATGCACCAGCTGCAGGCAAAGTGGAACGGTGCAATGGATTGTGGGGTGGGGGAACTTTCAAAAATTGGGAGCAGCATCTAGCAAAGGCCACCTGGTTAGCTAACACCCAAGGTTCCACCAATAGAGCTGGTCCAGCCCAATCTGAATCCCTGCATACAGTAGACGGAGATAAGGTCCCAGTAGTGAATGTCAGAGGTCTGTTAGGAAAGACTGTTTGGATTAATTCTGCCTCGAGCACAGACAAACCCATCCATGGGGTTGTTTTTGCTCAGGGGCCTGGTTGCACCTGGTGGGTGATGCAGAAAGATGGAGCAAGGCGTTGTGTATTGCAGGGAGATCTGATTGTTGGGTGAAAATTCCACCTGTAATGTGGAATGACTGTACACCACTGCTTGCTGAATGTCACTGTCACTGTTTGTACATAGCTCTGTATATATATATGTATGTATTGATGTGTGTGTGTAGAACTAGAATATATTAGTTTGGGCATTGAGCCAACGATATGGGATAAGGGGTGGAATGTCTTGGGGGTGACTTTGTGATGTGTATCTCTTATTGCTGCCCCATGCCCAGAAATTAATTTAGTGCCTTTCTGTGCCTTTAAACTGAGCCTGAGAGGGGGGAGGAAAACCTGAGAAAAACTTCTTCAAAGCAGTTTGCAGCTCGTTCAAGGTCACACAGAGAGACTTTTTTTTCAGCTGTGGCAGCAGAGCAAGAGTGGGGAAAGCACTCTGCTTGATTTCAGCCAGTTTTTCAGTTCCTTTTTCTTTCTCCCGAGAGAGATGGAGAGTTGAACTTTTGTTTTCCTGCTGGACTGTTTCAACATCAGAGTATATTGGGAGGAATTTCCACCAAGGCCTTGGCCCTGGAGGTGGGCCCACTACCCTGTCCCAGCTCCAAGGAGGGGGAGAGAGAGATCTATGGAAGGACTCTGAAATTTTCCCATGCACCATCCTTCTCACTGTCTGTGGGGTAGTGCTGGGTCCAGTTTGAGCCCAGCTGTGTGACGCTGGAGCCTGATATCTTGGGTGAAACAGCAGCAGTGTGTTTGTGCATGAGGACAATCCAGGGAGGGGAGCACACAGATAGCTTCTGGGGCTTTTGTGGGACAGGCCTTCTCACACTGTCAGTTGCAGCTCATGTGGTGTTCAACAGCATCCTCCAGCAGCAGCTTGTAGGCTGAAGTGGTATGCAGGCTCTGCCACCTCCCTTGTCCCAGGTACAGCCCTCTGAGAGCAGAAGGCACCATATGTGGTCCATTGGTGGATGTGTGCAATGCAGATGCAGTGCTGAGCATGGATCAGTGGAAAGAGCTCTGACTCTGAGGGTTTTCAGATGGCCAATTTTTTTTCACATGCACAAAACTGTAGGTGGAAAAGCAAAATGAGGCGGATGAGCAAAAATTCATTGTCAGCCATCCCAAGGGTAGGAGTCATAAATCTTCTCAAGATGTAGGGATTCGTTTTTAGATCCTTTGTTCCATGCCTTCCTATCATTGGAGGAGGTTTGCTCCCTCTTAGTCTCTAAGGCTCATTCTTGCATCTACCCCAACAAAATCTATAGTGGGCTCTCAGATCCCATGTGTAAATATCTAACAGCTGTTATCTAAGGAAGTCATGAAGATGAAGCACGAGGCCGATGTTTGGGCCTGAGAGATTTCCTCCACTAACTTTGATGCTGCGTTTCATGTCACACTGCCATGTTTCTCCACAATATATGCAGTAAATCTCCGTATTTTCATCTTCACAAGTGGACCTCTTGCTGTATCAGTAAGTTGCACAAAACCAAATTCTTGTTTTGTACTCTATGGATCTGTGCTTATGAAACTCCAGTATCATGAAACTGTTTAGGACAAAAAAAACCCAAAAAAACAAACAACCACTGAATGATCACAAGATTATTGTTCTCTCACTGTAGGGAAATCTGTTTAATCTCCCATAACAGGCTATTCACTGACTAAACACCCTGGTCTGGTCACTGTGAAGAAGCAGACTATGCACAGTCAGAAACAGCAGCAGGAAAGAATGCGCATCAGGGAGCACATTCTTCCCCTTACCCTAGAGATACTGAAGAAACAGAAGAGGAAATCTGCTTCAAATTGGAACCAAATCACCTGCAGCAAAACTTTTGTCAGAAAATGCCCAGTATTAGACCCCAGCTTCTAATCTGTGTCAGGCTTTTGTTAGGATTCTCTCCCAAATAAGACATTTGGTAGGACAATATCAAGGATATATTAAAGAGATAGTAAATTTAGTGTCTCATATAGAAAGAACTCCATTTTTAAAGTATTAGACTTGACTCCTGACAGTGGGCATGCTGCAGACCCCAAAAAGCCACTCAGGCACCGTCTGCACCTGTGGAGGGTGCAGCCTGTCCTTGCTATCACTCAGAGAGAAGAGAAGGAGAGACATATTCTTCACTCGAGTTTGTGGTCACAGGCATAACATCCAAAGGCAGTACGGTCTTTAATGTGGGAAGAAGAGTGTATAATTCATTATGAAGTTTAGGCAACAAAATGCTCTTTTCCCTAGCAGCAATCAATGCTGGTCCTCTGTCTCCTGTTTCTCTCACAAACTTTTTTTTTCTCTTTTCTTTTTTTTTAGAAACCCGTTCAGGACTCAGACACCAGAAGCAAAACAACAAGATAGGATTTTCCTCCCTTACTGCCCCACCCTGATAGAATGATTTTATCACATAATAGCCAATCTAAACAGTACAGTGCAAATCATACTTTGCATGAAAATGTGAAGACAGTGTTACCACAGGAATGAGCTCTGTTTAGGTATGGGGTGAGCAGAACCTGGCTGCTCTCTTCTGAGCAGACCCATGTGGTGCAGCAAGAAACCCACAGATTCAGGGAGAGCAAGAGGAGTACCTCTCTTGGTTTTTGCCACTTAGCTTTGACTTTACTGCCCAGAAGGAGATATTTTCAGATGCAGGAAGCCAACAGGAAATTAGCAGCAGGGAGATTTGTCCTCTACCCAGAGAGTCAAGTGGTTCAGACCAGCCTCATACCTTTTATATGAAAGCAGAATTATCTGCATACACTCCAGCTGGCACTGAATCTCTGTTTACCATCACTCTTCAGCTTCAGAGAAACAGTAAATGACTCCTTGCCTGTACAAAAACCAGATTTTCATGGGAAGACAAATTTAGCCTTCTGCCTGCTGCATTGCCTTGGCCCTTTGGAATGAGACTGCTAAAAACGCTCAACAGCTTGTTTCCACAGATTTTATACTGTGCCCTAAAGTCACATCATAATCATGTAGCTAGCACTGCTGCTGCCTACATGTCCCCGTGCTGCAGGCAAGAGCATCCCGATACACTAATGCACTACATGGCGCCAATCACCACTTCCCAGAAGTGTGTAGCTGACATGAGTGTTGGTGATACTCTGTCCAGACACCTCTCCCATTCCCATAAGAGCATCACAGCAAGCAATCAAAACAGCCCACTTGTCAACTGGCAGTCACCCATGCTAAATAACTGGATGCAGCCCTATAAAAGACTTTTAATATATGCTTCTCTGTCTATATTTGAAATGCCCCATCTCATTGTTATCAGGAATTATTAATAACCTTTCACTGATTCCTGATAGTTGGTGGTATGCATCAAGCACTTGTCCAGCTGTGGTTTTGAAACACAGTGAGAGAAATTTGATATAATATTCTTCCCACCTTGGCTATCCATGCTTTGTGCACCCTTATCTAAGTGGCTTCAACACTTCATACCTTCTGGTTCTCTCACTGCTGCATATCAATATTGCCTATTTATTCTGCAGGGAACATACAGGCTTTATTTGCATAACTGTGAGTACAACAGGGCCCCAAGATTTGGTTGAGGCTCTTGATGGTCAGTGTTCCTCCTGCAGGCTTGAATTTTAGCACTCCTCTGGACTCAGGCTGAAGGATGCACACACTCATTCAGGCTGGGATTCAAAAGCAACAAATAGTAAGGTGACGGATAGCTACGCCTGGCTTTTGGCATGTAAGCAAAGGAATTAGCAGGCTGTAACCACACAAGCTTAAAGAGCCTGGAACAGACTGGCAGGCACTGACGTTTGTGTCAGCTGAAAAAGAAAGCCACAACAAAAAACATGGAACACAGAACAGTAGTACTTCAGAAAGGAAATCTCAGCTATTTGCTGAATGCCATCAGTTGAAATTTCTAAAGACCAGAAGGGCCCATTTTAAAGTCCTCAGCATACACAGTCAGGGCCAGGTTTTCAGTTAAGCTCAGTTCCCATGGAGGCAGCTAAACAGGAGCCAGATTTTTAAAAGCACTCAGTATCCAGCTGTTTCCATTGCAAAAATTCTGTCCCAGTTTTTAAACAGAGCTCAGCACCACCCAACAGGCTGTGTTATTTCAAAAGCTTGCCCTAAGTGACTTCACACCTGGTGTCATTGTTTCATTGGCTACCTGTCAGAGGATCAGGCTACCTCCATTTCTGTCTTCTTCTACCTTTTCTGAGCCCTGATGTGGTCTGAATAATCTGGACTGTCAAATAACTGTTCTGGGTACTGTACAAAGAGGGAATACCAAGAAATGCACCACACAGACTACAGCATGATGAGCTTTGCAGTTCCACCAATTTGCCATGCGCTTTTGAGCTGCAAGAGCCAGCATTGTGCTTTGACCTGCCAATCATGCTGACTCATGTCAAATTAAAATCTTCCAAATGTCTGAGTTTGGAGGTCTCAACCTATTTTCACATGCAGATAAAGTCAAAAGTTTCTTTCTCCTGAAGTCTGCAGAAATGTAGAAAAGACAGCAGACTCCATGATTCAGGGAAGACTGTGTGGCAGGTGATGTAAAACATTATCTGGTTATCAACACTTGCAGAAACTGCAGTCTTCCTTCCATCAGCATTGTCAGTGTGAAGTTTTCTCAGGGCAGGAGAACTTTCCCTTTGCTAGGAGAAGCCAGCCTTAGTGGTCTTAAACCACACACAGCTCTTACACTTTCTCTCAAACTTTCTGGGAGCTTGGAGGAAGTGCTCAACGTACAGCCAACATGGGAAGGGATAGTATCTTCTGGTCTAGTGCCTACTGTCTGCCATGGTTCTTGTATAAGCAGAGGGGTGTAATTCAGAATATGGAATGAATCGTGGAAATTCTCAGAAGGTGGTCTACCAGAAGAACCAGAGTTTCCTTTCATTTCATTTGTTCATGTTGGGACTTTGGTTTGGGTTTTTGTGTTGGGTTTGGAGGTTTTTTTGTTTGGTTATTTCGTTTGGGTTGGGTTTGAGGGTTTTGTTTGTTTGCTTGCTCGTTTGTTTGGGTTTTTGTTTGTTTTTGGTGGGAGGTTTATGTGAAGATCCAGGAGACAGAGAGGGAAGGGCAGAAAACTGAGTTGGTTAAGAAAGCAGCCCACCACACAGACAGGCTCAGCACTCTTGGGCATGGGTAGCTGAAGACACTTTTCTCCTTTCAGAGCGAGTTTAAAATGCTCAAACCAAACTACTTCAAAGAAGAAAAGGCCTGAAGAGCAGGTGAATTTCAGTCTTTTTCAAAGATGCTGTTCATTTCCCTGTTGGAGAGGCATGTATCTTCCCATTTGAAGATTCCTCCTCTGTCATTTCTTCCTCTCATTTCTTTGATCCCCCTTCCTGTGTGACCATGTGACATGCAGCCATTTGGTGAGAATCAAGAGAGATACTGGCAGTCTGGGAGCTGTTTTTCCTGCTTATGTATGCAAAGAACATGATTGCTAAGTGCATCATCTGTTGTAATTTGCACATCCACACACATCATAGATCAGGACAGTCTTCCCATAAGGATGCAGTGCTTTTTTTTACCTCTCTGCTTTTCTGGGCAGTAAAATATTAGGTCTCCTGGACCTCCTTGTGCCACAGGTTGAACAAATGCCCTAGGAGGTGATCCCTGCCCCAAATAGCTTACACTCTTAATACAGCTGCAGAGAACCAGGATGTGAAGCAGTATTTCTGTAACTCTCTTTCTTCACACACAAGTTTGAAATTACTTGAGAAATAATTTAGATAAGTCTGCAGCAGGTGTGAGAAGTTAGCAATGACAAACCCAGCATTACAAAAGCACTCTGCAGTCACAGACACACCAAGTGGGAGCTGTGTTGCTCCCAAAGATTATCTGAGCAAAGGGCAACCATGGAGCAGTCAGTGAATACTGGTTTGCAAAGCAAAAATAGCAGCTGAAAAGCAAAAGTAGCAGCTGTGTAATAATAAGAGGACAAAATACTGGGAAAAAAAATAAAGAAGAAATCTAGAGAGACTATCACAGGAATTTCCAATTGGCGTCCCCATCAATTGTGTTGATTCTCATGGTCACAGCAATTTGACTTCTCATGATCTTCTGCAGCAGAGGGCAAGCCAATATGCTCCTTAAGACCTTCAGATGCAGGTCAGACCTGCATCTGAAAGTGCAAACAGCATAGGCATAATAGAGACCTCAGAAACCAGCCTTGTGCTCCCTGATGACAGGGAAGGGGCTTGTTGTTGTTCCATCTGACTCCGCTAAGTAAATATGCAGCTCATAGTGTGTCTTGAATTCCTTGAATTCCTTCATTTCTTGCAGAAGATTCCCCAGTTACCATTTAGGACCTTCAGCAATAAAGCCTCACTGTCCACAGACTTTTTTCAGTCTGTGGCAGACCCCATAGGTGTTTGTATTAAGAGTCCTTCAATCACTGGATTCCGACCATGTTGTCTCAGGGAGCCTCATCTCCCTCCCTGGTGCCTGGACTGTTATGTCTCCTTTTAAACAGAGGTTCAGAAGAGAAAATTTCTCCTCAGACAGCGGTCTTTAAAACAGCACTGCACCTTGTGTGAACACATGGAGGGCCCACTGAGCCTCCATCAGTTTTGGAATGCCAGTTGCTTCCCAACCTAGCTCTTCTGCTTAGTGGAGCAGAGAGCTGCATTATTGGATGCTACTTTTGTGCAGCAGCACCACGAATGGGGGAGCTGGGGGCTACCAGTTAGCACCAGCCATTTTCCACACATGTGCTTTCAGGTTCTGCTTTACATGTGCATGCGAAGTGCTCTTTTCCTCCAGCTGCACCACGGGGACATGGCCCCCGGGCAGAGCCACAGCCACTAGAGGGCATTTGAAGTACATCAGATCACCGGGTGGCAGGTGTCTGGCCAGGGGATGAGCCAGCCGTGCCGGCATGTCCCACTGTGCCAAGCTGTGTCATGCAGCAAGAAGTCTTGTCGCAGTGCCTTTCTCGTTCTGTCTTTCTGCAGTTGCCCCTGGGCACTCTGAGTTAGAGGTTTGCAGAAAGCATTGCATAGGTTCTTCCCTTGGATGAACTGCTGCAAATGGGCAGTAGCTGAGGTGGAACAATGCTGCTAAATAGATCACTGAACAACTACAACTCTCTTGATTGCACCCTTCAAAATAGCTATGCATGTAGACATCGGACATAGCTTTGGTTTTAATCAGCTACCTGCAACCTCTTCATTTAGTTTTTCTTGACATTAACTCGGAAGTCCACGATTTTCTTACCTTTTGCCATCTACTCTCTCTTAATGGAGAGCGTTGTCCTCAAAGGCCAAACTTTAACAAAAGCATACACCTACACTTTGTACCAACCTCTATCAAGTCCATTTCAGTAGATGGAGGAATTGAGTATGGCCTTCTGTATTCCAGGTGAAGGCCAGGGCCATCAAAACAAAATATTTGCATTACCATATATTCATCACCACATAACTGTCTGCCATTCAAAGGGAATGCCTGACACAGACCATATGGATCCTTTCAGTAAAGCTTAAAAACCTTCCCCAAAGATCCTCTTTACTTCTTTCTTTTTAATTTATATTTTTTCAAGAGATCAGCAGTACAGAAACAGCATGGGAATACATGCACTTGCCCAGTGGCTTTCTGCACGGATGAGATCCCATGGGAAAAGTTTGCATTGAAGAGCTCCAGGTTGGTACTTCTGGCAGCCACTCCATGTGTGTTGGAGAAAAGGGATAGGCAGGACAAGAGTGAGCTTCCACTTGCAGTGGGCCAAGAAATATCAGAACAAGACTGCCTTGGTCAGTCCTTGTCTATTGTCAGGTTTTTTTTATCGTCTAAGAATGACCAAGTGCTGCCTTAGTTATCTCCACATCAAATTGCTTGGCAAAACTTCAGATGCTCAGGAGTGGCCTCCTGGAAACGAGCAGGAGTCTTGCAGAGTTGAGACAGAAATCTAATGCTTTCCACAGACTTGAGAGAAAAGATGCCAAGCCAGTATTGACTAAGACTGGTCAAAGGCTACAAAAGCAAAAAGGGAAACAGTCTGTCTGTTCCTCAGACATTTTCAGGTTGAGTCAGATGGACTTGTGGGGGGGATTGGGAGCCCTTTAGGCACAGGCCCAGAGACTCAACCCTTATGACTGTCACAACAGCACAATGCCATGACTCATCACTATGTGCCAGAATGCAGCTACTGTGCGGTGGGAGTGATAGGCTGTATTTAGCTCAGGACACACACATTTGAGGTGGTATGAGCACCTGTCTGCTCTTGGAAGCAATCCTGATGGACATGATATAGCGTTTGTGCTCTTGTGGTTCTCACTGGGGTTGCTACATCACCCTTCTGCTTCTAGGAGCTTGGATTGAGCACATCAAACTTTACAGTCAAGAGAGGCACTTTTATACAAAGTCATGCCTTAAATCTTACCAATAGATCAGGAGGCAGCACTGGGATTACTTTTATGCCAGGGGCAGGGACAAGAGATATTTCTTGGCACAGTAGGAGACCTGTGGGTAGAGCTCAAGAACCTTGATAATGTTATTCTGAGTCCAGTATCCAGCTTTTTTACATAACAAGTCAGGTTTTACAGACCTTGAGATATCTGTTTCCACGCATGAATTAAGACCCAGCAAACCACAAACTGAGCTAATTAGTATATTTTTCCCTTAAGAAGAGAATTAGAAAACACATTTGTACTGGGAATTGCGAATAATACATTCTGCCTGAAGGAAAACAGATTATCTCTCCAGCAGGAAAACTCACATCCCCAGGGTTCTGAAAGCAACTCATGTTGACTCTCTTGTTTTAGTGTGTTGGGGATTTGAGAGGAGTGATTTGAGGCAAGACCAATGGAGAAAATTCTCTCCTTGCGTTCTCTTTCTCTTTTACATGACTATCACACAACAGGTGATGAACAGGCTTCCTCAAAGTCATTATGGTAAATGCAGATTACATTTCATACACAACAGACACTGCAAATCTTGATTGGTACATTCTTTAATGATATACTGGTTTCAGGGAAGCCATAGGCACCACTGCTGATCAGTAAGTAATAGATTATATTTTTTTCCTCCCGCAGCATGAGGTGCTGGATGAAAGGAGGACTGAATTAAATAAAATAAATAAACAAACTAAATAAAGTTCCCAGAGTGAACAGAAAGCACTATAGTTACACAGTTAAAACTCCCTCATCCTGCTGGTTTCAGGATGGATTTGTCATCTTAGGCTACTTTGGTGACACACAGGTGGGAGAAGAGTAGTGTCATATCATAATCCGGCCTACCACAAGAATGTGGTGTTTTCCTTGGACTGCTATGCAAATTCTGGAGTCTACCTTTGAAAGTCATCTGATCGAGATCTTGCACAAAGTGGGGCTATTGCAAAGATAATCCAGAGGTTGTCTGAGGAGACAGTTCACACATATTTGACATGAGAGGACATGAGCTTCACAGATCACATTTCAACAGTGACTTTACCACTTATCAAGGCTGCACAAATACTGGATTTTAAAGTTGAAATTAGCTGTGGAACCCTAAAATACCACTCTTGGAATCTTGGTTTCTGGTTTGTGAGTCTCACCCTGATGATGTGATACGGACAACACTGCCATGTACTAGTGAAGTCAGCATGAAGAGGTTATTTTTGCAGCATCAGAGAGGAAAGAACAAAGCAGAAATATACTTTCAGTGTTAGGTGCAAAGAAATCCTGTATTTAAAAGCTGTATTTTTTCCCTTATATTAATACAGGTATGGGAAAATCTACTGGATGTATAGAAATTATAATTCTTAGGATTACATCAGGATTACATCAGGACAAATAAAAGCTGAAGGTGAACTTTGGTCAGGCACTAAATATAAAATAAGCATACTGTACACAGACTTCTGAATAAAGACATAGAAGCTTGAGCAATTTCTTAAAACAGCCAAAACATCTTGCTGACCTGTATTTGCAGGGAGGGCCATTCCCCTTATGGTATAAAACAAGGTTCAGTGGTGGGCACATACCAAAATATTTATCAGTATTTGTGTATTTGTTCTAAATCACTTACTAGTACTAGTTGACATGCCTGTATGGGGGTACCTCACAATTTTAAAAATTAAGCAAAAATGAACATTCTTTCCCCCCCCCACCCCCCCCCATTGGTGGTAATATATGCTGTCATAAGATAATAATGAGTTCTGCTATGTAGGCTTTGAGAATAAAAATGTAACATGTAGTCCTGAACTTTGTCATCTTCCCGGTAGAAACACAGGGCAAATTTTGGAGGTGTTTATATTTGCTGACAAAATATCTAGTTACCTATGTGTAGACGCGTTAGCTACTTGTAGATTTTAAAACATATGCTAAGCAGCTGTAACCATGCAGGGCTAATGCCACATCAAAATTGTTAGCCTTCTCCCCTCTCCTCATTCTGACAGCTGGAAGAAAGGGCTGTGCTCTTCTTTTTGTGTAGCCAAGGGTCTCTCAGGAGACACATCTTGTTGAGTAAGGAGTGTGCCTCAAGAAGGCACATAAACATGAAGTGTAGAGCATCTACTGACTTTGATGGGCTTCCTCTTGTTACTTCCTCCTAATCCCATCTCTCAAACTAGTTGTTCCGGTTTGGCCAAATTTAGAAATATATATATACTCTGAGAGAAGGCACAACCACCCCTCCCCCCACCAGGTTCGGGAAAAAAATAAATTTTCCTCGAAGGAAAGTGAAGAAGATAAAACTATTTATTTAACAAGCACACGGGAAAGGAAAATAATGTTAAATGGTAAAATCTTTCGCTGTAGAGGAAAAACCTGAGAAAGTGTTCGAGTCCTCCCTTTGGTCTCCTCGGAGCTGGGGCTTGGGCCGGGGCCAGGCCCTCTGTGCCCGGTGAAAAGTCCTCCCGATGTGCTCTGATGTTACAGCAATCAGGCAGTCCAGTAGAAAAGGGAGAAAATCCGAAATTCCAGAGAAGGAAAAGTTCAGCTCTCAGCCTCTCTCCAGAGAACAAGGAACTGCAAAAAACTGGCCAAAAGCTGACTGGAAAAGCTGCCAGCCGGGTGCTTCCTCGCTTCCCCCTGCCCCAGCTGAAAAAAAAACCTGCTATCTTTATGTGACCTTGAACAAGTTTCAAACTGCTTTGAGAAAGTTTTGCTCAGTTTTTTCTTCCCCCTCTCAGGCTCAGTTCAGAGGCATAGAAAGGCCAATAATTAATTTCTGGGCATAGGCAGCGATATGGGATACACATCATAAGGTCACCCCAAGACACTAGTATTTGGAGCGGGTAAGTAACTTTATGTGGGGATTTTTGTGGCTCTAAAAAAGAGAGTTAATTATACAAGAATCTTTCTGTGAAGGATAAACTGACAACAAAGTATCTTACTGAGAAGAGTGCTGTTTTTCTACATCTCCCTCATACAAACAAATAATAGCTAATAACATTAATTGAGCAGATTCTAGTGCAGCTGACCAAGGAAAGTGTTTGTCTTATGCTGAACACCTTCTGTTGCACTCTGCAAACACAAGCTGCTAGAATGACCTCAGCACTTCTTTTGCTTTTATTCAAAGTCACCAAGATGTTTATGATTCAGTTTCCTCCCTATCTCAGCAGTGAATTCGTACGCGGCAAAGGCCTGTAAATCTGCCATTCAAGCAGCAAAAACAACAACATGCCAATCCAATAAATTACTCCCTCACAGTGTTTTCGTTATACAAAGAAGACTTTTTCTGTGCTCTGTCCAAGAACACCATCCTGCAAAGTTTGCTTTATAATAAACAAGGGAGATCCAGCAGAGATGGGCAGCAGATCAGAGGAAAGAGAATGTCATGTAGACTAAAGCAGGGTGAAAAAGAAAAGACAGCATAATTATTGTTGAGCATGTTCTTAAATTACTCAGTGATTCTGTTAAATTCACTTTCCTACACAGATTACTTTTTTTTTAAGTCGCCTTTCGTGGCTGCATTCATTAATACCTGGATATTTAGCAGTGCTGTGAATGGTTTGCTATTCTTTCCTGCTTTCTGAGTAAGAAAATGAACTATTTTCCTGTATTTTTTGGTGTTGATCCACTAGTAAGGGAAAATCAACCAACAGGCAGTTGAAGCAAATGCTTTGTGGGCAAATCATGAATTTATATATGGCTACAAAGTGTATTTCAAAATCTTATGAACAAAACAATCTGTCAGAATGTAAACTAGTGCATCCATCATTTACAAACTGAAGAGAAAACTGCTTCAAACTCACTGAGTAGTTTGCTCATTATAATTTGTTCGACTTCAAAGTATGTGAAAAAGGAGTAAAGCAATTTTGAAATGCCTTTCTCAATGCCTGATGCCTCATTTATACATCTGCTGATTAATAAATGCAGAAGAAAGATGGTGTTAAAAAATAAGTTTGTTTCACTATTGCTACTTTGCTTTTGAGAACTAGCATAGATTTGATCAGCATTTTTGTTTCCTTATGAAGGTAGATTTTCAACATTTCTTTATTATTTAGGAATAAACATAAAACACCTGCAAACAAAAAACCCTCAAGAAACTCAAACCAACCCAAACAAAAAAAACCACAACAGCCTCCCAAAAACACAACAAAAAACCTCCACAACACCAAAACCAAACAGGCCCCCCCAAAAAAACCCAACACACACACATAAAAAAACCCAAGCAAAAAACCAAAGAAAGGCAAAGAAAAGGCCCAGAAATCAAAAGCTACAATCAGATTGGCTCAAACATTTTATGTCCCTAAGGACTTGATTGTCTTCCATATCTCTGGGCTCAGCCTGTTGCACAGGCATCCATGCATTTTTCTCCTTCAGAATAAAAGCCATTTTCAGTTGTGGTAGGAAGTTACATAAACAGTTTTTTTACCTAACCAGGAAAAATAAGAGGAGGAAGAGGAAAAACAAGCAGGGGGATTTTATCTGTTCGTTGGATTTCTCTGTATAGATGGCTAGATTTTAAAAAACAAGACTCTTGCTTCAGTAGCTATGTGTTAGAGCTGATGCCAGGAAAGGAATAAAAGTGGTGAGACAGAGAAATTGAGAGAAGGTCAGAGCCACTCCTCTTCAACAGAAGAAGGTTGAAAGAGAACAAAGGGGGAGGATGAGCAGAGAAGAGCTATGTGAGCCTCAGAACAAGAGGGAATGGCAGAAGTCTTGAAAACAAGAAAAACAAAATTCAACCCTTTCTCCATAGAAAATAATATTGAAAGCAACAATCAGCTGAGGAAGCTGAAACCTGGAGATTTTGAGAAAAGATTCAGTGTTGGAAGTGTAAGAAGAGGGGGAAAAAGAGGGAAAAATCTCAAACCCAAGGAAAGCCGAAGCACTGCAGGAAGACAGAAGGAAGAGGTCAGCTCCGTCTCTGTTCTTCTGCGCGGCAGTAGCGAGGGCTCAGTGCACATGTGCATGTGTACAAGGAGAAGGGCAGAGCGGCGCACAGTGTGTCTGCACTGCAGCTCACTAAAAAGAGCAGTTTCCAGAAGAAAAAGACACACACCGGAGTGATTTAGCACCAGCTGTGCTTACTATCTTTTTTAATGCGTTTTTCCCTTGTGTTGTACAAAGAAGCCTAATTTTGAACAGGATATTGTCCTTTCATTGCTTTCCCCTGTAGCTGATGTTCTTGTCAGCATCTCCTGCCCTAAAATACAGACCACATTGTAACGATGCTGCAGTGCACTAACTTTCAGGGACAGCGGGAAGAACATCCCTTTGATAATTGTGAGGCCTCTACTGCAAAGGTAGGAACAAAAGCCTTCAAAAAGGGGTGGCCTGGCTGCTCGGTATTAAGGTATTGAGTATGTTTTGTCAAGAAACATTGCAAAATCACAAAGTAACCCACGGGCAAAGCACAAGGCCCAAGGAACAATGGGAAGCCAAGGGTGACTGCTTTTTTCTAGCTTCAAAGTACCTTGTTGATTGCAGCATGGTAATAACAGTGCTTTGCAGACAGCTGTGCTCCTTCGTAATGCACTGTGTGGGAACAAGGGAAAATTAAGGAACACAGAGCTGGTGCCCAGCTTCCTCTCCAGCAGCACATGGCCCCAGAGACAGGCAATGCTGCCCAAGGCAGGAATAAGTGCCATCTTCATTTTCTTTGTTGCAGCCTGAATGATCAGTTCTAAGAAAAACAAAAAATGGCAGATTTTAAAAAGCCTGCATCCCAGCTGTATGAAAATACCCTAACAAAGTCACGGTAACAGCTTGCTCCTGCCTATTTCATGTCTACCTATAAACTTCAATACCCTGCTATGTCACAGAACTTAGGAAACTATTTCTGCAGACCTGATTTAGGAGCTGTCTGTGGAAAGATTATCTAAAATGTCTATCTCAGATACCTGGAAAACCTTAAGACACTTTTAAGGCAGACAGCTGTAATTATCTAATACACCAAGAATATGATTCAGTTACACATCTATTGCAGAAGCAGAGCCAAAAAAACCCACAACAAACTGTTCAAGTCTTTGCATTTCTGTAACTGCAGAAAACTGGGGAGTCCAGTAACCCTGCCAAGGTGTTAGCCGCCAGGACTTTTATTCAGCATGCTATGTGTCTGTTCCCCACAGCCTTGCACTACAAAGGAGGTCAGGACACTGATTCCTTCAGGCATGTGGTGGAGCTGTGTGTATCAAAGACAATACTGAAAACGTGGCTTGAAGCAAGAGTAAAATCTGATATCTTTACAGCAGTGTTATGTCGCAGAAATACTGCCTTGCTTAACTACTCTTGCTGAAAAGCCAGCCAACTCACCACAAAATAGGAGAAGGGGGGTGGGGCTAACACAGCACAGGCATGGATTTGCCCTTTGAAGTACCCCAGCCAGCCAGGCTGTGGGAGCATAGCACCGCAGTCACAGGGGGCAATAGCAACTCAGTCAAGTGGGCAGCCTGAGTCATGCCAGGTGAGTTCTGTGGAGAGACTGGTGCTCTTTACAGAGCCGTAAGTCAGCAGCCCAGGAATGCACTTCCTCACGAAATGTGTAGGCCTGTGTGTATGCGTTCCCTGAGGACCTTGGAAAGAAGACATGACTTCTGGTGCCAGTGCTGTTTATTTAGCTGTCTGCCCCAGACCAAGGCAGGTGAGAATTTTTTCAGATTGTTATGATGATCCCCAACATTGCCTTATTGAAACTCAATTAAAATCCTGCTGTCCTATTAGCCATTTTTTACTTAGCCTTTCCTCAGGCGGATTCCCAAACACTAAGCAAAATGGACCTCAGGATCTAACTCAGGGAATTTATTTTCTTCAATCACAACAGGAGAGAATGTTTTGTTCTGCTCTAAGAATCTGAAAAAGATTTGTAAAGTACATCCACAGAAGAAGTTTCCTCTGGAACCCTCATTTCCTGGCTGCAGTAGGCCTGTCACATTTCTACTGATTCATTGTTCAGCTTCAGGAAACAAAACAGCTCTCAGTCCCTCTGCTGAAGTTTGCTCCCTTTGTATCATAGCCTGTGATGAAATCCTAACTGTACTGTCTTGGATATTCACTGCATCCTTGTTAAACAAGGGGGAATACTTGATGCATAAATTATCCTGTGCTTAATTTTGCTTGTAATATCATTTTAGAGCATTTAGAAATGCTGGACTTAGCCAGCATTTATCCTCACAACTGTGGCAGTTTCAGTCTCAGTGACTTGCTTGCTAAGCATACAATACTGAGTTTCCATTGTAAGCAATGCCCACAGTCTCTGAGTGACAACAGAAGGCTCTCTCACCAAGAAGCATTCACCTTTCCGCAGAGAACAGGCTTGTACATCAAGTTCTGCTCAAATCCCTGCACTTACCTTAAATGCTGTGAATGGATTCCAGCCCTCCAGTCCATAAGCAAAGCCAAGGAGAATGACAGTCACCCAATTGCCCAGCAGTCACACAATTTGCTGTTTCCAAGTGTGTCTTTCCCTCTACTTTGACCTCACCTGGTTTTGCAGGTTCCCAAAACAGTGCACCAGGAGAGAGAAACTTTTTCAAACCTGCTTGCTACAGTGGGCTGTGCCTCCAACACCACCCAATGCACTTCACTATATTGAAATGGAGTCAGCTGCAGCAGGCATGAACAGGATCAAACCCTGGTGAGTTTTAGATCAGCTGCAAGACTGCAGGCAGTCCTGCCCACTGCAAAAGTACAACCCTCCCCTCAGGCCAGGATAGGAAGCCTTCACCTCACCTTAGCTAACCTTGACAAATGCTCATGTATTCTCATATAAATTCTGGGAGATAGTCAGTTGACTTCAGGTCCTGAAACAAAATTGTCCGGATAGAGGCCATACTTGGAAAGAATTTTAAAAAAACTATTAAAAAATCTTGCTCTGTTTTCCACAAGCAGCAGAAACTCCCTCATTGGCTAAAGGACATCACATTAAACAGAGAAGAGATGTTAGAAATAACCACGCTTTTTCTTAGATACACTAACAAGAGGCAGTAGCCTCATGGCTCCCCTAGCATCTGTGCAATATGTTGTTCTGTGAAACAATCCACTTATACTTTACTCCTCATCTGTCAGTAGTGAAGTGCTTTTAAGAAGGTAATGAACCACTCATTCAAGATCTGACGAAGGTATCTGATTGAAGATACCCAGGGACATGCTCAAGACAAAACAGAACCAAACATTCTCTTTAGGGAAGAGAACCAGCAAGCAGGCACTGCGTGTAAACAAAACTGTCCCCACAAGAAAACATGATGACCATCATGACAGATTTGCTGTCTTAAATGGACACTGAGACTTGGTCAGGCCGTGCGAGCTTAAAGGAAAAGGAGTGAGGCGCGTGCTTCAGAGCTCTGCAGTTTGCTTCAAGTCATGAAACAATTCCCCTCTCATCCTCATTTTCATCCTCTTTCCAGAGCAACACCACAACTCCAGGTTTAGTAGCAACTGAAATTTTTTTCCATTGAAGAATTCCAGGAAAAGTATCATGCCTGAAAATGACCATTTCATTACTTGCGAACTGAAGCAGCTGAGAAATGCTTTGAGAAAGGACATCCCAAGATTAAAAAGAAGGAAATGGTCCTTCACCTACTGTTGAGCCTTATGTCTCTCCCATGATTAAACTTGCAGTATCTGGTTTCTCTGCTGCTCTGTGACTGCTCCCATCTGTGCAATTGTGTTGGGGTCACTATGCTAAAATCTGCAGCTGTCCTCAGCCTTTCCCTTGCATATTCATTTGTCACACCAACGGTTTTCCACCTGAAGGGTCTGTTGGCAGCAGGAGAGTCTCTGTGAGAGTATTTGAACACCTGCCCTGAAACAGCCATTTCTGAATTTCGCTGGGGAAAAGCCACTAAGTGGTAGTTCCTCCCGCCTGTTAATCAGTGATGGGGACTTACAGTGCCCCAGCACCCATTTCTCAAAACACAGTTTCGCATCTAACGTGGTAAGCATCTAAATCTAGCTCCTGATCTGAGCAGTACTTGAGAAAAAAGCTCTGTCACACAAGCCCACTCTGAAGATTGATGTGCACGAGTTCCTACAGCACAGATATCCCCATGGCTACTAACCTCTGCTTCAGCCTGCTCTGGGAGAGCCAGTCCATGACCATATAAGTTACAAAAGCTTCAGCCAAGGGTAAAGATATCCCTGAAGTCTGGATCTTAACAGTGGTACCACTCAGCTTCCTTTGAACTGGACTCCTATTAAAAGTGTTGAGTAATTTTATCCACAACAGCAGTCACAGAAAAGCACAGAAGAGGATATATTAACGCAAAAAATGGGACAAGGAAAAAGATAAATCTGTTGTTTTTACCTGACAGGCATAGCCCATCTCCTGGATAGGTCACCTAGGGCAATGGACTGGTACGTTATGTCTGCAGAACTGTTGGGACACCTTGTGCTTATACAGAATCATAGAATCATCTAGGCTGGGGGAAAAGCCCTACTCTGGGGCAGGAGATTCATCTAGTCCAGCCAATAATATTGTCTTCTTCAGTTTAAGGAGAGCTGAGTTAATTGTAAATCCCATCACAGATTCCTTCATATGCCTTGTTATCAGGAGATTTTTACATTTCCTTTCTTTTTTCTCTGCTATCAGTGATTATGTGATATGTTGGTACACTTCAGCAGTGTGCCCTCATATTCAATCCCTTGGATCCAAGGATTGTACCTCTGGGGAATAGTATCACAGCACCAAACCCACATGCCAGCTGGGCTCCTCACTGTGCAGCACACTGTTGAGAGCAGGGAGGCAGAGCAGGGCTGTGCACAGCTCGGGCAGCTGGAGTCTGTCTGCCACGCCTGCCTTGTGCTTCTCTGGAGCCACAGGGCTACTCCACCACTGTGGAGCCCTTGGGCTTCTTCTGGGGCTTTTCCACATGCAGAAGAGTTATAGCACTGAACTCCAGCCTTTTATTTACAAGCTTTCAATGAAATGGGACTGGTGAGTTGAACCAGGCTGGATGCCAAGTGCCCACCAAACAGCTCTATCACTGCCTTCGTCAGCTGGACACAGAAGGGAGACAAAATAAAATGGAAAAGAATTCATAGGTCAAGATAAGACAGTTTACTAAGGCAAAAGTAAAATAATGCTGACTCAAATAAAGGAAAAAACACCATGATTTTATTCTGTACTTCCCATCAACAGTGGACCACTTCCCAGGAAGCAGGGCTGCAGCACATGTCGCAGTTGCTCTGGAAGGCAAACACTGTAAATAACCAATGCTCTCCCTTCCTCCTCCTTTAGATAGCTTTTATATCTGAGCTGACATCTTACGGTATGGAATATCCCTTTGGTCGGTTTGGGTCAGCTGTCCTGGTTATGTCCTCTGCCAAGATTTTGCCCGTCCCCAGGCTGCTGGTGGGAGGATGGAATGACAGAGAAGCAGCACTGATGCTGTGCAGAGCTGCTCAACAGCAGCCAAAACACTGCTGTGTCACCAACACCTTTGTAGGTACCAATGCAAAGCACAACACTGTGGGAAAATGAACTCCATCTCAATAAAATGACAACAAACAATAACGTTTGTATTAAAGCTCAATTGTGCACTCACCCGTGTTGTGTGTCCTTTCCCAGGTGAGGAAGTGTGCATGAGGAAATGTCCCATCATCTTCTCCTTGTGGGGATAAAGTCAGTGGCTAATGTGCATAGCAGGGTCTTAGAGGTTTCTGGAACTCATAAAATAACAAAACACAGTAAATATGTACAAAGCAAACTCAAGTGAAAATAAATGAATTTTCTTTCATCGTTCAGAAGCAGTTGGATTTTTAAGTCTATAACACAGCCATATAGTTTCTTTAGAACTATGGGGTGAAAATTCAGGTAAGTTCAACTAAGAGAATATTAACTATTTTGTGTGTCACATTTGAATTATGTCTGAGATGTTTTCATTCTCAGAGAAGTGCTCAATATGGAAATGTGGTTTCTGGGAATGCAAATAGCTCACACAATTTTTTTGGCAAAGATAAACAAATGGATGTTTGCACAGGTGTAATTAAGCACAGAAGAGGCAAACCTCTGCGCAGAACTGATTCACAGTCAAATTCATGAACCTTAAAAATCCAGATTACATTACATGTTTCTGTGTTATCAAACTGCTGTTTCAGTGACTTGAATTACCAGGTCTTCAGAATAATGTAAGTTAGGTGATAACTTTGGAGTTTAAGGTGAAATTGGTTTAAACTCTGACAGTTTCAGTGTGTGTGGAGGGGTGGGCAGGACAGTGTGCCTTATTGCAAGAACTGGAAGTCCATCTTCCCAAACACAAACGTATAACACTGCAAACCATAGAAATTATTGAAGTTGAAGGTAGTGTCTAGCTTCATGGCAGTGTTTCTTTTCCAAATAGTGCACCAATAGATAAAGAATATTCTTTACTTTGAAGAATTTGCGCTCGCAATATAGAAGGAAAAACAAAACACTCTTTGGGACATAGGTAAGATGTTTGGGGATGTCAAGTATAATGTGGGACTCTTCATAAAATTCCAAACAAACCTAACTCTGCTATTGCTAATGTCAAAACCTCAATCCCTACAATTGGAGCCATAATTCAAACAAGATTTCCTGCAACTCCAGAGGCTTACTAAGTCTCATCACAGGAACAGACTTTCCCGGTTCTTTACTTCTCCTTTGCGTCAGCCCAATCTGAATTCAACAAATTTCAGGAAACGGAGAAAGTTATGAAAGAGTTTAAATGCTATTTGAGAAATCTTCTGTCTTCCTTATGATTAATACATACTCAAAAAGTATAACAACCAGCAGATGTCTCTGCAGCCACTGATCAGTGCTACACACATGAGGAAAGGCAGGGGGAAGAATTTAATGAGTGAGTGTTTTACTTTAAGTTTTACTTCCAGAAATGTCAAACCTACACAGAAGATTCCAGAAGAGCAGAGACTGACAACATTATAGCAGCACTCCCTAGGAAGGAATCAGCCTCTTACTTGGTTTTACGAATAGCAACATGAATGCCTTAGAGCTGTCTGTTTCCCGAGTGGTTTATCCAGAATAAATTCCTTCTAAATTTGGTGTCTTTACCTCAAAAACTCTTTGTTCTCGAAAAGGGCAAGCTTGCCATCCCTGGAGCTAATCTGTACCCGTACTCCTTGTCCTCCCACAGGTGAAAATGACTGCCGCAAACATCCCCTGCTCTGCTCCAACTCAGGGCATGGAGCTTCAGGGTTTCCTTTGCTAATGTATACACAGAAACATGTGAAAAAAATAATATTCACCACACCAAAACAAGACACTCTGCTGTACATCAAATTCCCTCCATGGGGAGAGGATGAGCTGGAGAATGAGGTAGATGATAGTTATGAGTCACTGTATTTAATGTGCTATGGTAAGGCACTTGAATGTTATGACTATGTGTTATGACTGTGAGAGCAAGCGAAGAAGCTATCTGATAACAAAGCACATATTTTCTACCACTGTGAATGATTTGTAAGCCAGTGAGTTGCTGACTTGCAGCCTAATGTCTCCTGGTAGAGTCATCTTTATTGAACCCTGCTGATAGTAAAGATTTCCCAGCAGGTAGATTTCTGTAGCATTTCTGTCTTGTACAGAGGCAGTCCCTCCTGCCACAGAGTTATGGTCGGCTTTTGGCTGGAGACAACTGAGGAAAACCTCAGGCAGCACAGCAGAAAGACAGAAGTTCTTTGAAGCCATTTTTTCTCTTCCTGAACTCAGGGTGGCCCAAAACCAAGTGTAACTTGCCACTGACTTCAATGGACCCTGCTTGCAGACTGCTGTAAAATGAGCATCTCTTACCTCCTCACAGGCGGCATGAAAAAAATGCTGAAGATGTAGAGAGGCTATTGGGTGTGAATGCAGTCGTTGCATGTCTTCAGGCTGCATCAATGCTGTAGGTGGTAGGGAGCACAGGCTGGGGCTGCATGCTGAGAAAGGAGCTCTTGCTCTGCCTGCTGTGTCCCCTGACCTGTTACACTACATGCAAGGTACGGCCCTTGCTTTAGCAACAGTCCCTGGCAGTAACACCTACATACATACACGTGCCATTTTGTGGAAGATGCTAACATGTAACTCACTTCTCTTGATTCGGTTCTCAGATTACAATATATGTGTAGGGCCACAGTCTGTCTTCTCCAGATTTTCGAATTCTTGAAATTCAAGACCCCCATTTCATTCAGATAAAACAACAGGAAAATCGTACTGGTGTTCTGGTTCTTCACTGAAGACACTTAAAAAATGTGATCCTTCTCCTTTCCCTTCCAAGGTGGTGGGTCATTCACTTTGCGGGGGAAAAAAGGCCGGATGGTGGTAGACTTTACTATATGACATATGTTTGTATGAAAGGTTTTTATTTTTCTTATTCTTTGATTTCCATGATTTACATTTTATTTCTCTCCTCTGTCTTAAATAAATAGAGCAGCAAGATTTATATATATATTTTACTACTATTTAATGAAAAGCCTGCAGTTCATACCTGTGATACTTGATGTATGATGCTGCAACAGGAAAAGTAGCTAGTCTTGTTACAGACCTTCATCTTAATTATGAAAATTTTGAATTTAAATATAGACCTGAGCATACAAAATACAGCACTAGACCATCTGTTAGTTTTCCATCTGGACTCATTTGCAAAATACTCTCTGTTTCCCTCCTAAACACTATTTATAATCTTCCTTGGAAAAAAGTATGACTAATCTACGGCACACAAGAGATAGCTATTTGCATGCCATTTTTAATAGAAGTGGCTGTATAGTTCCAAGTAGTAACAAAATATATTTATTTTGTTTTGCGTACAGGTGTAAAAGCTCACATGGTTTCTAAACACACACACAAAAAATTTTCCTATCATACTGCTTTTAACTAGCGAAAAGTGAAAATCTTCGAGGTGTCTGATTTAATGGAAGAGTTACAAATGAGGATGAACAGTTAGCGTTTTGAAGTGCCTGACCAGGACTTTTCAGTGGTTCTGAAGTGTCTCGTATTTTTGTCTTGCTCAGTCTGAAATGTCCCCAGGAGCCTGATTTCTGGAGATGAGCATTCAGTTTATTATAAAGTATCTTGAGTGAAATATTGCAGTATTAGTGTACTCCCTAGTCGTTTGGTCCAAACCCATGTTTCCCAGACCAGTAAAAGTGTAGGTAACGGGTCTGGCCATACCTAAAGCAGCAGTTGCAGGGAGCCCCCCGGAAGATACATGCATGAGGCTGATTTCATAGTGCCCTCCAAGACCATCTGTGGGTCACCACCAGTGCCATCCAGAGCCACAAACAATGGGCTGCTGAGAGCTGTGTGCTGTGTTCCCTCTCCACTCAGTACCACAGAGCAGTGAAGGCCTCATTCCCGGGAGGCTATTTCCCAGTCACTCTTATACACCTTGGAGTAAGGTATCCTGAAGTACTTTCTCAGGTCCTCCTCCCTCCCCTAACGTGTCATCTTTGGCAAAACTCTACTTCAGAGTTGCCAGAGTGGAAAGCAAGAAGGGGCTTTTTTCAAGGGTTTATGATTTGAAGGGCAACTACTCAACAGTATCTTATTCTCCTCTTCCCCTTCTCTTCATTTTTCAGTGAACAGAAAAATGTTTTTAGACTCCCCTGCTTGTTTTAATTCTTCATAAAAAGGCAAAGGTTGATTTCTCCTGACTAACTTGCCTGCAAAGTTCTGAAGAAGTCTTTTGCAGCATAATGTTAAGTGATCTTTAGCACTTTTTGGGTTTTTTTGTGATGAGAAAACAAATTATGTTCTAGAAAACACATTTAAAAAGAACTGGAATAAATTGCCAGGCTCCCCGGCATTGCTTCTTCAGGCTGTCTCAAGGCTCTTGCTTGTCTGTCTTTCTGCCATCACCATGGCAGGACGTTTTAAGTTCTCTGCAACAAAGACTGCTTTTTTTTCTCTCTCAATTTTCAGTACTACGCATAAATGCATTGTTGCAAAATGAAGCTTGCATGTGCAGCTACAATACAGCCCTCCCCTACACCCCAAATCTGAAAAAATGTGGTCCCTGACTACTGATTGTGAAATGTATCACACTTGAAAAGTTGCAGCAGTCCATATGCAGAATCCTTTCTCTAATACTGGCAAGACCTGAAAACACCATGCAGCAAAACAGTTTTTATTTTATGTTAATAAGAATAAAATGACACCCTAAAATACCAGCTATCTTTTAAATGTCTTCCTGTCAAAGATGAAAAAACTGCCTTATCTCAGAATGTTGTATACATTTACAATGAAATAGAGAAAATCAGAACAGATGCAGGAGGTACAAAAGACACATAATGTACTGAGTTCAAATGTCTATAATGCAAACATTAGCAGCCATTTACTAACAATTTAATTAACTTCCCCCCACCCATGACACCTAGTTTTCCATGCTTTCAATAACATGTGGCAACCATAGAGTGCATTTTGCAGACATTCCCCCCTCACAAATATTTACATACTTACAGCTAGACGTGGCTCAGGAACTGAAGAACACTCTGTCACACACAGCAGGCACACATGACTCCACAGATGAGGCTCAGCAATGTGACAAAATTTGGGCTATGTGGTGTCCCCACTCAAAGCGCTTCAGACCCCTTTATGTACCATAAGGCTTTGGTCCCTGCTGGCTCCTGTGTGCTGGTGATGGCCCTACCCTTTGCTCAGTCACCCATTTTCACTTGTGTGACAGCTGCAATTAGACCCGCTGCTTGGTACCAGGACTGTCTGAAGGCACTGCTGAGCCTTGTCAGAACCAGCCATGCAGGCAGCCTCGTGGAGAGACTCATGTTGCTCCATGGGACTCAGCCAGCACTAGGAGTTGCAGATGTAATTAATACTTCCCCTGAAGTTTCTCCTCTTAGTTTCCAAGGAGAAAATAGAAAAAACATGAAACAGGACTCTTTATTAGCTCACTGCTAGGGAAACTTACTCTTGAACTTTTGAAGGTCCCTCTTCCTGAGCCGGCATCAGCACTTACCCTTCCCTGCTAAGTCAATGGAGCTATCAGAAGTTCAGTCACTATTTTCTGCTGCATCTGGGATACAGACAGGAGAAAGGTACCTACCTGTTTTAACAGTAACCGCAGGGGTGTTATGCATGATGTTTGCAGAAAAAAACCAAAATGCAGCGGGGCAAGGCAAAGGCAAGGCAAAGGAAAGGAAAGGCAAGGAAAGGCAAGGCAAGGCAAGGCCAAGGCCAAGGCCAAGGCCAAAGGCAAGGCAAGGCAAGGCAAGGCAAATAAAATATCCTATCTATGGCAGAAACCTCTGCTTTCTTTCTGTTGCCCAGGGGGAAAATCTTCCCCACAAGGAAGTCTTGTGTCTAATTTAACGCTCTAGATGCAAGCACTCTCAGCCTCTGGGTTAGTATGAGGTCAAAGGCACAAATGGCACAATTTATGTTCCTCAGTAGACCAGGCCTGGTCCAAGCAGTTACTCTGTTTGTATGTGTTCAAAGGAAGTGATTTTGAACTCTAAGCTAAGGTTTAAGATGAAACTCTGTTCCACAGATATGCAATAAAATTTATGTACCATGAACATGCAGATCAGTCTGTAATAGGCACAAGTTCCGGGGTGTAATGTGTCCTGTAGTTAGAAAGAGTAAATCTTGCACAGTCGTTATGGTTAAGTAGAAATGACCCAGTTTTCAGAAATGCTGAACACCCACTTTTTTTTTGTCAGTTCCCGTAAGATTTCCAGATGCTCCTGACTTTTTAAAATCCCCATACTCTCACTAATGCAACTGGGGCATCGCATACCTACAAGTGAATTCTTTGGCAAACAATCTGGTCTAGAGTTTTTCTTCAAGTTTGTTGTTACTTTAGCCCCCAGTGCTGGCTACTTGCATAGAAATGGCTACTCCTTCTAACAGGATTTTTTGAATCTGTTCTGGAAATCTCCTCGCATTTAGAGTCAGACTCTAAAATGTATTTTAAATGCTTTAGAAAACTGCACTTAAAAAAAAGTCAGATGGCAGATTCCTGGAACAATTTTTTTCCATTTATCTTGCCAGGTTAAAGGAAAATCTTCCACGGCAACATAGCAGCTTTCACCCATCCATTAACAAAAAAACCTTGATTTATTTTTTTCATTGTAGCAGGTGTGATTTCATTTCTCTTATCATAATGTCTATTTCACATACTTTGCTACTCAACAGTCTTTTATTTTTAGTCATTTGGGTTGCTTATAAATATACATTTTTCAATGTCAAGTGAATTATCAGCCTATTAATAACTTTATACAGCCTGAAATGCCAGTCTCTCTCTTTCTGGGATGTGTGTATATTCTCACTTTCTGGGATATGTGTAATCCCTATCTAGATTTTTTGTGTGTGTGTGGTTTTTTTTTTTTTTAAACTCTTGCTAAATAGAAGTACTTTGTACATGAGAAGAGGCATTTCTGGAAGAACATTATGCAGGTGAGGATCTTGTATTTTAATGCTGCTCCATTTGAAATTTAATCTTGAAATTATTTGAATAGTGGTTTAAATATGGCTCTCTGAGACTGCTACAGGTGATTTAGTGGCATTCAAGCTTAGTGGTAAAGACCTCATGAACTTCATATGATATGCCTTTGAAATTAAAGACAGCAGATATTTGACAGAGACTTTTTAAAAAACACACATTTTTATGTGTATTATGTGTGTCTGTAATTTTTCACAGATATGGTGACCAGCAATGTTCATTCCTGTCCGTAGAGGTAAGAACCTACAGGCTTGTGTATACATAGCTCTTAAGTCTTCATGGCAAAATCAAGACCCAGTGAGGCTTTCTTTCATTCTAGTCTTTTCCACACTCAGCCATTTCATAGTACTTCAATATACAAAACCAATGGCAGGT
Organism: Corvus moneduloides; assembly: GCF_009650955.1. Taxonomy (NCBI): domain Eukaryota; kingdom Metazoa; phylum Chordata; class Aves; order Passeriformes; family Corvidae; genus Corvus; species Corvus moneduloides. Next base: position 65,253,268 of record NC_045511.1, read on the forward strand.
TTGAGCCCACATGTAAACCTTGCAGATGTTTCAGTTGCAGATCTGGCATTTATGGGGATGTGTTGCTGGGGAGTGAAGTAGAACAATTTTTGTCCTTTGGAGTACAAGGAAGAATTGTGAGGATTGTCTAAATCCATTGTTCATATTCTTATTTTTTAAAAGGTATCCGATGACTGTCATTACTACTGAACAGCATTACTTCATCATCATGAGGTATATCAGAGAAAACACCACGTGGCACAATATAGGCACAATCTAGGATTGCAATGTGGTTTTCCTTCTTAGGAATCATGCATGCAATCAACAACTACTTGATTTGTCTTGGAGAAAGGAAGAGTAAAATTGAGTGGCAGCATCCTCTTCAATACCTTTAAGCATGATCCCTGACATTTTGATTAATAGCATGTGTGTAAGAGGATGTGGAACGAAGTGGGATATTTCATCTCTGGGTCAAGGAGCCTCATCAAAGATAATTAACTTTAGATTGTGCCTGCATAGACATATCACAGAGCTGTGTGGCCCTGGGTGTGAATCTAAGACCTTGGTTAGCATTTTCATTCACTCTTTGTTTAGCAAGAAGATTTTTTTTCCTCTTCAATCTCTCACAGTTTCCCTTGGCTGTAGTTCTGAAGATTACTCTTCTCCCATTCAGAATCTGAGCCTGTATTTAAGAGCTGCTTTACATTAACGGTCTTGTATTAAATTATTCTCTGTTGCAACATTCTGATTTATCTATAGATCTGTATTTTTTGAAACCATTGCTTTTTACATCATTCTAATTTATGTATCCATTGGTTTTGACTGTCAAAACATTTTTAATTTTAATTACTGTGTATCATGCTTCTAGGTATAAAACTGTCAGATAAATCTGAGTATCTGCATAAACGTGGGGAATTGCATGTGTTATCACCCAACAATTGCTGGTGGGCAGTTAGCAAACTCGTGTAGAATCTCTGTTCAGCTGCTGCAGAACGGCACTTGTATGATGAACTACTGATTAGTTGTCAAACCGTGTACAGTTATGCCTTTGATTCTGAACAACATAGCAGACTATTCAGATTGCCCAACCCCTCAGCAAAGTAGTGTGCACAGCCAACTTTACTTCAGTCGATCACATATAAAGTGCTCGTTTTGCAGGGCATTTCAGACAATAGATTTGCTCTGGCTTCTAAGAAAAAAAGTGACATCATTTACTATCTTGAGTGGCCAGCATACAGGTGACTCCTTGCCAGTCCTTAGGAGCTGTTTTGTGTTTAGCCTTTTCAATAAGGATAAGCCTATTTCTGAGTACAGGGACTGGAGTCCCTCTTCTCCTGCCCGGGAGAGGAGAAACACTGAAGTGCCTGTGACTCTGTGCTGCTGACTGCACACCAGAACAAGGCACTGTGAATGGTCAGTTATGTCTGCACAAAAGAGGTTTTTCTTCCTGGTGAGGGTCTGGACCAAGGCAAGCAGAGGACTCACAGCAGTGAGGCACAGCCTAGCCCAGGCTCTGAGCTCCAGGAGGAGTGAGGGTCCCCAAGCTGGCAGTGGCACTGCTGGCAGATGGGCTGGAGCTGCATGATGCCCATGAGTGTAGTCACGGTGGTTCATTGACACACAGCATCCCATAGCAGCCCTCCAGTGCTCCTGGAGCCCAGCTCAACAGCAGTCTCTTGAGTCTGCAAGAGCTGTGGTTTCCCCAAGAATGTCAGGACAACCTCGGCCCGTACCAATGTCCTGGTGTGCTTGTTCAGCTGGACTGTGCAGACATGTGAGAAATTACATCCACACTGAGCCCAGAAGAAAAATGATTACGTTTTCCCCTGCTGTTTTCTGCCTGGGAAGCTGCCCCTCTATCAGTTTGTCAAGCAGACTTGGGTAATGGAGCTCCACTACAAGAGACAGGACTTTCCAGACTTCCCTGGACCTATGGACCTAGGGTTGGTTAACTGAAAAATGTTTTCTCCTTTTCTTTTTCCAGTACCACACAACAACTTTCTGTTCATATAAGTTACCAGTAGCTGGTACTCCCTCAAGTAGTTCACTGCTTCAGAGACACAGGGAAAAATCCTTGTGTATTTCCTACACTACCTACTGACTTTGTCTGTCTTTGCTGTCCCTGTTTCTCTTGTGTCCTCTGGTGTTTTTATTTGAAGTTCCACAGAGCTGGGGCTGCATATGTCTGTGTACACAGCACCTGGCACAGTGGAGGAAGCCTGCTTTGTGCTCCTGCGTTACAGATAAAATGTTTTCAACCTATCAAGCATAGATAGGGAAAAATGTAAGGAGCAAGAAGAAACAGGTGCACAGATGTTAGTGGCCACTATCACTCAGCACAGCCAAAGATTGTTGCAATGCTTCTGTGAGTGTTCCTTCAATTAATCTTGCTGCAAGTTAGACACAAAGCAGATCTTTTGGCATAATTCTCTTGCATTTATTCCTTACTTGGCTCATGTCAAGCTTGTGACTCTTTTGTTATTTCTACTCTTAAAGATGTATTGTTTCACTTTTTAATGAATAGCCTCTCTGAGGTAAAGAGGTAATTGCAGTCATCTTTTGATATATCCATCTTTGCTTTTTCATTTCGTGCCTCAGGTGCTCAAATTGGATGAACTTTACTGCCATCTGGAGATATAGTATTTTCATTTCTGTTTGTCATTTTACCTTTGAATTTCATTACAGAGCCTCATTCCTGGGGTTTAAAGAATAAAAGTGTTTTGGTGTTTTACTAACTGTAATGCTGTACTTCTCTTGATAGCGATTAGGTGCTGAAATAAAAGTCACCTCTGGCATCTGATGAGAGTGTTTAAGATTGAACCTAGTGAGTTAATCCACCTACAGCTGGATGTGTGCAGGATTTTGGTGTCAGAGGAGGATGATGCCAGTGCACTGCAATCCTGCTTGTGGTCAGTCCAGGACACAGGGGAATGAACAGATAAACCATGCCTTCCATCTGAAACCTATCAGTATCTGGAATTGTTGGAATTCTAGCCAGTGTCAAAGGTAGAATTTTTGGGTTGGTGTTATTTTCTGCTGCCCTGGTGTTAGCTTTAGTTCCTGGTGTAGCAGTTCCATGCTTGTGTAAGAACATACCATCTGGGACATACACTATTGGTGTGAAAGTCTGTATAAAAGGGATACAATATCTTGTACAAGAACCAGGAAATGTTGTGTCAGACCCTTGAAAAACACTTTATTAGACTGTGGTGGGTTGACTTTGGCTGAATGTCAGGTGCCCACCAAGCTGCTCTATCACTCCCCCTTCTCAGGTGGACAGGAGAGAGAAAACAAGATGTAAACAACTTGTAGGTTGAGATAAGACAGTTTACTAAAGCACACAAGCAAAGGGAAAAAAGTATTCTCTGTTTCCCATCAGCAAGCCATGTCTGGCCACCACCTGGGAAGCAGGGCTTCAGCAAACTCCAGAAGGCAGACATTCCTCCTTGCCTCCCTCTTCCTCTTCCTCCTCCTCCTCCTCCTCCTTCTTTACTTAGCTTTTATATCTGAGCTGATGCTATCTGGTATGCAATATCCCTTTGGTCAGTTTGGGTCAGCTGTCCTACTTGTGTGCCCTCCCAGGATCCTGCACACTCCCAGCCCAACGATGGGCAGCAGAATCTTGGAGAGACAGCATTGGTGCTGTGCAGAGCTGCTCAGCAGTGGCCAAAACACTGCTGTGTCACCAACACCTTTGTAGCTACCAGTGCAAAACACAGCCCTGTGAGGGCTCTTCTGTGGAAAATCTCAGCTAGACCCATTATATAGACTCCCTTGGAACTAAGGACAAAATTATTTCAGTACAGAAACCACAGACTATCAAAGGAATCAAGTTTAAAACAAATGAGATATTTTTTGCTCAGTAGGGATTTGGTGTGTGAAGCTCCTTCCCAAAGGAAACTGTGGATAAAAACCCTTTTTATTCCATCAGAGGAAGATGGTATTAATGTTGAGAAGACAGAAGGTTACTCGGCAAATCACATCTGAAAATAAGTGAAGGATGGGAGAGACTTGGAGACATGGCAGGGGGATATGCTTTTATTGTTCTTATTCTTACCTGGACAACTGCAAATGCCAAGTAGTGGAGATGGGCTGCTGGCTCAATGCACCCTCCTTTTGAGACAACACAGCCCTTTTATGTTGTCCTTTTATAGTGACAAACCTAATGGCGGGAGATAAAGGGTTTGATGCAAAAAGTATCGAAATTACAGGTTGTTTATCATTAGTATTGTTTTACCTTGACACTTACATGTTAATTAATTAATTTTTGAAAACTCCTGCTCAAGTGAAGTAGTAAAAGTAGGATAGTAGTTCTGATACAATTGCACATAAACATTTTTCCTACTTGACATAACGAAGAGCACATTTCATCAATGCACAATAACCTTAAATGAGACATTTGCTCAATGCTGCTTTTCAACAGCAGCCATTCTTACTATCACTCTTAAAATGTTTGCCCCATTGGTTGGAACATCTGTGAAATTCTGTCTCTTTTTCTCAGAGATCCATGCTTCGGTAAGAGAATTATATATATACAGGGCAGAATGAGCGTTATAAAAATGTTTTGCTTTGCTGTAATAAAAGAAATTATAATAAACCTGGTTATGCTCTTTTTGCTTTTAAGAGCTTGAATCTGCAGGGGAAAAAAAAACCGACAAGAACCAAATTTCTTTGGAATACCATCATGGCCAGGATTTTGATTAAAATGACAAGAGCTGTTTTATGGCTAAGTTGCATTTGCAGAGAGAAGAGCAGCACAGGGAGAAGGATGACAAGTTCCTTAAAGCCCATTCCTCCTTCCCCCACCAATCTCACCTGATATTTCATGGCCCAGCCGGTAGCTGGAATTGCAGCACCTGTGATATTTCAGATGTTGTGCACTGAGTTGCAACAAATTGTCTTTGTCAAGGCACTGTATACATGAGGGTGCTTTTCACTCAGTTCCTACTCGTTCATCCTCAGTAACATGTGACCTCAATACTCATTCTGCACACCTCACATGACCCACTTGTGGTCAGTTATCAGGCGACAAAACCCATGTCAACAGGAATTTGGTGAGACTGACTTAGCTTCCAGTTGCTAGTTGTTCAAGGTTTATTGAGTGTTGTGTCTTTAATTAGGGAACTAAGGTGTAAACTGCAGTGTCCTTTGCAATGTCACACCTGTGGGAATAATTTCAAGAGTCAATTGCTGTTGCTGGATGGTAATCAGGAGCCCAAAGGGATTCACATATGAATAGTAAATTAAGGTGCACCATAGTAACAGGAATTTATACCTGGAGCATTAGAGTTCTTAATGACCCCATTAAAAGGAATTAGGTCATTTCTTATTTAAAGGATCAGGAGATACTGCATTTTCTAAAGATACAGAGAATGCACATGAGCAAGACATGAGGGCTTTTCTGTTGTCCATTGGTAAGTGCTGACGTTGAGAATTAGCCTCTGAGGACAAAATATTTCTTACTTTTTTTTAATGACACAATGTCTAAAAGTCCCAGGTGCTGACTGCCTGAAAGAAGGAGTGAAGTTAGGCAAGATTATTTCCTATGTTATTCTGTAACTGGTCTACACAACTGTGTTCCACAGAGAAGAGCTGGTAAGTGAGAAGGTAGGATTTACAGCAAACAGACTAAGGGAATTTCCATTTTCAGGTGTTCTGGCTGAAGAGCCAGATGGGACAGCACTTTCTAAAATTGGTAGAACAGACTTAGTTTTCTCTTGCAGAAACACTGAGGACTGAGAGCTCTTTTGTGGCTCATGCTATCAAAGTGAATAGAAAAAGCTGGAATAATCAATGAAGATAGGTGAATATACTGCATGGACACACTTTCCGATTACAACTCAACATTTTCAAATTCTGATTTGAGCACAAGACACAGTCCTGATATTCCACACATCTCAACTGAGCACTGACATCACCATTTTTGTTCTGAAAGCCATCTCCTTAAAAATTATGAAAACCATTGGTATTTAATCCTGACATAAATGAGAACATGTATTTGCGTAGCTTTGGTAAATATCACTGAATCTGAATGCCAGTTCCCGCTTGTCACTCTTAAGACACACTTTGGGGTTAGTTTCAAAACTCTAATCCAAGCCTTCATCAAATCCAAATCCATGTGCTGGACCACTTAACCCAGCCCAGGGAAAATGTATCTGGAAAGTAAATCTTCTAGGCATGAGTAAAAGCAATTGGATAGCTCATGATAGTTCATGACAAGAGCATCATAAAACTGGTGAAAATAAAAAACACCTACGTCTGTGCAGCTCTTTGCTGCCAGGTTCCCCAGCCAGTAATACTAAGTGTTAGCCACTGCTCTGGTGCCTAGGCTAAGTAGCCCACTTACACATACAGAAGCTTGTCTGTGTGTTGAAAATGGTCAAACCATATTAAACCTCTGAAAAATTAACAGAAAAGAATGCCAGAATGTTCAAATCTTACACAGAATTCTTGGCAATGAAAGAGTTATTCACTTTACAAGAAAGAGGTGCAGAATGTGACATTTTTTGAGAGATGGAAGCTTAAGCCTCCAACCTTCCCTTCTCAATTATAAAGCTAACAGGCTGTACAGATTTTTTTTTCAGAGTCTGTTTAGGCTGCCAGGTTCCCTTCAGAGCAAGGGCAGTCAGCAGTGACTAGAGGCTGTAGCTGGGTCCTTTCTCCAAAGATCTGGGAGATGGGATTTGTAGCACCCAGTCCCCTGAAGAAGGAGAACACCATTGCCATAAGAGAAATCTTGCCTTTGATTACCTGTATTCAAGGCTGACTGTGCCCTTCAGGGGGATAAGTGCAATGAAACATGTATGATTTTTTTCTCTCAAAGACATATGACCAGCTTTCAGTAGAATTTTGTCTTCCCTAAAACTGCTTTTTCTACTCTGAGAAAGGTTAGCACTTGGCAGTATATCGCGAAATAGTAACTTCTGCTCACACATAACAATGTGAGAAAAACCTGTGCTGATAAAGTCTAAAAGCTACAGACATTCCACATTATATATAGTGCCTTACAACTGGAGCACCATCTGATGAGCTGTTATTTTGCTTCTGGTACCTATTATTTTGCATTTAAAAGAAATTCAACAGAACAAGGAAATAAGCCTTATTTTTTTATGAGCTTGTGCCCTATACTTCTGCAATGTATTAACAATAATTAGTTTTCTTTCCCTCTACTCTCTACCCAGCACATCCTTCAGGTTCTCTCTGCATTCCTGGAACACCTACTTCACTCCCTCTATTATCAAAATGAGACTACATGGTTTTAGGTCACCTACATGATGAGACCTGATGGCCAGACAGCCAAAAAAGTAGTGGTTGAAGTTCACTTCTTCTCTGCTATTAGTGTTGAAAATTTTCCTATAGCCACCTTTCAGTTTCCCGCAAGGCTTTTATACACTCAGTTATTTTTGAGAAAGCTGTCTCTATCAAATTTTCTTGAGTCTATCCTTAAAATATCAGAGTGAAGGTGATTGAGAAAGTGATCATTTAGGCTTTTCCTTCAGAAGCCAGGGCTAATAATTTTCATTCCCCTGGTGTTTTTTGAGTAAGGTGTGCCATTAACGATTCCGCAACTGGAGTGAAATGATCCCGGTAATTTATGGTATTTTGGTAAGTCCTGACATCATGGTGTTACCATTTAAGTTATTAATTTCCAGCCTTTTAAACAGATAATCCACTGAAGCCGGTTGTTTATGCTATAAGCTTGTTGACTTCTATGGCAGAGGAGAGGAAGCCTGAATGTTTGAGCCTGGTTATGAGTGTAAATTGCATATTTGGGTGCCTGCACCTGAGAGTTCACAGTTTCTTCTTTCTGACAAGAGTCTCTCCTGATCCGCTTTTTCCCAAGAAGAGACGTTTCTAAATTGTTTTAGTTATCATCCTGCACATAAAATACAGCTATGCTGAACTTACCTTCCAGTATTTGTCTCACCTTCTACTTGCTGATTTTTTCATTTGTATTTCATGTGAGCAGGGCAGAAAATAACCAGATGAGGTTTTGTTCCCATTGTTCTCAGCATGTTTTTCTCTCACCTTTATCTCAAGGAGCATGGACCTGATCTTAATTCTTCATATATTTCTAGAGACTACATCAGCTTCCCTGACAGTGACAGAGGTCAGTGTGTACACAGGTGACAACCCAGCAAACTGACATTACAGTAAGTATATAATGCATCTGCCTACATGAAAAGGTCTAAGAAAATATGACTGAAAGATCATATACCAGATTCCATTAATGAAATTCTGTTCAGTCTAATATCCCCAAAGTGCTTTGACTGCAATTTTTCCCGCAAGCTCATCATCTTATTAATCATGGAATCAGAGAATCATAGTATGGTTTGAGGGACTTTACATACAGCGCAGAATCCCCTGACATGGGCAGGGACACCTTTCACTAGACCTGGTTGCTCAAAGCTCCATCCAACCTGGCCTTGAACACTTCCAGATGTGGGACAGACACTTCCTTGGGCAACCTGTTCCAGTTCCTAACCACCCTCTCAGTGGATTTCATTCTAATATCTAATCTGAACCTACTCTGAGTTTAAAGCCATTTCCCCTCATCCTGTCACTACATGCCCTTGTTAAAAAGTCCCTCTTCAGCTCTCTTGTAACTCCCTGTAGGTACTGGAAGGTGCTATAAAGTCTTCCCACAGTATTCTCTTCTCTAGACTGAACAAACCCAACACTTTCAGCCTTTCTTCCCTGGGGAGGTGCTCCAGCCCTCTGATCATCTTTGTGATCTTCCTCTGGACCAAATCCAGCTAGTCCACATCCTTCTTATTTTGGGGACCTCAGAGCTGGATGCAGCACTGCAGGCGGGGTCTCACCACAGCAGAGCAGAGGGGCAGAATCCCCTCCCTGGCCCTGCTGCCCACGCTGCTTTGGATGCAGCCCAGGACACGTTTGGCTTTCTGGGCTGCCAGTGCACATTGCTGGGTCACAGTGACCTTCTCATGCACCAATATCCCCAGGTCCTTCTTACCAGGAGGGTGCTCAATCCATTCTTTGACCAACCTGTATCCATGTCTGGGATTGCCCTGACCCAGGTACAAGACCTTTCATGTGGCCTTATTGAACTTCCAGAGGTTTGCACAGGTCCACCTCTCCAGGGTGGCCAGGTCCCTCAGGGTGGTATCCCTGCCCTCCAGTGCATCAGCCACACCACACAGACTGGTGTCGTCAGCAAACTTGCAGTGATCAGTTTTGATCCAAATCAACTATTCTGTCAGACTTAACTACGTGTTAAGGGTTTATTAATGGCACATTTCTCCTGCATTCATCCGAACAGATTAAAAAATGTGTTACAATATATCTTCTCGTGAAAAGCACAAGGTTACCTGGCATTGCCAGAAGTGAAGAAGAACAAGCCTGATGAGAGTGAGGAAAGCTGGTGGTGTTTGAGGAGGTCAGCTGCGGAGAGATCGCAGACATGATCCGGTTGCTATGGGCTGTGGATGGGGATGCTCCGGTTGTAACAGACGAGAAAGGGAAACTGCAGAAACTTCACATTTTCAGCTCAGCCATGTGGCCTTGTTTCTCTCCTCCATTTGTCTGTGTCCATTCCCTGACCTTTAGATAGGTTTCAAAAGGATTTTCTGATCCATACCAGCTGCAACAGTCCTGGGAGTGACCACATTCACTATGAGGATAACCACAGCTTGTCCTGGAAAGGGAGAGTTCTAAGTGCAAATCCAGTCACCCCTGTAAGAGAAATGATGGACCATTCTGACTGTCCTCAGGAGACCAGGTAATGTATCCTTGGGTTCACAGTCAACTTTAATTTGCATTACCCAGAGCTATCAAGTCTGAGGTTGCAGCAGGACCCCAGCTTTTCTGGGGTTTTGCTCATGAAGCCACATCACATTTTCCATCCGTGTCTAGTATTATGAAACTCATGAATCTGAAAAATCTTTACTAAGATAAAGATAGATAGTATGAGGAACAAAACTATGTCCTTTTAGTCCTACCATTTAACTCCCAAGTTCTCCTTAACTTTGAAAAGTTAATTAAAACTTAGATTTTGTAAATAAACAGAAAGAAATCCACTGTGTTGACAGGATTCATCCCTGTAAATGCTGCTACCTTAGGGCTACAGCTGAAATTCTTCACCTAAAACTTTACATTGATTTCATTTCTTAGATTTCCCCTCAAGATGAGCACATTTTCATTATGTTCGAACAAGTGATGGTAGAAAAAAATAAAAAGAGTGCTTGCCCAAAACACATGAGCACTTTATTTAGGGACTAGAAAGCTTGTATAGGATTCATTAGGAAAAAACACAGCTTACTTCTATTATTTCATTCTATTAAAGTCCTGCTGAACTCACAACAATTGGCATCAGCACAAAAGCAGCAAACAACTTTTCATATTCTTGTCAATGTAATTTGTATTGGATTTGCACTGCTGGGAATCCAGCAGTGTTTCCACTGCTTCTGATCCAGATTGGCAAAAACCAACCAACCAACCAACCAACCCAACGACCCAATAACATTAGAGCAGATTATTCCACAGTCTCTAGTCTGTCTGAGAAAGAATGATCAGTTCTAAAGACTGCTTCACAGCAGTCATTACCTACACATTAATTCCTTCACATTGGCTTCTCCACATGTTCCTTCTCAGACAAATAATTACTAATAGCAATAATTAAAAGGAAAAAACCTGATTTAAAAAAAAAAAAAAGAAGCAGCAAAGAAGGGACCAAATGCAGGCACTGGGTTTTTTTCTGTGCTAACAATGCAACTCAGTTCTTCAAGTATTCATGAGACACTTGTAGTCACAGACATAAGCTGGTATTACACAGTCTCTGTCTACAACAGTCTCAATGTTCAAATGAGCCTTGATCATTCTCATTATGCATGTATTTTCTGTTTGCTGTGATCTACAAGCAAACATCAAAAGGGCCGGTAGCATACTGCTTAAGGATTTCAGTGAAGCATTAAAAAGCAGAGCAGCCGAACATATAAATCATTTATTTTGAAGTGCAAACTACCAGAATCTTCTTTCTTTTTTTTTCCCTGTTCCATCCTTTTAAGGTAGCTTAGTCTGCTTGGTAATTACCTCCTCTGTGAAGTTCACACAACTTCCATGTTAGCAGCAAAGCAGCACAGATGGTCTGGTTGGAGGGGACTCTTTGCCAATTGACTACTAATTGTAAGCAAAAAGATACAGACAGCAGTTAATAAGGATTATCTGAAGAGACATTTAAGAATGTTAAGTATATCAGCACAATATGCAGGGAAAATCTTATTTATAACATAATTTCAGTAATAATATAATTTTGGATCTGATGTACATTATTACATTTGTTTTTATTCATGAAATAGTAACTTTTTAGCTTAGAAGATCTGCTGCCACTTTTGTGGTTGTCTTTTCAGTGAAGAAAAGGTGTTAACAAATGGTACCACAGAGCATCAGCTGAGATTTGACTTTAGAACTTTTCAAATTTTAGGAAAATTAGGAATTTTCAAGACCCAATCATCAAGGTGTTTTATTATAAACTCATTAATCAGGAAGAACACATTTGCCATGAGTAGAGAATTTCGTTGTACTTCTCCAGGATTTTCACTAGAACTCAGCCTTCATTACCTGGAGCATGATGGTAAAGTGCATTTTCAGACACTGTAATGCCATTACCAGAAATACCATAGCCCTTTCCAAAGAATATACCTCCAGAAGATATACTAAGAATGGAGGGACTTGGTAGATGGTGAACTGTGTGTTTATGCCTATGTCATCCAAGACACACTGTAGTAGGTAGACCATCAAAATTGGCTGTGAAAACAAGTGCCTTCACCTCTGAGATTCTGGCCAAAGTAAAGTTAATCTTGTGATCAAATATTTTCTTTCATTAAACTTGCTTTTTCTATACTTTCTTCTCCTTAAAACACTGTCTGAGGGTACAAAAATGAAGGATCTGTGCTGAGAATACTAAAAAGAAAGGACATGTAACTATTATGCTCATTTGAGAGGTTATCTGTACCATCTTTTCCTGTTAGCTGTGCCCTCCAGGTAAGGTGTCTAGCACAGTAAGTGCCAACGCAATTGGTTCTTATCTTTTTATTCAGTTCGTTACTGAAGGATGACAGTCCATCAAAACAGTTCTTTGATTCTGTTAATCATAAAATATCCTGAACTGGAAGAAACCCACAAGAATCAATAAGTCCAGCTCCTGACCCTGCACAGGACACTCCAAGAATCACACCAGGTGCCTGAGAGCATTGCCCAAATGTTTCTTGAACTCTGCAAGGCTGGTGCTGTGACCACTTCCCTGGGGAGCCTCTTCCAATGCTCAGCCACCCTCTGGGTGAAAAACCTTTCCCTAATATCCTACCTAAACCTTCCCTGACACAGCTTTGGGCTATTCCCATGGGTCTTACCACTGGTCACCCGAGAGAAGAGATCAGTGCCTGCCCCTGCTCTTCCCTCACAAGGAAGTTTTAGACTGCAGTGAGGTCTGTCCTCAGGCTGCTCCAGGCTGAACAGACCAAGAGCCCTCAGCTGCTCCTCCTACGGCTTCCCCTCCAGACCCTTCACCATCCTCGTGGCCCTCCTTTGGACACTCTCCAATAGCTTTGTATCTCTCTTATCCTGTGGCACCCAAAACTGCCCCAGCACTGGAGGTGAGGCTGCCCCAGAGCAGAGCAGAGCGGGACAATCCCCTCCCTTGCCCGGCTGGTGATGCTGTGCCTGATGCCCCCAGGACACAGGTGGCCCTCCTGGCTGCCAGGCACTGCTGACTCAAGTTCAACTTGCCATCGACCAGGACTCTGAGATCCCTTTCTGTGGCACTGCTTTCCAGCATCTCATTTCCCAGTCTGTCTGCACATCCAGGGTTGCCCCATCCCCAGGGCAGAATCCGGCACTTGTCCTTGTTACAGTTCATTCAGTTGGTGATTGCTCAGCCCTCTAATTTGTCAAGGTCTCTCTGAAGGGCTTCTCTGCCTCCAAGGGAGTCCACAGCTCCCCCAAATTTGGTATAATTCTGTATCTCTCCATTGCACTACCCATGACACATCAAGAATAACCAGATTCACTGGGCAGCGAGCATCCGCTCAGGACAGGGCCAAACAGTCGGACCCATTTAAGGTATTTCTAGTTGTTCCATGAATACATTAAAAACAAAATTTCTTTAAAGTACTTCAGAAAAAGTTCCAGAATATCCTGGAAAAGTAACAATTTCTTACAGAATTTACTTTTAAATAAAACCTTCTGTATACACTCATACAATCTTTCAGTAACAGCAAAACTGTTTCCTAACAAGGTGGCCTGTACTCTTCATGAGTAACATGGCCACTGGAAAGATAAATAAGTAAAATCTTTTTCCCAAAAGAGTGATATCATGTGCTCCCCAGGGAAAGGATTTATTTCTGTACACTTAAACATCTAACTCCAAAGTGGCAACAGTTTTGCAAGAAGAGATTTTTATTTATCTTGCTGTTTAATTATAGCTGTGTGAGAATTATCGTGGACTCTAATTAGGCACCTGTTCTCTCTCCAGTCACAAGGAAAGAAGTTTCAATTAGAGTAAAACATATCAAATTATTAAAGCACTTTTTCCTTTTCACTTTTGGTTTTTCTATAGATAATGGGAGGAAAATTGGCTTGAGTGTTCAGACATTCATACCAGACTCCGGTCAGTTTTTATGTAATAAAATAACAAGGCTGAATTCTGTTCTCAGTTAAATTATGTAAATGAAGACTGGTATTAAGTCCATTAGCAGATTTGATGTTCATCAGTTTCAGTAATGGGGACCTCCTTTTGGTCCTTTTACACTCATAGGTCTGGGATAGTAATGCTATTTCTTCCTTCTCCAAAATACCTCAATAAGCATTTTCAAGTGGAAATATTTTTTCAGAAACAGGTATCTTAAATCACCATGAATGTTGCAAGTGGTCTAGGTGTAAAGTAGCTAGGGGATCAGCTGCCACTCTTGTGTATAAGGCAACATGTCTTCCACCCTTTACCAGCATTTAATCCTCACCAACTGAATTTGTGGTTGCAGGTTGTTATTGGGTCGAATAATTCCATGTGATGCATACAAAGGTTTATGGGGCTGGGTCCACACAGATTTTGTGTGGATAAAGACCAGAAGCCTGGAGACTGAATTCCCCTTGTTGTAGCTGAGAGCTAACTAACTTTCAAGGGAAGGTGAAAACCTTAAAAACTAGACTTACAGCCTAATTTGGGGAATTTATTGTACATTTGTGGCTGTGTATTGTTGTTCTACCTAAATAAGACTTAGGAAAGCAGGAAGGTGGGTTATATTCTACTTTTGACAGCATGTGCTCCTGAGAAATACATACACCTGAAGAGTCCAGAGCCACACATGCCTGTTCCCCATGGAGCACAGAGGTGCCACCCTGCTGCAAGGCAAGACCAGCCTGACAAGCCAAACATCTGCTGAGCTATTCCCTCTCCTTCTTGGCCCCTCCCTTGCCAGTGCACATCTGGACAAGCTCAAAGAGCTGACCCTCTGCTCTTCCCCTCTCCTTCAATGGCTGATGCAAGAGCATTACAAAAGGTGGTCCCAAGCTTTCCTGCTCAGGACAGCCAAGGTTCTGCCCTGGGGGAGGTAAATGAACCCAAGAGAGAACTCCCTGGCATCTTTTCTTGGCAGCAGGGTCAGGCTGACAGCCCCAGCAGCAGCCTGTTGCCTCTGCTTCACCAGCAGGCACGCTTCCAGCTCTTGGCACAGCCCAAAGTCTCATTCCACTCCCTGTGATCGGATGCTGCTGACATGTAGTGTTACCCAAGGGATGGAGGGGAGAGAAGCAAAGCAAGGGAAGAAAGCAATCCCTAAAACCCGGGTGAGCTGCGCACCTCTAGGAGGAACTTACTTACTACTTTCCACCTCTCCTGGCTCCTTCCCCTGAGCTGGGGCAAGCCCAGGCCTGTTGTTGAAAGGGATTTTGTCATAATGTAACACTAGCTTACTAACACCTGTTTGCATTTTCATAGAGACTAGCATAGGAAGGAAATGTTATTCTAAATCAGCACACACATGCTCCTATCTCAGGTTGCATCCTTCCTGGGGGTAGGGAAGCACTCAGATGTTTTTCATCTGAATTATTTTGCACAGTGTGGTCTACCCTACCTTTCCCATCCATTACTGCCACCATTCCTTTTGGGACAATAATGGAAAGGCTGTCCTAAGGACTTCATAACTAATATTTCCATGTCTGAAGATGGAAGATATTATTATTGGTATTAAAGCTTACACAGCAGCCATTTAAATAAGACTGGAATTTTATTTTCTGTGACCGTGTTCAATACTACTGTAAGAGACTTACTCTGTTATGAGGACCTTATACTCTACACACGCCTGAACAGAATATGCTTTGGGAAATGGAGGCACAAAGCAGAACTTCCATGTGTCCCTAGTCCTAAGGATAAAATACAGATACGCAATTCAGCCAGCAGTAAAATAGATCCTTCTGGGACAAATTTTGTGCTAAAGAAGCTCCTACAATATGGTAGATAGAGGCAAAAATGTATGCAAACATGTTCTTGAACCAGCATGAAGTTTTGGTCAGTATGAATTTTTAGTAGAGACAAAACTAGCCCTGGACTGTAAATGGACAATAGAATGCGGCCAGCAGGCAAAGGGGCTGTTTGGTTTCTCTTACAGTAAGAGAACAATCAATACTGCTGTACAACAGAATCCTGCTACTCTTGCACAGAGCAAGCAGTGGCATCACTCAAAAAAAGCCATGAGTGTCATCAGTCACGTGCACCTGGCTTTCTTTCTGCCCCAGCACACACAGTCATCGAGCAGGGCAATAATCTTTCTCCGAAGCAAAACCACTCCTATTTGTGCTCAGGCCAGAGGTGAAGACAGGGTGTAGTATTTGGGTGGAATGGGCTCTGACCTGAGCCTCTGCCCCAGAATGAAATAGTCTTGGTCGCTGAATGTTCTTTTTTCCAGCACTGTATGTCAGTGAGCCTTCTGGATTATGTCTCAGAAAATGAACCAAAGACCTCACTCATATCAGATCTCACAGCTTGTTTCCAGATTTAAGGAGGTTTGAATAAGTTTGCATAAGCAAGTCAAACTGGCTTGTCTCTGAGGGATGATTTGGCACTTAACTGAGAGGATAATAAAATCATTAACTGGTAGGGCAAAAGTAAAAAAGAGAATTGATCTGTGACACTAAATACGGATCTTACTGAAAAATTCTGAATTGTTTTATCCACTGATAATGTACTAAAGATCGTTCATATAACACGTATGTGGAGGGATGTAATTGCAGAGGACTCTTCTGAATTACACCTCAGTCCGTGTAGTGATCTAGCAAATCACTTAAAGTATGTCACTGTCCCACATAATCTACATCATGTTTTGAATCAGTAAAGGCTGCACAAATTCAATGTAGATGCAGAGATCCACTGTGCTTCATCAATTAAACCAGTACAACAAGTAAAAAAAATGTAGAGGAAATGCATTATTTCACTATACTGTGACATATTATTTAGAGCATTAAAAAAAGCCAGGGAGGTCATCTGATTATCCATATGAAGTTGAAAACACTTCTAGAAAAGTAAACAAGGACTTTTTTTGCCTCAGAGAGCAGATGGTGCAATGCAGTGTCAGATAATGTGCTAAGATCAAAACAGGATCTCTTCCAACAGAGACAAAAAGTAGATAATGGTCTAAAGTACAAAAAGCCAGCACAAAACCAGAAGTAGTTTGAAGTAACAATAGTTTGATATCAAGTCAGAGGAAGTTGAACAGACATGAGTACAAAGCATTTTTATTTGATTTGAAAATTAAACTAATTCAAAATTAGTGCTATGTTTGCTAATAAATTAAAGATGAAACTTGCATTTTACTCAGTTACATTGATAAAAATACAACGTGGTCAGATTTTTGGACTCTTACAGTAAAGTATCCGGACAGATGCTGGAAAAGACCAAGAATTGAAGTCCAGATAAAGTAGTTTACCTTTGCCAATGAGACCGTAAGGTAGTACATGATCTTATGAAAACATCAGCAACATAATCCTGCTCCTTTCTGGCATTTAGGCTTCTTAATTATACATATAAACACAGAATTAGAATTTTTTTCCAGCCCAGTTAAAAAAATTTCAGGTGGCAGATGCTAGCTTAGACAGTTTCAGTCAGCCCCACATATAAAGATTACGATCCAAAACTTCTCCACTCATCATTTTGCTAGCATTGACCATGGAGTTTTTAATTACAGTTTTTTCCAAACTCACTGATATTCTATACTGAATCTTAGGAATTGCCTTCCACATATGGTTTCAGCTGAAGAGAACTGCAGCACCAGATCTTGATTTGCTGTGAGATCACCTGCTTCTAAAATAAGATTTTCCATAAAAAATATGTCAATTTGGTGGCTTTAGAGTCAAAGCATGGGCTGTACAGCTCTGTAAAACCAGCCGCAATCAACGCAGCCCCTTTCAAAGGCGTGCCATGGCCTATCATTTGAGGCAATGCTGAGTATCATGCCACAGAAGACCTGGACTTTCCACCCAACTTCAGACACTTATGGACCCGATGTTTAGATGGTAACATGTATAAGACAAGTAAGCTCCTCCACAGTCATGTAGCTGAGCTGAGATCTTGATCCCCTCAGAGAAGAGCTGCCCTTCCAGGGCCTTTATACACTCCTGCTTTTGTTAACACAGAGCATGAAGCAGCTGGGATACAGTCAAGTGCCTCCTTGTAAGGAGACAGTCCATTCAGTGCCATTACTCATTTCCTTTTTCAGAGAACCGAAAGGTCTTAGTGCGCAGAGGTGTGGGCCAGCGAGGACTGGAGAAGAGAATCAGCTCAGGGAAGAAAGCAAGAAAACTAAAACATGAGATGTCATTGCAGTTTACTGCTTCCTCAGGTGGGGAAGCAAAGGGGCAGAACACTGATCTCTGTGGGGGCCAGTGACAGGACCCAAGGGAATGGCCTGAAGTTGTGTCAGGGGAGGTTTAGGTTGGATATTAGAAAAAGGTTCTTCACCCAGAGGGTGGCTTAGCACTGGAAGAGGCTCTCCAGGGCAGTGGTCACAGTACCGGCCTGAGAGAGTTTGAGAAGCATTTGGACAATGCTCTCAGGCACATGGTGTGATTCTTGGGAATGTTGCTGTGCAGGACCAGAGATTGGACTTAATGATTCTTGTGGGTCTCTTCCAACTCAGAATATTCTGTGATACAATGGAATGATGAATTTTCATGCTGTCGTAATGGTTAGCAGAGGTAGAGGAAACAAAAGGAAAGGTGGTATACACTTATCTTGGCTACTCATCTAGTCCTTACTGTAATCACTTCAGAAATGCTCTCCTGGACTCCTGGACACCAGAAATGGACTCCAGACATGCAGGAGAGGCACCCTCCTCTGCAGACCAGAGAGAGCAGAATGGGAGACAGAGGCGTAGCTGGCTGGAGACGGTGAGCCTGAGGATATGGACTGCTCTTGAAGCAGGGGAATGTGCTCCAAGTTGTTGGAAACCTTTTTGATGTGTGCCTGAGAGAGTTCTCTTGGCAGCACCATTTGTGGATATGCAAGGAGCTAAGCCTGTCACATCAGCTCCTAGTGAACCACAGGCTCCTCCAGAGACATTAGATTCATCTTTTTGCAAGGAGTATATAGTCCATCCCCTGCAGAAGCACTGTCTCAGGGGACATGACACTTCTATCTCAAGCTACCCAGTCTCTGGACCTTGCAAGCTTTCACTGGGGTGATTTCAGTGAAGCAAGTCTTAGGTGAGATTATCACAGGTGGTCCAGACCCACAAAATGCAGAACACCCCTCTCCAGAACATCCAGGGCCTGAGGCTTGAGGATGAGAAATTTGTTTCATGTGCTAATATTGTACAACACAGGCAAAAGAAGAAATTACTGTAATGAGCTACCAGAAATGGTCTTAATGTCTTGTGGGTAGATGAAGATATTTGCCAGCCTTTGTCACTGCCAGGGGATGACACAGAATCACTGCTGGAATTTGCTCAGGATGCATTCATGATCTCTTTTTCTTTCACTGTCATTACCCAGATGGGCCTAACAGTGCTGTTAGGGACTTCCGCAAACACGTGTCTTCAGGGAATCCACACCTGTAATGTATTCCTCTCAGTGGCTTCAAAAATAGCATTCTGATATTTGAGGAAAAATGAGGAAAAATCCATAGAAATCAGCAACAAATTGGTAATAGTGACCAGCCTCTTTAACTCCTGATAATACTACTAATACATAATAGTGTATTCCTGGGTAAAGCAAAAAGAATTGTGAATAAGGCAAATACAGCTCAGGGCACACAGCAAACACTGGCCTGCTGTGCTTACAGAGACTGTTAAGTAGTAGCTCCTGAATTTTTAAGATACAGTTCTCGGTTTCACTCCAAAGATCTGGCTGAGCTCAAATGCAAAACACAGTTTGGTGGTCCTTTGGAAGACTGAATAGCAATAATCCACCATGGCATTTACACAGTGCTTATCTCTTTGCTGTTTTACACACATTATTCAATCAGTTCTTGTGTCTCTCCAGGGAATTAAAATATGCCTTTCAGGAATGAGGAAACTGAGGAAGAGGAGCTAAACGCCTTCATATGGTTCACAGAGATTTGGTCACAGCAGAAGTTGTTGGATTCAGGAGGCTTCACCACCCCCATCTCCACTCACACCACAAGCCCACAGCTTCCCCTCTTGGTGTGACTGCAATACAAATGATTCCTTCTCTTATGTGCTTGCCAAGACCTGGGGCAGCAGCATCATATTCTCAAGTATGCCAGTGGATGTGGTCATTCCACTGTCAAGGTAATTTATAGTATGTACGAAAGCTTCTTCTGAGAGTGTTGGTAAGATATATAGACATAATAAAGGCCTAATAAAGACTAAGCCACACTAATAAAATGCAAAGGTTGTCATTTAGAATGGAAAATCCTATGATTTAAAAGCAGTGGCCAAATATTGGATCATTTTATGTATTGTTAATAAATCAGAACAAGCAAGGCACAGAACATCTGGTGTAAAAGTTAAAGCTCTTATCAAAGTCCCCCAGGTAGGGACTCCAGGTTTTCTGTGATGGATAAACCCCTATGCCTATGTGAGAGCCTCCTCCATGTGTACTGGTGGCATCACGTGCAGTCTGCCTGTGCTGACTTGCCTCAGGGGTGACTTTTGTGGAGAAGGTCCCATTACCTGTTGCTGCCACCCTTCTTTTGGGTCCATTTGCTCAGGCGTCTGTAGTCTAGTCAGGTGCAAAGAGGCTCTGCAAACAGGATAGGCTCTACTTTACAAGTACACAGCAAGTGTTTCCTGTCTGGCACACACAAAACATGGCTATGATGTGATGAGCTACAGACCCCCTCTTGTAAGGAATCCAAGGAGCCTTTGTTGCCCTCTGGGTAACATGTAGGAGAGTGTACCACTCCTAGAGCAAACCCTTGACATTAAAACCCAGTGTCTTTTCCACCAGCCCCATGAGTACCAAGTACACCCAATAACCTGGCAACGAGCTTCGACTTTCTTTCCACTAGAAGCTTATTTCTCTTCATGTCAGTATCTTTCCTCTTATGTACTTGGGATTGCTTGACCACCTACCTATAATTTTACCTTTTTTAAGCTTATTTCTTATTTTCTACAGACATTTACACAGCTTTTTGTCAGGCCAGCAGCTTTACCAGCACCCTTGGCTGAGGTTATGCAGCCAGTAGGAAGTAAAGTTGAGCCTTGAATCCATTGAGCATGAGCAGCCAAGCCCTGGAGGTGGGGGAGGGTAACACAGAGGAAGGTGCAGTGCCCTCTGTGGCACTATCACACTTACCCATCTATTTTATACCTTGTTGGATGATGTTTATCCTCACGCTTTAGACACTCTTAAACACTTAATGTAAAACTGTGCACACATTGACTCCAAGGCATCACAACTGAGGCCTGAGGTTATTAGAAGGGTAAATAGAAACTTAAAACATCTGAGCAACTGTGTAATATATTCCTTTACAGCCCGTAGTCCTCTGCAGACTCAATGTAAGAAGGAATAGAGATGGGGTTTGTGTCTTACGATCACAGGCCATTCCTCAATACCTGTATCCGTGCTTACCAATGCCCCTCCCCTGTGCAATAGTGCTGAATGCAATGTTACCGTTCATGCGAGCAAGTCCTGGCTTATGTAACTGCAACCTTTGGTGTTCCACCCATCACAGTCTGTTCCCTGAGGCACTAACATTTAATCCATGATCTTGAATCACATCGTCTTCTGATCAGCATAAAAAGCTCTTTATGCGGAAACACTAGCATTCCCATTTCCATCTAGGTGCTTCCTCTAGCCCTTGGAGAGCTAGGATATGCTGGTGACTATGACAATGGTCTCCAGCGGGGGTTTGTAATGCAGCTATTCCCCAGGGAATGGAGTGCCTTGTGTGTGATCTTTCAGCCCTAAAACTGTTTAAGCTTTTCAAATAAGGGAACACTTAAAAGCCATAGTTTCACAATAATGGAAGAAATTTACCAAAAGATCAAATAGCAAACACATTGTTAAGATGACATTTAATGATGAAAATTTTCCTTGGCTTCTGCAGTGCCGCCACTTGCCTGTGATTCTGACTAATCAGTACCTGTAATGTCCTGGAGAGTTTTAGATCTGTATCTTTTCTGCTTTTGTGCCTATTGATGACTACAGGAGCCACCTCTGACAATTATTTTAGGCAATCTTTTTTTCCCAGTGAAACACCTTCTCCTCATCCCTCCCTATCTTGCAATTTAACAGACCCTTAACCTCTAATGACCAGCTCTAGGGGTTCTATATGCTAAGAAGGAGCTTGGGTAATTTTTTTTATCTTCTTTCCATTAATGCCTTTTAATTAATGTTTCTATTGAATATCTGAACTAGAGCACTGACAGCTCCAAGCTTTAAACAGTATTTTCAATTTACCAAGTCTTTTAAGGGACAGTGCTAAAGCTTTACAAGTCATATGTTCAAGAAGTTATTAACCAGATAATAACCATATGTTTTGCTAGCCTGAAAATCAGTTCACTAACAGCACCACAGAAAGAGTAATCACAGTCTCTCAGCATCATAGAAAGTCTTACCATGATCTTGTGGTCTAAATGAATGATAGAACTGGAAAGTGTGTTAGCTTGTTTGGCTACTGCTTCTTTATCCCCGCTGCAGCTTCATATCCCCAAAGGAGCATAGTAACACTAATACGGCCAATATTCATTAATGTAAATGCCGTACTATTAATTTTCATAATTTTCAACTAAATTGCAGCTGCCTTCATGACCTGACATGTTTCCCCAAAGCAGCATTTCAACAGCCACTAGAGAGGCTGGTGTATCCCCTGAAGTTCCAATTTAATGCCTTCAAACCACAGGCTTAGCTGTTCAAGTTTCATAGTTCAAAGTTTCTTTTACTTGGTTATGAAACTCTCCAGAATTCCCTCCAGCCAGTTAATAAATGATAGAATATACTTGTTTTCTTCCTGGCCAAATTGAAACAGAGAGGTTACAGAGCAGCACAACCACAACACACAGAATGAGGAACCAAACAACACTAACAGTACAGGAATCTTTAGTCACTTTACATCCATGAAAAGTTCTCACTAGACTAATTTTGCCTACATTAAGCTGGTTGTGTAGAGAGTTTATGTGTTTGTGTGAGAGAGAAAGCAAACGGATCTGAGCTAAAGAATCAGGAAGGGGTTTAGCTCTTGCAGCACAGCCAGCAACTGCAACCCTTCAGCAGGCAGGGAGTACAGAGGGTGAGTGCTGAGTATTAACACCGACACTCCAACGCTTGTGTGACACTCCTTTGTCTCCCAGCACCATAAAGTGCTTCGCCAAAGTAAGCACAATAGTGGAGTACCTGCAGAGAAAGATGACACTTTGCCTTTGGGGAAGGGCAGTAACACCCTGGCACATATGCCTGCCTCTCTCGACAAGCTGTTGTGCCATCAACCTAAAAGTCTCAAAACAAAAGGGTTTTTTTCTTGTCTAACCTGCTTTCCTCCCGAAGAGCAAGCCTCATTTCAGAAACAGGCACTTCACAAAAGCTCATCTGAGGTGCTTTCATACCAATGTTAGGCTCTGTCCCCTCTAGTGGCTGGATCCTATATCAGAGTGTGTACCTGGGTCTGAGCTTGAGGAGCTGTTCAAGCAAAAATACTTGCAGGTCTGCAGGTACAAGATCCAGATCCAGCTAGCAGAAGATGCGGGGGGAGCAGTAACATGAAGAACACAGCATATTTTTGCAACCCCTGCAAGGTGAAGGTGAAGATGAAATCTCGATGCTGAATGCAAAGACAGAAAAGTGAGTGAGAAAAATAAGGCAGGGCAGTACTGTGGCAAGGGAATGGCTTTCATGAAGCTGCTTTGAACAAACTGTAGGCAATTAAACATTTGTAATACATTTGGTTATATCCTTTTAGAACTGCAGCTTAGACAAATTATGAAGGAGACAATGTATAAGAGTTTCAGTGTCTGTCTCTTCTGCTAAGCTTTTTGACTTTAAAATAGCTAAGTCTGCAAGTTTGAAAAAATCCAAGTTACAGTACAATAGAATTCCATTTTTACTAAAAATGAGGACTTTGTCACCTCCTGCCACTTCATCTATCTGTTCTCTGTTATGACAGCCCAGCTCTTCCATAAGTCCTTAACTCGTATGGAGAGCTGCCTCTGACAGATGATCAGGCTGAAGGTCTGGCAGACATCCGGAAGCACAGGAGCTCATAACAGTTGTGGATGGCACAAACTGACAAGGTGGCAAATAACCTTTGGTATAGTGGCACACATACATAAAATACATAAATTCATAATCCATACAAATAATATAAATGAGGTTTATGTATACACATAAAAACTCATGTGAATGTTTGTTTAGGCAACATGGAGATTGGATTGTTTGGAGAATTTGAACTATTTATGTGAAATGGGATTCAATGTGATAATTTAGTACAAGGCCATGGCCATGAAAAGAAGTCCTGAAAGTCATGCCTACCAATGCCCAGGCTGCAGTGTGGGTGGCAGTGTGATAAGTAGGAGTCTCAGCTCAACAGGAATTAATCTGTCCATGTAGAGACAAAGCAGATTATTATAGTTCTTGAATGGATAAAAAAGAGAAGTGGGCAACAGCTGAAAGTGTGAATTTCACTCTGAGCATAACTCGATGAGCTGGATACTGGGCATCTGGACAGTTCTGAAGGTCACACACTCAACACTCAGGCATGCACACACACACACAAACTTCAGAAATGGAAAGGGTACAGAAAAGAGCCATATAGTGATCTGATGGGGTGGAAGAAGTATCTTATAGCAAGGATTTAGCAATCTCTTCTTAAAGTTTTTAATGGTTTTAAGTTACAGAGACACAGAAAATTTGAGAAAAAGCTTAATTGTAGTCTTCTGATACCTCTATGGAAATAAAACTCTGAGTTTTCAAAAGCCTTTTTACTTCAGCAGAGAAAGACACAGAAGGACCCAGTGTCTAGTTAAAGGATGAAGCCAGAAATGTTAGAATTATATGGATAACTCATTTTTTGCTGATTTTAGCTGCTGGAGAAAACGATCAAAACAATTAAAGCTCTTTGTATTTGCTAACATTACTTTGGGTTTTTCAGTCCATCAACATTTTTTTTCACTTTTTTCTTTCCAGTTCTCTTCCCTCATGCACTGGAGAGAACTGAGCAAGCAACTGGGTGGGGGCTTGGCTGCTGGGATCAACCCACCTGACACTGCCACAGGAGCTGATAGAATATAATTGTAGGGACTGCTTTGGCACTGGTATGCTGGCCACCTGAGCCCTTGGAAAGACACTCACAGAATCATAGAATCATTTAGATTGGACGAGCCCTCTCAGACCAAGTTCAACTGTTAACCTAGCACTGCCAAGTCTGCCTCTCAGCCATGTCCCTAAGTGCCATGTCTCCACATCTTTTAAATACCTCCATGGATGGTGACTTTAGTTGGGGCAGCCTGTCCCACTGCTTGAGAAAAACCAAGTCATAAGGAGGTGCTAAAACTGTCATTGCCACTTGACCCAAGCCCAGACTCTAGCTCCAGGTCAGATCCACGCCGGAGCAGAGAAGCAGACTGGGCAATCCCTGTCATCTTCTATCTATCTCTAAACAAGGTATCCATCTACTTTAATGGTAAAAACACAGCCCTAGGAAACGTCAACTATATTCTTACAGCCCCCTTGAAACAATCAATTAATAGGAGTGGCTAATCCTGATTCTATCAGGATTGTGGATAGAACTCTTAGGAAGTTTGGACAACTTTTCTTCAAGCTATGTAGTGAATAGATGCACTTTTAAAAAAAAAAACTATTTTCTGCCAATAAAGCCTAAGCAAGTTAACCTCCTATAGGACAGTTCTCACCCACTTGAGGGCCGATGGGGTCATACTCATTTCTGTCCAGCCAAGTCCAACCTTGGACACTCAGTGGTAGCAAACAAGAGGAGAGCAGACTTTCCATCAGTGCCCAGTGACAAGAGAAGGGACAATGAATACAAACTGAAACACAGGAGGTTCCCTCTGAACATCAAGAAACATATTTTTAATGTGAGGTTTACCAAGCACTGGCACAGGGTTGTCCAGGCATCTTGTGGAGTCTTCCTCCTTGGAGATATTAGAAAGCCACTTGTACGGGGTCCTGGGTAACTGGTGGTAGAGAGCTCTGCTTGAGCTCAGAGGGGTTAGACCAGGTAACCCCCAAAAGGTTTACCAACCTCAGCCACTGTCATTCTGTGATCTTCAAGAGCAACTGGTGCCCAGAGGGACTTATGAATGTCACAGTTAGGTCTAAAGCTGCTAATTCTCCACCTCCTATCTGGGATGCGCTTAATGATGGCAGCCAAAACTACAGCCTGGGAATATAGTAAAGCTATGCATGGTCTATTTTCCTGGACTTGGCTTTATCGGCAAATAAACAGCCAAAACAGGATTGATCATATCCTGCTTTTTCTTATTTTCAGGGGACTTCACCTCCCTTTAACCCTACTGCAGGTCTCCCATGTGCAGGACAAACTCCATGAAAGCTGCAGAGTGACAGCCTACCAGCACTTGCTAGCAACTCCACCTGACAGCATGTAAGCACAAGATATTGAAAACAGAGTGACACAAGGGAGTAATGCTGCATCTCAGCATAGGCTCCCAGGCACTGCCCTCTCAAACAAAGGTAGTTGTGAAAACCACGGGTTTTTGGGATAAACTCTTTGGAGATGCTTATTAAACAGAACAGAATAAAACAGATGTTGCTCTTAGTCCAACTTTTATTATGTTTACATAATGCTAAGTCAGATGTGCTTGTTAATCACTTTCAATAGCATTAACTTTTTAAACATTGTATATAAAAAATAAAATAATTTATTGAAATAAAAGGTCAGCTGAAAAATCATTGTCTCTTCCAAGCCTTCTCTGTTTGAGCTACACGGTTATTCTCTTTACTGTAGGGATAATAAGGATTATATTTCACCGAAGGCTCTAGAATATTATCCCTCTCTTCCTTTTGTACCCCAGGAGAGGTTATTTCAGGTTTTGTGGATCCCTAAGGTAGAAGAAGGGTATCATATTTTCAAGCCCAAAGGTCTGCATGTGCAAGCATGTTCTAAATGAAATAGAACAAAGGCAGGCCACACTGATACTACCCCACCTCTCATTGGGGCGCCATCTTGCTGCTTTTCTCCTGAAGCAAATCTCCAAACCCATAAACGCCGGAGCAAATCAGATTTGCATATTTGTGATTTCCTTTGAAGCTTAAATTTGTGAGGTATGTGTTTCCTATGTTTACACTATCACTTCTGATCTGTCTCAGATCTCTACGAGCTTTCTGCTCCTGAAATGGGGCTAGATTATTCTAGAAACCATGTGTAGGCTGAATACTTGGTGAATGCCGGCGTGTACAAGTCCTCAGGAGCACCTGCTTTTTACCTGAAGTGGGGTTCCTCATACATGGGTTTACTGCTCAGGGTTCAGAGACAGAGAAGACATGCCACCACTGTGTGTACCACAGGACGAAGTCATTGGAGCAGTGCCATGGCAATTTTGTGTCTTGAAATTTTGTATGTTACAGCTCTCATTCCCCAAAAGGTTTGTCCAGTATTTTACAGTAGACACAAAGGGCATACAATGTGATTTTTTCATTGTCTCATGCATAGATCCATATGACACAGGCAGAAAATCCAGGTATTTTCCAAACTGACATTGGCTTCTTGCACCAGAAGAAGCAAAAACTTGTCACCACCAAAATTTAGAAGTGACAGGGTAATTCAGGCTGGAAGGGAGTCCATGTTCAACTTTCTGCTCAAAGCAGGGCTACATTTCTTTAAAGCGTGCTGGACACCAAAGCCAGTGTTTAAATGACATTCTTCATAGAGAATGGAGGCAGTGGTTAAACCTATCAGCCTGGCATTAGAAACAGATTAAGGTGACAAATCTTACCAGCTTACGGGTGAGAGCTGCCCACAGATTCCCTTGGCATCAGCTGCAGCTGCCAAGAAGAACCAACCATGAAGAAGTAGAGGAAATCTAGGCTCGGCCCAAGGTCCCCATGCACTGCAGTGGGTGAAGTAATTTGTGACATGGCTGTCCGTCCCTTTTTCACTTGGTCTGAAGAACAATGATACATGATACGCTCCTTCACAATGTAGTTCCAGATCCGAAGCTGATCTAAATGAGTTTAAAGCTTGATATAAAGCTAGTTTTGGGATTACTCAGAAAAACTGCATGGGTGGAGGATCAAAGTAAGCTGTTGACTTGCTTCTTTTGGAAGCAGCTCTTTTCTCCAACAAAAGTTAAATGGATTTTACTTTAGAAGCTTCACACATCTTCTGTGACTCTTGAGCACCGAGTAAGGATACAGTAAGTAGGGAGAGCAGTCATATCTGGAACAATATGACATGTGAGTTTCAAAGTATTTCTGTGATCCAGTAATTTCTATTTCTATCATCAGGAGCTTGAATTATTATTACTGAATTCCTTCTTAAAAAGCTGAGAAGTTCTCTGCCATTGATGGAGAGAGAATATCTCCATATAAAAAGATGTATATCAGTATCAAATTCCATGTGGTTATTCAGAGTTGTTGGGCCTCCTTGTTTCTCTTATTTACAAGTATAAATTTATTTACACCTCTGATTCACACAAAGGAGATATGCAACACAATCTTTACATTTTAGTGATCAATCTCACAACAAAAGCATTTTTCAAGAAATGTCCTGCTTTCCAATAGTCTAGTAACAAGAATTACAGAGGCATGTGGAAAACTGAAAAAAAGGGAGCTAAAAAGCTTCAATAAATGTAAAAGCTCATATCCTTGAAAGTATCTTATTCAATTTAATGGGTGTGGAGGGAATAACAGTAGTCATTATTTCTGTGAGCAATTTCTAAATATAATGATAAAAGGTGCTCTAAGAACAATCTGCTCAGAGGAAAGTGAAGTGTTTGTCTTGTGCCTTACTCCCCTTTTTTTTCTCTGAAACTTCTGCTGTCTTGATGTTACCTGTTAAAACGATCCTTTGGTGTTGTTTCTGACCTCCTGTTCTTGGCAGCTTGAAGTTTTAATTTTACATCATTCTTGGTGAAGCTTGTAGCATGTTTTGGTGTCCCTCAGTATGTATATGGGAGTCCATAATTGCTGAAGAGAGAAAATCTAGCTGTCCAGTGCTTGGCAGGACATGGCAAGGATGTCCAGTTAATTTTAAATAGTCAGGAACAGGCACTGCACCATCATACAGCTGTTTTTCTTCCCTCCCCAAAACCCCAGTGTTTTCCCAGCCTAATCTGGACAGGAGAAAGTCCAGGAAAATTTTTAAAGGCAAGTTTCCAGCATGATGAGGCAACTTTGGTTTCTTTAAAACAAGTGGGTGGAGACAGGGGAAAGGGAATCAAAACTGTTTTGAAGTAATGGCAACCTCAGCTGCTGCAATGGGGTGCAAAGATATGTGATATACTGTGATTATTGGAGTTTAGAGGCTTCCTTTTCAGACTACAATATTTTTCACCGCTTTCAGAAAGAGTATTGGATTACAGGTGTTACAACATTTCTTCAGAATCAGACTGGCCAGGGAACTGTAAATCTAAATCATGGCTGCACTCAGGAAACCTGCCAGCCTGTAAACACAATGAAATGAGTGAGATGAAAGTATCTGAGTGAGAAAATTAATTTTAGGCATTCCACTGAAGTCTATTTAGTTTTTACAGTCTGGCCTGGCATCTACAAGCAACAGCTGGGGAGGACATATTAATTCCCAGTGACTAATGCTGGGAAGATTACCTTAAGCTTGAAATCTTTGCATAGGGGTCCAAGAAGGAAGAGAAAACTTATTCCTTCAGATTTCTCTTATTTTTTACATGCTGGAAAGTCATGGTATTGTACCATAAAGATCAAGCTTTCCTACTTCAGAAGTTTATTTGTTCAAACTGATGAAGTTTCCAATGAGGAATTTATGTAGAAAAGTATTTCAAAGTGCAGACTTTGAAAGGCCACAAGGGTGACTTTGGATGTTGCATGTTTTTCAGCAAATTTCCTTCTTTTGCACATTCGTGTGCTTTCGGTGAGCTTCCCCGTTCTTAAAGTGGTCTCTCTTCTCAGAAGATTTCTCTCATAGCTCTAGCCTAGCAGGGGCAGGTGAGCACAAGCCAACAATGTGGGAACAATTCAAATGTTTTTTTCATGTTCTTCCCCCTGAACCTGAGCAAAGGTTCCATTTAAGATACAAAACTCTCCTAAGATACAAAATGCTGTCACTCATCAATGTGTTTATCCCCACCTCTACTCCATTATTTTTCATTTTCACACACTGCTGCTTGTCATCTGGGCACAATGAATGAAGCCAAAACACAGCAAGAACATTTCCTGTCCAGACTGTAAGAGAGTGTGAGTCTCATGTTATCTCATTCTCATAACACTTCCAGAGCACTTGCCCAGATTTTGGAGAGTGGAAGGGCATCCAAGGAACCCCCATTGCTAGCTATGCCATTTGTCACCTGTCTTCTTCTAACATCCTTCAGACCATATTTACATCTCTGATCCTAGTTTTTTTCCTCCCTGTGTCCTATTCTTCACATGATCCTCCTGGATATTTTCCAGGGACTATTTGTTTTCAGCTCCCTTATAAACCTCCCTGTGAAGAATCCCATGGCGTTTTGCAAATAAAGAGATACTGGGCAACTGCAAAAGCAGAAGACACCGTGATTCCTTATCCCCAGCTACCAGAACCTTCCATTCACTTCCAACCTGTCATTAACACTCCCAATGATTTTTTTGTACATCTGCCAGCAGTTAAAAGGAACTTTCACTGTCCAGCAGAAATGAGACCAGCAAGTTGTCCATCAGCCCATTCTCTCTTGCACAACTGGAAGGAGCAAGCTGCTTCTTCATTTAGCTCCATCAGTCTCATTTAGCCACAGGCGCTCAAGCAGCATTAAGAGCTGCTGGAGGCATGAATATGATGAAGAAATTCAGAACGGTCATTGCTTGCCCTAGAAAACAGACTTCCCAAGCACGGGGACAAATTTTGATTTCCGGATGGGTGTTGTTTTGTGCTGGTAAACTAGATAGATGAGGTAGCAGACTTCTGTGCTCCCTCCTAGGAATATGCCCAGATAGAAGACTGTGTCTAGGTGTAGAGACAAGCTGATCCTTCAGTGACAGTTCAGGTTGACCGCACATCAGGTACTTGAAGGCAGGGCACACTGTTTATCAGTCCCCAGCTTCAGGCAGCAGCTCACTTGCTCTGCAATTCAGCAGGTCATGGAAACAGAAAGGCTGCAATCATGTAATTATTTCTCACCTAAAATGGGCAGTCGATGGAGCCTTTGTGTCGATGGTTTTCCAGAACCATTACCTTGGTTACTGAAATTCAGTGGGCCTGTCCTGAGCATCCTGGGGAGGATTCTATGTAGGACTCTTATGACAAGGAAAAGGAAGGTATTTCCTAGTGAAAGGGAGTGTGAAACACATTCACATGGGCACCTTTTACTGATGGAGACTGGGAATGGTGGGAAGGGGAGGAATATACATAAAAACTAGAAGGAAATGTAGAAGGTGTCAGAATTTACACACATGATTCTGGCTGCACCAGCTTCTTTGGTAGGTTGAGCAAAAGGACACAGAGCCTAAAATCTGGAGCCTATGATGGGCAACTGCCGAACTGTCCCCATTTTGGGTTAGTTCTGGTCCTGACACTGATGCAGAAATGAATCCCTTTCTGAACATCTGGGAATTTACTGAGTTTGTCTACCCAGATGTTTCTTGAATAATGAACTCTTGTGTCATGGAAGGTAAAAGGCTCCTGAGCTTTTCCAGCAAGGTCAGCAACCGACAGCAGGTGTAAACAAGGCAAATGTCCAAAGGGTCTTTCAGCCTCCATATCCTTTGGATGACAGTTACAGTTTTTCTGAAGAGAGATGGTGGAACTCAGATACCTTTTTTTCTCCCTTTTTTCCTGTAAAAGATCTACCTCCTACTCTCTTTCCTAGTATCCATGTTCTTAGGTGTGGAAATATGTTTGCTGTGCAGGAAAGCTAACCTGGTGTCCAATATTCATTAATGTTTTGACATTGCAGCAACAATTAATTTCAAATAAAGAATCCTAACTACATAAATAATTATGCATTCCACTAAAAGTCATAAGTCTCCAAATTTTATAAGGCAACTACATCAAAAAAGTAAAAATTGTATGTGTATGCATACAGACTTACAAGCACACAATATTGAAATAATGTATTCAAAAATTGATTATGTCTTAAGTGCATATATAAAAACATGCATAGGCACATTACATGCAGTAGTAATAATACTTTTTATATATGGCATACTACAGAAATAAAGGAGCAGCAAAGTGTCCTGCTTAGAGGTGTGTTACAGAGCAGCAAGAGCAACTCTCTCTGGCTATCCTATGTGTGACTTCATGAGAGAAGTGAACCTGATTACTTCAAATTCACACGTTTTGTGATCATATTATAAATGGTTACAATTAAAGTATTAAAACATTCTGGAAAATGTCTTTCAAGAAATTACTGTCTGAAACTTAACATGTACTTTCATAAAAGTCTCTCTACTTCAAGAATATTTCTGTTGTTAATGGGTCTAAGATAGATTTTGAACATGTCAAAGAAGTTTTTTAAACACTCTTCCGTCTACACACGTATATTACAGGTGAAAACTTCGGAACTCTGAATTACATTTTGCAAGTTTCCAACTACTTTTTGTCACCCTGAAATACACTGAAAATCACATGACTAAGTTACTTCTGTGACTGGATCCATGTCTCATTATGCAGTTCTCAGTGTTAACTGAGGTTGCAGCTTTTGTGGCTTAGACCCAGATCCTCAACTTTATTTCAGCACATACCCCCTACATGGCACCAAGAGGAACTCTGTGAATGATTTCACAGCGTGAGCTTGTTTCGATCCCAGCAGCACAGTTCAGGCAACATACACTGCATTTTCCATATCAAATAGTCTCCTGGATATAGTAATGAAAACCAAGCACTGAGATTACACAGAGGCAGGGACCAGCCAACTCAATCTCCCACTAGTTTCAAAATTTCTTTGCTTCATATAATTTTATGTCTTCATAGCAGCCTATAAGACAAGTTTGCTAAATTTATCTGCAGGTACAACTAATAAAAAAGCTAATAACATGTTTAGTTGATATCTATAGCAAATATCAACTTTTATAGAAAAAGAAGAGGGAGAAGTTACCTACAGTTTAAGTTAAGCACTCGCCCTAGCACAAGGATTCTTAAACTCTTTGAAGAATTAAGCCAGAATGATGAAGTCACTGCTGCAAAGCCCAAGCTGAATGTTTATGCCTGTTCCCTAGGACAAATACTTCACATGTAAAAAAAAAAGTGTATGTTTGAAATCGGCCCACTGCACAGTTCTAGCAAATATTCTGTAAAACTGTGTTCTCTATTAATTTGGACTTGTGTGTCACTTGGGGCTCTCTCATAGATAAAAGGTTTCTTTTCCTGTTCTCTGTTGCACGTCTCTGATTTCTAGATAATTGAAACAAGAGAAGCAGAGTGTACTTAGGAGTGATACTTCCTAAGCTGTTCTTGGCTTGCATCCCTAATGCAAGGCTTGCCATTCTGATTTTTTTAAAAACCATGTGACAAGCTGTTGGACTGATAAAGAGTGAGCTGAGTGCAAACAGAAAGAAAAGAAGAAAGGGAAGGGAAGGGAAGGGAAGGGAAGGGAAGGGAAGGGAAGGGAAGGGAAGGGAAGGGAAGGGAAGGGAAGGGAAGGGAAGGGAAGGGAAGGGAAGGGAAGGGAAGGGAAGGGAAGGGAAGGGAAGGGAAGGGAAGGGAAGGGAAGGGAAGGGAAGGGAAGGGAAGGGAAGGGAAGGGAAGGGAAGGGAAGGGAAGGGAAGGGAAGGGAAGGGAAGGGAAGGGAAGGGAAGGGAAGGGAAGGGAAGGGAAGGGAAGGGAAGGGAAGGTCTACTCCAAATGCTTCACTGGTACTGAAGGAATAACATTCTGGTTTTATTCAGAAGTACTTCACTACTTCTGTGTTCCCAGAATATAGAGAGAAAAGTGTCAGGGTGATTTCAGAAAAGCTCCAGGGTAAAGAAGCTTGCTACTCTCTCCAGTACTTTGAAAAAAGTGTGTCCTTGGAAAGTGCAACTTTTGCAATCACATTTAATTATCTGCAAGGGCATTCTGATGCAACTGATTTCAGGAGAATAAGGTTAACTTCTGAGCTCCATCAGAGAGTTCCACTCTGTGTCCTTGGCCAATTACCCTACAAGTCTTGAAGATTTCTTTCCCAGTCTATTTAGTGGGAAAAAGGAAAATCATAAACCTGACTTCCAGCATTTTCTAAAAATTGACTCATTGCTTTTAATTGCTTTGTAACCATGCCAAAGGTATCAATCATGCTTGGACCCAGGTTCAAAAGTTGATGTGAGCTCTGTTCCTGTTCCTGCAGATGGTGATCCATATTTGTACAACAAACTGCAAAGCAAAGTAACCCAAGCAAAACTAATAAGTTTGCCATTGTTTGAAACAGCAAATCAAAAGCATTAAATCACAGAGTTTTGATGGGACATTCTAGCCTACTTCATGTGAACCTTGTGGAAGTGCCGAAGAAATATTTTAGCCATGTCAATTCTTCCAGTTTGCATGATACTAAAGAAAAGTGAACATAAACCTTATGAAGCTTCAGAAAATGCCAAATTCACATATGGGGTGCATGTTTGGGCCTTTTATTTTTCTATTGAAATTAATATGCTGTTTTCTGAACTAAGATGTTATGAATGGGTCTGTTTCATATAAACAAGAGAAAAATGGCGATTCAGAAAGCAGAGTGTTTGTGAATGTCAGCATGCGTTTCTCATGCAAGTTTTCCTTAATAAACGAAATGCCTTCCAATTACCAGAACTGATTTCACCCGGAAGATTGTTTGAAAAACTTGATGCTCAATACCTCCTATTCTGATCCTCCCTTTTGTAGTCGCTGCAAATACGACACACTAATACTGAGGTCTTCCGAGGTACACCAACGAGCTTTTGCAGAAACAGCTTAACTTGCAAACCCACCAAATGTGTCTGCAGCACAGTTCCTCACCGCCTGATGATGCGGAACGCGTGTGCGGAGACATCCATGAGCAAAGCTGCTGCTGGCAGGGTGACGCGGCGGCGGAGGGGGCGCGGACGGAGGCGGGGACCCCGCGCCCCGCTGCGCTCCCCGGCGCGGCCACGAGATGTCAGCGCGCCCCGCGCCGCGGCCGCCGGAGCCGCCCGCGCTGCTCCGCGCCGGCACCTGGGCGCTGCGGATCGCGCCGTGCACACAGGCGCCGCAACACCACCTCCGCTGCTGTCATCCACGGTGAGGAAACTGGGGGTCAGTCTGTTTTTCTCGCTGAGTCTGGTAAGCTACAGGGCAGCTACGAGGACAGCACATAGAACAGCACTTCTAAATCGATTTTGACGTTTTCCAGTTAACTTATGTCAGCTCATAGGAGTCCGCTGGAAATAGGCTTGCTTCTTGTACCCCTGAAGTCCTCTGAGAAAAAGTCCATGGATTCCTACCGCAGCTTGCAGATCGTAAGTTGAAATTCACCGAGGCAGAAAGGGGCAAAGGGACGTCCTGTGAACAAGTATCCCCTTCTACACAGAAATTATCCTGTCATCCTCCCATTCAATTAGAAAAAGAGAGTGAGGCACTAACTCTCCTTTCATCTCTGTAGGTGTAAAGCAGGCTTAATTCTACTAACGTCACTGTGAATGTACGGGTACAAACTTGGTGTTAGACCAAAACTGAACTCTACACACAATCTGTCTTGCAAGACAGTCATGAAAGTATTTTTTTAAGACATTGGTGAGCTCAGGTAAGAAATAAGTGGCCTCACTTTGGAAGTGCAATCGTTGCTGAATTCCAAGAATAACAAAAAGGATCCGAATCTGCTGCATTGCAACGACTTTTCTGTTGTGCAAAGCCATTAGCTGAACTCTTGCAGTGTGGCATCAAGAAAAATGCTTGAAATGCCGCACCTTTCAGTGGAGCACTTGTGTTATCCTCTCTGTTAGTTAGATGTATCCTCAGTTCCCACTTCCAGCTGCAAGAATGCTGCTGAAGTCAATGTAAATTACTTCAGTCTTTCAACTGGAGAACAAAGCTCCCAAATATTACACATATGCACTATTTTCTACCAGGATTTGAAGGTTTTCTCTACATTAAGTGTCCATCAAAGATGTTTAGCTTCATAGTGACCAGCAGTCTTCTTAACACAACAGGCCTGATTTTGGAAGGCAGCATTACTCATTACACGTATCTTATTGCACATTATAATGATTTCTGTCCATCTGTGAAACTGTTAACAACAAAGTAATCCTAAACTCCATTAATGTCCTTCTCTACTGAAATATCCCCTTTGTGGCCATAGAGAGTTCAGTTTCGATTAGACTTGCTTCTTCAAAGCCAAATGGAGAATTTTAACAGAAAGATCAAAGTCCCAGCCTACTGCTACAGGAGGTGGCAGGAGCACTGCACCACAGCGGCCACAAAGCTTCTTGGCTCAGGTGTTCCAGGTTTCCAGCTTCAAGACCTGGCCTGTATTTCATTGTTGCTACTGGCACCATGCTCTAACGTGCAATGGACACATGCCTACAGTTACTTGAGGGTTTCAGTTACCTTATTTTCTAAGTGCCTCAAAAGCTTTCAGCTGTATTTCTAGAAGGGTACCTTGTTCCAGCTTGTGCATTGGCTGCTTGCTCTCAGTTTTGTGGAGACAAAGAAGAGGAGATTCATGTGAAAATTCACACTTAGCCTGGCAGAGTCAGCCTTGGCAGAGCCAGCTAGCTCCTGCCCTGCAAAGAGAAACCAGCAGATGTTCACAGATCCTGCACAAGAGCTCTCTGTATGACACATTTCCCACAATGCTGAGATAAAATGTCTCAGCTGTGCCCAGACTTCCAGCAGGAGTAGGGACTAGGCTTGTCTTTGATGGAGTTTTATATACTGTACATACTGTACATTTTCTGTGAGAAGAAATATATTTCAGGGTTTTGTTTTGATGGCAGATTGTGGGTATTTGTGCATATTGTAGAGTATGTTTTCAAGGCATTTCTGTTTTAAACAATTCTCTATGCAGCTGAGCCCAAAAGCATGAAATAGAATTAACACCAATATTAACTCCAAGATTAATTTCATTAGGGCTGGCTTTTGAATGCTAATGTTACCTGACCTGTAGGCAGCTGCTATGAGTAAGTGTAAATCAAAACCAGGAAACTAAGTTATTTTATAAAATAAGACCAATTTTTTTCTGCTTTCAGTATACAGAATATTTTTCCCGTCCTTTAAATTGTTCAGTTGTATTACTATTGCACAGTTATGGCCACACTTCTCCTGTCATTCTTTTGTTTTCCTCTTGATGGTTCTGCTTAGTGAGACAGTCCTATTCCTGCAACTAAGTATTTTTGTGTGTTGATGACAATGACATAGTAAAGAGGCTAAGCTCTGCTGGAATAGATGAGACTTGTTACACCCATCCAGATTTATCTGGCTCTTTTGCTAATTTGCCAGCCTGAAATCTTTGGCACAATTTCAGACCATGTCTCTGGCACAGCTGGGCCCTTTTCTTTTATTTGGTGTCCGTGTGTGCCGCTGTAGAGAAGGCTTTTGCTCTGTTTTCATCACAGATGATGTGGCTCAAACTTCAACATATATTCTGTATCTTAAATCCCACATTTTTTCCTTTTTTCCCTCCAGCTCTAAAAAAGGAAGCAAAGCAACCTGAGGAAGAAAGGTGTTTTGTATTGGTTTCTTGAGCTGCACATATGTCTGTCACACATTCCCACAGAGCCTGGAGCTACTTTGGAACACCAGCATCTGAATACAGAAGTAGTTTATGGCTCATGTCCTCTACTGAAACTGCTTGTGCAATTGCAGTTGCTCAGAGTTGTCTGTCGTCTGTGGGAGCTCAGATTTTTCTCCCCTTAGTAGCAATTTCAATATGTAAAGCTAATAGAAAAGGATTTCCTTCTTCTGCCTTCATAAACCAGAAAAAAGATAATCTGCGTAGATCGTGATGTACTTGTACTTGTTGTTGATACAAATCTATTATTGTATTATCCTGACAAATTCCTTATGACATAATATACTAAGAAATTACTCACACAAGCTCTGTTCGCAATCGGGAGAAATATGCTTTTAACAAATGTATTGGACCTGATAAAATTATTTCTAGATTTGTCTTAGAAAATGCTTAATGCATGAAAAAGTCTCACAATGCAGATTCTTCAACCTACTAAAAGATTTAAATTAGTAAGACTGCAGATACCTCATGGAGAAAGACCTGAGAAATTTCAGACCCCATTCAAGCAAGTTCATCAATCAAATACTGTTTTCAAAAAGGAATTTGGAGTCCTCCTTGAGCCACAGGGACTCAAATAACACTCCTAGCTGGCCTGAGAAGTTCATATTCATTCTTGCTGGGCTTTTGGGTGGAAAAAACACCTGTATTGTTTGTCAATTCTCATTTACATTTTTAGGGTTATGTTTGACCAGAAAAGGATGAGAACTTTCCTTTATCAAAATCCAAAAATAAGTAATTCTTCCTCACTGAGCTGTTCTTGGTCTTTGGCAACTGCTTGATAGACCATACAAAAGCTACACAACAGAATGTCATTAATTTTATCACAAAACTCAATTGAAATTTCTTTTGAAAAATCGTATGCCTAGACTACAGGTGATAAAGAGCTGAGGTATCACATCAAATTCAGATTCATTTATTGTGATCCTAAAAAGATTTTAAGCAATATTGTACCTATTCCTGTGAGTGGATAATGTATCCTTCACCCAATTCTTAGGTGTATGACAGCCATGGGCAAAAATAAAATTTGTTTACTGGGAGTAGATTTTTAGTACTTTCTTTTAGTGCTGTTTTCTCCCCTGCTCTCTACCTGTAGTGATTATTGAAACCTGCAAATTGAAGATTCTTGTATGTCTTGCTTCTTTTTTATATCCAGATGGATAAGCACATACAGCCATTACCATGGTATGTTGTACTGCCATCATGTAGGTACTACCATGAAACTTTCAGTACAAATTAATTAACATAAATGATTTGGTAACAGAATGATTCATTTTTGAGAGATTCCTGACAGCAACTATTGGTTATTTGGCTCCAATTCAAACAAGTACTTAGGAACATGGTTTGTCAGGGTCACTTTCACTCTTGCAGTTAATTTGGATTACAATTTATCTTTCATTAAAGCAAAGCGCTTAAGAAAAGAAATCTCCTTAAAGCATTTGAGAAGAGAAACAATTTAAATCTCTTTTGACATAAATACTTCCTCAGGAAATGCGTCAGACAGGTTTATAAAAAGATCAAGACGGAAAACTAGCTCTTCAGTACAATCGCCATGTGTGCTTTATGGGAAAAAAGGAGCCCAAATAAAACTGCCAGATGCAAAGCTGCTTCATCAGCTCACTCAATTTCTAATTTAGAGGGTTATTGCTTCAAATTTAGAGGGTTCTTGTAGAATTAGGAAAACAGTCTAGGAAAGTCAAACAAGGAAAATTTGTTTCCTAAACATTCTATGAGAATGAGAAGGGAAGGCAGAGTCATTTGGTTTTAGTTTACTGTGGGCTGAAGGTGATATTTTCCCTGAGCAAGTCCCTTTCCCTGCAGGAAGAATATAATCTTCCAAAATTGGAGAAACAATATAAGACAGCATTATTGCTCTAGACATGCCAAACCCTTCATACAAATTTTCACCTTCCAGAAGTAGTAGGTGGCAGATCCAGAGGCCAAAGCCAAGGACATGTCAGCTCTGGTGGGTAAAGCCATGGCCACCTGAGCACACATTTTGTTCCAGAGGCCATGGCAGAATTTGACAGCACTCATTTTTGGTACTAGTTAGTGCAAGCCTTGCTGGCTACAAGAAGCTTCACTTCAAGTCTCTCTTTGTGGCAGTTTCCAGTTCTGCAGCGGAACAGGGTTCAGAACGGTTCCTTAACTAGTTGACACTATTGAAGGCACTTCTAGAAACATATTAATAATGTATACACATTACAAATACATTTGGCATGTCTGACTTTAGGGAGGGAGGAAATATTGGTTAGAGGTGCCTGAGCGGTAATGAACTTATTGTTTTGTGTTACTAAGTCCTGTTGTAGTTCCAGAATTCATTCTCTACATAGTCTTGAGTAGTCTAAAGAAGTCCCTCTGTACTTCATTTCCTTATGGCATTTTTCTTCTTTATCATCTCTGTAAGACCACTGTCTGTGTGTCTTCTTCCAAGCAGTAGCAGTCATTTGTTCAGTAGACTTACATCAATACTTACATTTTTTCAGTAGACTGGCATCAGTATCTCAGCTGAGAATTATTCTGTTGATTTTGGCTTTGAAGTTTTGTGGCTGAAGATAGCTTAATCCACGTCTTTAGATGGGAAGAAAACAGCAGAAAAGTCTTCATTTCAAAGACTGTGTCTATTGAAAAACTCAGTGCAAGATGAATGGAAATGAGTAGTAGGAGAGGCTGCAGAATAGGTGACACATTGAAATTATATCATTTTCTCTTTCCACTTCTCACCACATTTGGATTAGCCCTCTAACTAAGCTCTGCTATATATTTTCATTTATTTTTATTGATTATATATGTATATTTGTTCATTTATTTATTTATATAAAAGAAACATTACAGTTTTACAGTTTTAAAAGTATGTGTGTATATAAAAACAACCCATTTGGCAGCAGGAACAAAAGAGATGCACATTAACCCTGTGGGTCCAAAGGACTTTGGGGAATGGGCTCCCTGCCTGTGAAGGACAGGTGAGAGTAGCAGGGATTCAAAAGAATGTGGGGGAGAAAAGACAGGGATGCAAGGAGAGGAAACAGGAGACCAGAAAGAGGGGACTCCAGGCTGAAAGCAGCCTTCACACTTAATTAACAGGATCTGCTTTAGGGGGAACAGAACTACGTACTCCCCCTCCCCCCGCCCTTTGCAACTGCAACATCAGAAACTCCAGTACACAGAAAGGACGTAAACCAGCAAAATCTGATGTTTTAAACATTTGCCATTACAAAAAAAGGTTAAAAGGCTTTCTGAAAATGACACCGCATGTAAGGAAAGAGGGAGATCAGACAATGTCTGTCCAGAGCCCAGATCTTTGTCTGGCATTTCTCTGTGGTACCATAGTGCAGCCAGGAATTACCTCTAATAACAGGCTTTGAAGCAATAGGTATTTTATTCCTTGGGGGAAGCAGCTCTGAATCTCTCTGAGTCTAGTAAGCAAACAGATCTTTTTCCAGGCCTCCCAGCCAGAGTCAGAATGTAGTCTATCCATCCCAAATTGAGACTTTGTTTTTTGATAGTTTCTCAGAATCTATTTTGGAACACAGCTTCCCTAATATTTGGTTTTGCCTTTTTTTTTGGTAATAACATCTAATCAGCACATGAAGAAGGCAAGTAAATCTGTCTATTGCATACAAATCAATCACCTCTAAAGATCCAAAGACCACAAGGTATTTTTTAATTTGGGGTACTGCCTTACAAAACAAATCCCAAAATGATTATGCATCAAACATCGAGTCAGACACATCACATTGTTATCGTGGGAGCCATTGTTAGCAAGTTGAAATCATGTATCACTTTTCAGTCTAAACGGGGGGGAGTATCAAATGAACAGCCAGAAAGAAAACTTGCCAGTTTTGCCCAGAAAGCCATTGTTCTTTGCTCACTAAATAAGGCTAGGTGATTAGCTTTCAAAGGGATGGGCTCCCACAGTGTTAAAAAAATCAAACACTATCTAGTTCCTTCAATGCCATAAAATCACTGTACAGACTGAAAAGAGGAGTCTGCTATAACTTCTTTCTGTCATATGTTAATAATATGTTTTCTAACCTCAAGGACTAGGAATGTGTAGGAACTTTAGCTGTTTCTTTCTCAGGTATGTGCCTCAGTGCAGATGCTTTTGCAGAATGTCAGTTTTAGTGCTCTTGTGATATCTTCTTGCTTTTATCAAGCAAGATGTTCATGGTTCTATGGACCACTTGTGTTCAACAACAGTTACTGCAGTGAGATGGTGGAAAGGTTTATGAGCAGCATTTTGATCAGGAATAACATGCCTGTTTTTCAAGACAGAACCTGAGCAGATGGTACCTCTTACATTGTTTCATGTATGCCCCCCTTCAGAGAGGTCTTCTTCAACATTTCTTAGAAGTAAAATTTCATAATTAACTGTGTGTAAATTGATGTATTCTGAAAAGGCATGTATATGTATTGCATAACGCACAGCATATCAGAGACATCGACAGCGGCAAGGATCCTGCAATAAGCAACATGTTTTCTCCGACAGTTTAGAAACAGTAACTTCTAAAACTAGCGCTAATTCTGTTTCCAAATAAAGACGTGTCAGGAAAACTTTTTATCCAGTCCACCACATCATTATTTCAGATCTCCAAAGTTCACAACTCCATCATTTAGTAGTGGTGCAGCACAGCTTTTGTGGGAAAGAGAAGGCTTAGAGTGAATTGCTAGCTAGGAAGGACCTAATGTGGAGGTGCAGGAACCTGTGTCACCTCAGGCAGTTGAAAGTCCTTTGCCTTTGTTAGCAAATTTATACTTGTGAGTTACAGTGACAAATGAGTCAGCTGTCTTTTACTTTTAATCACACTCAGGAACAGTGACATATCCAGCACTTGTGACCAAATCGCAGGCACTGATTTATCTGTCATACAGAGTCCCATAATCCCAGAATCAGTAAGCTTAGAGAAGACCTCTGAGGTCATTGAACCCAATCTTTGAACACTGCCAAGTCAAACAGACCAAGACACTGAGTGCCACTTCCAGTCTTTTATTGAACACCTCCAGGGACAGTGACTCCCCCACATCCCCAGGCAGCCCA
This sequence comes from Corvus moneduloides, assembly GCF_009650955.1. Classification (NCBI taxonomy): domain Eukaryota; kingdom Metazoa; phylum Chordata; class Aves; order Passeriformes; family Corvidae; genus Corvus; species Corvus moneduloides. Next base: position 65,295,538 of record NC_045511.1, read on the forward strand.
TTCCCGTGCCCAATCACCCCTTCTGTGAAGAAATACCTCCTAATGTCCAACCTGAACCTCCCCTGGTTCACGTTGAGACTGTGTCCTCAGATCCTGTCTCTTGCTACCAGCAGAAGAACCTGACCCCCACCTGGCTACAGCTTCTTCCAGGCGGTTGTAGAGAGTGATAAGATCACCGTTGAGCCTCCTTTTCTCCAAGTCAAACTGCCCGCTCCATCAGTTGTTCCTCATAGGGCTTTACCCTCTAGACTTACCTCTTTTTACCTTCAGCAAAGAGAGGTATCTTTTGACTCAAAAGCAAGGACACAAAATGAGAAATAAATAATTTTTAGTAAGGAACAGACACTGATCGATACAGCAGTGGCAAAATTTATTCTAGTTCAGCACCTGCAGAAGACAAAATAAAAAGAATCTGATAACCTGTGTGTTCTCTCTGTTTGCAGACCTGAGGGTGAGAAAGATGTTGCTGCCTTTATCTCTGGTAAATAGATTTACAAGTGCCAGAGTTATCTCCATGCTTACATCATACTGTCAAACCTCTAGGTCTCTGTGATTAAAAGGGCAGTCTTGTGTATGGCCCAAAAATATTACTTCTATGTTGAGATTGTGCAAGAGGCACAGGAAAGTGTTCTGTGGTTCTTGTCATTCCTGATATTAAGCTAAATGATCTGTTGGTGCCTTCCTAGTCAAAAAAATACTTCTCCTAAATACTAGTAGAATGTTATTATGGTAATTTTAAGACCTAGGAGACATGACACAAACATAAAACAACCTTTGCAAGTTCTCCCAGAAAGACTAAAATATAGCAAGAATCTAAACAACAGGTTCAGAGCTAAGAGATTAACAGATTAACCCTCTTCTTGTTAGCCGTGATGGGCAACTCCAGTCCTTTACTGTTGTGAAAACTGCATCTCAAAGGCTCCTGTGAAGCAAATGAATCCAGGTACAGTTGTGCAGGGGAATGCATCTTATATTCCCATAACAGCCTCAGAAATTCCATTATGTTTATAGTCACTGGAATAGATTCTTAAACTCACTTCTGAACTGTATTTCAATCTGTTTGTTTATTTGATGTCTGGACAAGAGCTTTGATACAAGTGTTTGTTTTATTTAGCACCTGCACTGAAACATTAGTTATGTTGCACTGAAGTGTTCCACATGTTTCTCTTATCTCAGACTAGTTAAGCGAGAGCATTCGCACATTTCCTTAATCCCAGGCATCATAAATCCTTTACAAGATTTCTGTTTCATTGTCCTTCTCTCAGGGGCTTAGCAAAAACAGTCAGCATGCATAATCCTTCTCTCCCAAGAGCCCACATGGCTTATAATAAACCTCATTTTTGTCTTGTTCTGGAGGGTTTTGTAGTGTTGCAGATTATAAAGCTGAGGAGATGTGGTAGAGAAGAGTGGAAGTATTCTGCCAAATGGCAGCAAGGACTGATAGCAGCCTCTTGCCCAGGAGCCCATGCTGCACTAGTATTACACACAGAAATAGCTTTCTACATTTTTGAAGACTGGAACTCAGGTACATCAGTTGAAACTATTGTCACAGCAAGAATTTTAATTAGTTTTATAACACCAGTTAACATTAATAAAACAGTGTTTCTTTAACAAAATAAAAACTCTGGCCAAAGTTCCTTATTTCTTAATTGAGCAAACCTTTCAGGTGTGACTGCATTTACAGAGTTCCACCTGCTCACCATGTCTACAACATTCCTTTAACTGGGTTTTAACAGTGAAATATGCCAATAGAAAAATGCAAGAGTAAAAGTGACTAGTCAGCAAGACTTTTTTTCGGTAGCTTGCTTCTATGCGTAAGTAAATATATTTAGAAGGAACTCCACCAGTAAGAGGATTGTCCTGGTGTCCTCTTGTTCACTGACTGAGAAAGCACCTTTTCAGTGTTCCACTCTGACATGAATTCCTGTAATAGTATTTAGGTATACTTGTGCATTGATACTCTTCTAACTTTTTAAGGCTGAGACATGTAAGCATGTCCAGTAAAAAAATAACCTGGATTGTTTCTCACAATTATTTGCTTGTTAGGGGCACTCGTACATCACTAGAAGGCATGGGCTTTTCTTCAAGGTTTCCCAAAGGTTGCTATCACTTTTTTTCTTTTAACCTGGCAAAATCTTTAAGCCAAAACCTGCTGACAAAATGTGAGCTTTGATGAAGTCAGTGAGACTTTAGATAGTAATTTCATTATAGCCAAGCCCTTGATTTACTGGTCTAGGCAGCCACTCAGCCATGTTCAGGCTCGTATAGGCTGGTCATATTAATCATTTTATGGATCAAATAGTTTTACCTTTGTAAACTACATTAGCACAAGAACTCATACCACTTAGAGACACTCCACTTTCAGAAAATGCTTTTGTGAAGGTGTTAAAAAAGGAGGAAGCTCAGCTTCCACTGAGAGCTGTGATCTCTCACTGCTGCACTGTACTTGCTTGTCATGCCTTGCTCTATGCCTGTGTCTGAGCATTTAGAAATTCAGCTTACTTCACATTTAAAGTTTTGGTGAAGTGCCTCCTATATGTCGTCTTAAAACTGCCTTTTTTTTGCATAATGCAGCAAATAAACTAGCTCCAAACCATACCTGCTTCCAAAGCAGTGATGCCAATGCTTAGCAGTAAAATAAAGCGGCTGTACAATTTCTAAAGCACACACTGATGGTGTCTTTGGCTAAGTGGAAAGGAAAATTTCTTAATGCCTTGAATATTTCTACTAAATAAAGACACTTTAATAGTTAAACAGTTTTGCAAAGCCTCTGTGGCAATCAGTGGCCAATATCTATGAAACATCCTCAGTACAAGTATCAGGAAGCGCAGGTATGTCCTGTTGGTCTCCTTGTCTTAGGAGCAGCAACAGTTGCCTTAAAGTGAACCTTTTGAAGTTAACTAGAGCAAGCACCTACTGTATAGCATCAGTGCAGACCTGTAGTGATACTCAAGACACAGTTATTCCAGTATTTTAAAATGGTATGGGGAAAAGTACCTGATCCATGCACACAGATTCTATAGAAATAGCACAACATACAGTGTAAAGCAAATTATTTTGCGCAGGAATTATTTTTGTGCCAGTTTCCACCTAAACCATCCCAGTATATAACCTTCCCTACTATGCAAAGATCTATAGAGTGTCCATCTATGGCACCTGATTCTTTTGACTATGGCTTGTTCTACCCAAGGCTGATGCAAGATGACTCAGAGAAGAGTGGAACATTTTTGAGTCTCCCTTGAAACACTTGGGTTTTCTCTCCTGTTCTATACTTCTGAGGTAAGGAAATGCAACAGATAGGAACACCTAACTAAGGCTTAAGTTAACTTGCTTGTTATTCTTTCTCTATGAGTGGATTGGTCTACTGAGAGTTGACTTCTCTCATCCCCACACTGACATTGCTGGGAAAGCATTTACAGATGCAAAGAGCAGAGGGTTAGTCTCCTGTCTTTCTTTTTAGTTTTTTAGTTTGACATTGACAGTGGGGAGCTGACAGATAATGCAGAACAGTAATTCTCTCAAAGTAGATACTCAGATAATAGCATAAGGGTGAAGGCTGGGACACACCCTTCATTTTTCCCCCTCTGTTGTATATTGTTAAAAATAACCAACATTTGCAATGCAGACTGGGTGTTTAAATGGTATTTGTCATAATAAACACAGATGTGGCAGGGCTTTTTCACCCTTATGCTCTGCCTGCAGGAACTTGCATAGGATTTGCAAGTGGTGGAGGTTTTTTTCTTCCTTTAAACTTCAAAACCAAGGCAAATACCCATGTGTCACTTGGCCTATTTAACTATTTCAGAGCTTCACTGCATATTGAGGGTATGGAAGAGAGATTTCTGCTGTATGGGGTCTTAGGCAAAACCTGAGTTCAGGAAGTCTGGAGGGTATGTTTGCCAGTAAATCACAGGTAACCAGAAAGGAAGAAAATTTTTGGTCCATGAGCTTGCTGTTCAGTTTTGGCACTTCTAAAAGCGTAATGTTGGTATTCAGTCTGTGCCAGCAATGCTGAAGTTTAAAGCAATTTGCCCTAGCTGATCCGTGTACCATGTATGTACTTCCTAACTAGCACTAGCTTCCAGAAGATCTTCTTCTAGTACCTGTCCCATTGAGTTGAATGTTTCTGCCTCACTGATGCTTACAAAGTATGGGGAATATCTGAGTGTTTAAGAATCACTTGTGTTCTTCTTTAACTAGCATCTTCTGCTTCTCCCTCTGGTGTATTTCCAATAGTTTCTAAAGGAATCTTATTTTCTTGAGATGCATGAGTTTTCATGATTTTGTTATGGATGTGCTGATCTGCAAAACAACTTCACGGAAGTAGCCATTAACTGGTGAGGATAGAAAGATGTACAGGGAAAAGGAGAATGAGATAATGGTAACTGTGATGTGCCAGAGAGCTTTCCCTTCTAGTCCTCAAGAGCAGCCTCATCTCAGAATTTTGCTCTCATGATTACTATTGTGCTATGTATTATTTTGCTCATAAAGTTGCCCTCCCCATAAAACCAAGATACTTTCTCAATTCAATGGAATGGTGAATTTCACAGAGTGCTGGTCTGTTAAGTACAGTAATGTTATTACACTCTACATGTCTTCATCTTGCTCCCCATTAATTTCACAGGATGCCAACCTCTGGAACAGGGCAAGAAGAAATTAATATCTTTGTTTCTGCAGAACTGGGGTTCTGTTGATGCATTGTTTTTCAAAGCTGGCTCTCTTTCAGCTTCAGTATTAAGGCATGGCACACGTTCATTTTGTTACCCTTTCTTCTTTGTTGCTGTTATGTGGAGATTATTATTCAGTTACAACAGCTCAGAAAACTACTAATTCAATAGGCCTAAAAAGATGTAAACATATTCTAAAGTCAACTTCACGTAGTCAGAGGTAATTGTTTGTAAGTGTAAAGCAGTTTTATTTTGAAACTTCCTAACAGCTATGAAATAATATTGTCTGCATCCAAGAGATATGGTAACAAATTAAACTAACATGGGAGATTCCATACAAGAAAAAGGGAAAGTTGATTTCAATGCAGACTGGGAATGGAATATTCTGTGAAACAAGTTGCTGTAGGACAATATGGCTGCTAAAAATTTAAGCAAGTTGGAAAAACAGGTAGACAAACGTGTATGAGAAATCCACCAAGGTATATAAAATACAAAGGTACTACCTTTGACTCAGAAATTACCTTAACAATTCATGGGAGATGGAATAATTATTTAGGGGATATATCACAACGTGTTTGCTCTTATAATTCATTCCTTTCCCAGAATTTGTGTTTGGTCCTTATCAGATGCTATGATGGGTGGATATTTTTATTTGGTCAAAGATTGCTACTCCCATGAGTCTGTTTAGCAGCAAATGAACAGGAGTAGGGACAGCTACAAGTCCTCATGAGTATCAACAGTGTCAGTCTTCATTAGTATATGAGTATCTGTCTTGAGCATCAACAGAATACTGTCACAGTTTCTCACTGCCATCTGCTTGGAGCTTTTGCTCTCATTCAATAGCCAGCTATATGTTTTTAAGATAAGAATCAAATGCATTTCAGGTTTACAGACCTGAAGGTCTCTGTAAAATATCTCCTATCTAACTGATGTTGAAACTCTGTAAATCCCCAAATTCCAAGGTTTCTCCCTCAAAAGAACAAAAAGGACTGCTGCAGTCCTGCGTGATAATCCATAGGATGACTAGATCTTTCCCCACCAAAATGAGACTACCACCACAGAGCCACTGCTCTTTAGGTCATTAACAATTCAGCGTCTGCGTGCAGCTGACGCGGGTGAACATTTCTGACCACTCATGGAAACTAGGCCGGTCTACTTCCCTCTCACAAAATTTCAGTCATTTCCCAGAAGCTCACAGCAACGTCCCAGCTCTAGTTACAGGAGAAAGGGCGTAGATACAGAAATCAGATCCTACATTTCATTTTCACTGTTAGTCTGGCAGAAATCTGTCTTTCAGAGCAGGACATCATTGCTGCTGCAGAAGAATTACACTTCAGCTAAGTTCTCACCAGATTTGACAAGAATTGTATTTCAGTTTATTCTTTGAATACGAAAGATTGTGGCTTTGATTTTTTTTACTTAGACATACAGTAATTTTCTTTATTAAAAGAAAATATATAGAGAAACCCAAAAGGTTTCCTGTAGTCTGATAATAGAGAAAGTCTTTGCAGTCTTGGCAAAACAGACCTTTGACATTCTGCTCTGATCTCCTTGTAATCCTCTCAAATTTTTTGATGTTTATCAGTACACCAGAGTGTGCTGTGCTAAGAAAAACTATGTCTGGTTCTCCTTCACAGAGGCTGAGGATGGGGTCAGAAAACATGAGGATGATCAAGTTAAAAGAATGGCTTGTTCTTCAGTTCTTGCTGGTGTACTCTGCTAAGGCTGATGCTGGCATGCCCACTCTGAGCAATTAAAGCACTGACTGTAGCCCAGGTAAGAAATCTGCCTATATCAATCAGCCTGCCTGTAAAATTCTTCCCAGGTGACCCACACTCAGCTAAGCAGTCCCTGCCATGGGCTCAGCAACCTGAGTCAGGAGAGAGCCCACACAATAGAGGTGGGGTCAGAATCCTACATCCTGATGCACCCAGGGTTTCACAGCATTTAGAACTGATCTCCTGTGTGGCTGACTCTCCAATTGTCTGCATGGCTGGTTTTATTCTTCTGCTTTACTCCTCTGTCTCTTAGATGCAGGTGCATGGTGTTTAAGCTCACAATTGCCTTTGCAAAAAAGAGCTCTTGGCTGGCAGCACTAGCACTTTTCAAGAGAACTGCTACTTTATGACATGCAACACAAACCCTTACAATGAAATGGATTTGGAAACATGCTAGCCTTTCATCACAGAGGTCTAAAATGTAAAGTTGCTTTCATTACTAGAATTGCAGTACTGTATGGTAAGCACAAGAACATGAGGAATCACAGAGTCTACATTGATATAATCAGCACTTCTTTGTAAACAAATGGTCTTGAATGTGCATAGGATTTCTTCAGGATTTCTTTTGTCCAAAGTTAAGGTATAGTGTTTGTTAAATGGGTTTAATAGACTTTTTTTAAACCTAAATATTTTGCTACCTTGCTACAGCTTTTGTTTTTATTTGCATTCAAGTGTTTTGTACACATTACTTGGTGTGCAAAGGAAATATTGGGGGGGGGGGGGTACTATGTTTATTATTTACTTGGAAAAAAAGTGGCTTTTTGCTTGCCTGGAGTTGGCTTTGGAAATTTTAAATAGTCTAGAACTAGAAGTTACAGAGTAGTAAGAATGAAGGTACTGCATTTTATGGATGTCTTCACTCTACAGGCTGTCTTGGTAGGTGGCAGAAACTAACATGAAGAAGAGGCACAGAGGATTCATAAGGCTGTTTTAGCTTCATGGCTTTTATGCCAAAAAAATTGTAAGAATCTCAGACGCAACAACTATTCAGTTTCCCTTTCAAACAGGTGTTTGCTCTACTGTTCCCCTGATCTCTGCACTTTGTCATTGAAACCATGCCACAGGTTATGCAATCACAACATATGAAACGTAATGTGCTACCTCACTCTCATCTAGGAGAAATTACTATTATCAGATGTTGACAGCTCGCAGAACTTTATAAGATAAAGTAAGTTTCAGCAATAATGGGGTAATGTTAATCTGCTTAACTCCTAAAGAACTCTTTGGGGGAGAATTTTTTCCCTCAGAGTTTTAATAATGTGTCTGCATTACCATGTGAAAGCTGTGGTACTCAAGTTGGGGGACCAGGATTATTGAACACATACTGTGTCTGGAAATTATTCTTTCTAACTTTCCAATGATTATAATGGCCATAAGTTAAGCTGATCCATTACACTTAATTCTTTGTTTTGGAAGAGGCTCCCCAGCGAACTGGTTGAGTTACTATCCCTGGTATGGATCAGCTGACAGATCAGTTTGATCTCCAGCCCCCAAGGAGTCAGCAGCCTTGCTGCTGTGGTCAGGAGAGGTGAGTGGGTGTGAGTGCAAATCACCAGGAGCAGGGCTGAGATTGCACATTTCACATGAGCTGTCTTATGATACTCCACCTGGTCACAGGGAGACAGGGTCCATGTCTGATGGCACTTTTGCCCTAAGCCCTGGCACTCCCAATTGTTTCTGTTACCATTACAGACAGTAATAGACCCTTGTGCATGGCTTGATGCGGGAGCCCTAAGCCCTGCTGACGCAGATGGCCAGCTCCAGTGACAGATCTTCAGATAGCGCATCGCTGCAAGTGAGCAGGTGCTGCCTAAAGCCAAGGACACATAAAAGGAAAGAAAGTTTATCCTGTCAGAAGCCCTCTCATTAATCATCTTCAAATGCCATACAGATCAGATGTATTTCTCCCCTTTAACAAGCTTATACAAGCAGGCTTGTTTGGCTGTAGTGCAAGCCACTAGGAACCCACTGTAGAGTGTTTAATTTTTTAAGTTTTCTCCTTTCCAAGGGTGTTGAAAGGTCCCATTTGTGGGTAACACTGCCTGTATTGTTCACCCTCCAGAAAGCCCTGCGTCTGTCAGCCTCTGGAGAGCTTGTTTTGTTCCTCCCCCCTCCCTCCTGCCCTCTGTGGTCACCTGCAACAGAGGACAGCAAACAGCAGCCTAAGCTCGCCTACCTTCCTTTCTTACCTCCACAAAGTAACTTGTCACAGCCATGAGAAAGGTTTCTATTTAAAAACAAAGAGCTGTGACCACAGAACTGTGACTAATATTGGAATTTAGCAAGAAGTCAGCTCTTGTTTCAAGAGGTTGTGTTGCAAGTTTGGGAACATTTGCTACTAAAGCTCTTGATGAATGACTCCAGGAAGAGGGGTTAGTTTTTCTGATTTCTTCTTCTCTTTCAATGCCTGTTTTGCACAGATGATAATGAGGAGTGTCAGGCAAGCATGTAGCAAACTGTTTTCTCTCTCTTGACAGAGAAAAGCTATCATTATGTCAGTCTGACACTGAGAACCTGCTGGACTTGGACAATAAATAGATTTAGGGAGAAAAGCATTAAAAAAAAAAAAAAAGACCAAGCATTATAAATCACTTTGCTTTTTCAAGTCTGAGTTGTTCAGAACAACTCATAGGTGTTTTTCATCCTACTGCATACATTTTTTTCTGCCTCCACAAATTACAGTTTAATTCACATTGAAATATATTTTAAAAGAAAAGCTTTAAAGGAGTCTCTGAGATATTTTTGTCTTTTGAATTCTTATATTTATGAAAATACTGACAGTATAAAAACAACTTACAGACTCTGATTTCAGGTAGAAGTGTCTGCCCAGATCCAACTCAGGTATAGACAAAGGTGTCTCCTCAGGTTTTCAATACCAACATATCTCCTTTGCTGTCTCTGCTGCTACCTCTGAGTTTGACAAGCCGCACAGCAGTGTCTCCTGTAGAAGCTGAAATGCAAACATATTTCCTTCAGTTTTTCTGGGAAATAACTACCTTTCTTTTATTTTGGAACAGAATTTTTTGCTAGTTCCTGTTACAAGGAGCAGTGGCTTTTTAGTTTTTTTTTTCCCCCTCATCTTGCAATCTCCTTTTCTATCTCATTCATGCAAACAGATGATGTGAGTACTGCACTCTACACAGAGCTGTGTAGTTTTGGCCAACAGATTGTGCAATGACCATTGCAGCTACAGAAGACAAAAATTATAACAAATTCCCTCTTCTCTTTTTCAATCCCTGGGTTGCTTGTATCCCAGCAGGGCATAAGGATGTCTTTTCCTGAGGGAAATCCTCATCTGCCTCTCCTTCCCTCTGCTCTGTTCTCCCTGTTAGCCAAGGGATAATTGCTGCAGAGGGGAAAGACACTTTCAGCCTTTCCTGTTCTGCTCTTCTGTACGCGGTTTTAGGTGGCGTGTCCTTGCTCTGTTTTGCTTACAGATGTGCTGATTCCCTGGAAATTGTGTTGAAGGCATCAAGCTACACTAGGAGATCAGCTTTCCTCTGTTTCAAAGCCTTGTGTACTCTAATCTTGTTAATAATGACAGACTTACCCTTTCAAGCAGGCCTAGTGTCCACGCTTCAGTTACTAATCACAAAAGAGAATCTTGTACAAGAATTTACCAAATTAACACTTATTTCATCTGGTTCACAATTCCCAGGTTGACTTTGTTGGAGTTCTGGTTTCAGCATTAAGATGAAATCAAAAATACTCAGTCTGCAGTGCATCTCAAAATGTACTTTGCAGAAAGTGCAGATGATTGCTTCACCACTCCCACCATTCACCTCAGTGTTTATTATTGTAGCAGGCTGCTCAAAGACACAGCCCCTGCTGTGCTGAGATGGCCAGCATCCTGCTGCCCTCAGATCAAGGGTGGCCAGCTCTGGGACATAGTTCAGTGATAGAGAGAGGCTGGCATCACGAACAATTTCAGGACACACAGCAATGTAATGTTGATGTAGCTGTTGATGCAGGTTGTTATTTCAGGACACATAGCCATACCAAATGAGCATTTCACACAATGTCTATGTATTCACACATACATGCTTTTTATTTCTCTCATGGCTCCCTAGGAAATCTCTGTTAGAGTTTTAAAAGTATATGGGTAAAATGTGATTATTCATTCTTTTCAGTGCTATAGAAATCTGCAAAACCACTTGCTTACCATACTATCTGTATTCTCATTTGAGCAAAAATGCCAGGTCAGACAACTTCTTGTAGAATTACTGCATTTTTTGGAAGAAGATTCGTGCAGATGCCATGCCCTGAGGCATGACACGTCACACAACAGCACACCAGTGAATTCTGTGAGACACAAACTACTCAGAAAGGGAATGGCACCGTGTCAAGCTGCCAGCGTCTGAACAGTACCAGGCCACTGGTGTTCGGGTTACCAGTATGGAATGGTCAAGTTTTAAATTCCATGTTGGTTTTAAAGCTCACACATTTCTCTGTCACACCAAAACACTGCAGTTGAGACTCCTTCTGTGCTGCTGACATGGTGTTGAAGCCTGCTGCCACAGCCTTGGTTTACATTTATCTTCAAAGCACAGGGTTGCTGATGTGATGCCAGCAAATCATCTTTTGACACTGCAAATGGAAGTTTTGTGGGCTTATGTCTGGAAAATGCACCAGATATGGTACCATTCACATCAAGGAAATTTCTCACTGGACTCCCCACTAGAAGCACTCTCAGTGCATACCCTAGCTAAACCCTTGTATCTTTGACTGCAGTGATTTACACCCACCTTTCCCTAGAGTATATAATTCTCTCTCTCCAAAATGTTCATCTTGTTAATACCAATGTAAGCCTGGATGATAATTTATTTGAGTCATAGAAATAATTCATTTAGACCTTAATGTGATTTTTCTATCAAGCCATGAAATCTGATTTTTTTTTCCCGTCACCATGTCCAACTGATTGAATGTGTTTTCTGTCTTTGTGATTTACACTGTAGCTAATTGTAGCATGAACAGGTTAGTTTCTCAGAAATAACTAACAGGTGTACAATTATGTGCACTCACATTACTGCCATCCGGGTGATTTCACACTCCATATCCAAATGCAGCAGCTTATTTTTCTTTTTTTGGCAATTGGTTGAAAACTAACTCAAGGCGGAATGTGCCCTGCTGGAAATCAAGCTGCAAGCATGATACTTCACTGTGGTCCTAAGACAATGCTTGCTTCATTTTGTAAAGCACCATAAAAAGTTGTCAGTCAGGTGAGTTCATTATCTGTGTATCCCACAAAGCATATTATAAAGACAGATCACTTTCTATGCAATTATTTGGAATCATATCAGTGATGATGCTCCAGGCAATTTTCTATATTCTCTAGAAGAACACAGAGTGCACAAGATGTTAATGATGTGACATTCAGAGAATCATGAATAAGAGCCAATAATTTCTTTAATAGATTTTATAGAACATAATTTAGTAGCTGGTTTTCAATTGCTGTTGCTATTAAACAAATTATATTATATATATTAGATATGAAAATGGAAGGCTTCTGTTTACTTTTGCTCTTAGCAAAACCAGCTCCCTAAATTGAAGCAGTTTTTCCAAATATTTCATTCCTGAAGTCCTTCTCCTAGCTGCTTCTCTTTGCAGAGCTGTAGGATAGGCCATTGTGTGCTTGAGCACCAAGTAACAGAGGCAGTTTGACCTCTGAAGTGGACGAAGTTGTGATGATAAGGCCTGCACGGACTGGAAAACTAGTCATTTTAGGCAAAGGGTTTGCTTACATTTTTACTGTTTGTGACATATCTTTGGCTATCTCTTTTCTTTAAAGCCAGTTGACTCATCTGTGTTTCTTGATGCTGAACACTCACTGGAACAGGAACTAGAAGCCTTCTTGCCATCTTGTGTTTTCCTTAAGCATGCTAATGTCATAACCTTTTGAAACGCCTTTAAGGTAAAGGCTTCCATGTACATTTGCCTAGCACTGAAGAAAATTTTGTCATGTGGAAAAGCTCTTTGCTCTGTTGTCCTAACCAGAAGTGCACAACGTGGTGTCTGAGCATTAAACTCTCCCTTACTTCAGTTGTGTCGCTGACTTCTCTTCTGTTGGAAAGCTAGCTCCAAAAATTCCAGACTCTACTACCGCTGGTACGTGCTGATAGGAGAAACACAAAACTAGTGTAAGTTAAAACTGTGCCTGAAACACATTACAAAAAGATACCTGGTAGCCAGTATAAATTCAGAAGCTGTTAGGATTTATGTAATTTATATTTTTTATTAAACAAATTTCCAAGTGACTTTAACTGAGAAAAAGGAACTATCAGAGGTCATGAAGTAATTTAAGGGAGGTTAAGAATCTACAGGAGATATGTGCAACTGGGTCTTCAGTTTGTACACTGTGGGATCAATCAGCATTTTATAACACACTGGCTGCATGTGAGATGGGCAAGAAGGCCAAAACAGAACAAAATGCACAAATGAGGCGACTTTAAAAAGTCAGAGAAACTGAGGGCAAAGACCTCTTTCCAAAACCAAGAATCTGTAGCATTCTTTATAAAGCCTACAATTTGTGTATATAATGAATGATTCTGTACACTTCAATCTTACAGGCTTCATAAAGAACAAAGAGGAGCCAAAATACTGTGAGGCCTTCAAGAACAAGCTTAAATTGTGTGGCGGCCCTCCAGAGGTTTTGATCTGCAATAATTGATCATAATAGGCCTTGCAAAAAGGCCAAGTGCATGATGCATCTGTCCAGCATTTTGCACATCATTCAGGAAGGGTTTTCAAAACAAGATGCTCTAGTATGATCCCTGGAATGAGTTTCCCCCTTTGAGTGCTGCAGATCTCCTTTAGAGGACAAATCCCTTCAAACTGCTGACCCACTTTGCACATTGACCAAGGGAGTGCGTGCTGGGCAGTGCTCCACCCAGGGCTGACTTAGGCAAGCTGGCCAGGTGGGCTGCTTTGGGGCAGCCATGCCTGAAAGGATGCATCACAAGGCAGCTGGATAGTCACCACAATGAAAAAAACTAATATTTCTTTCAGGTGAGTAATCTGGTAACCTACTCTCTCCATTAAACTTCTTGTTTTCTTCAAGACAGTCAGAGACCTTTCTGTGCACCAGCAAGTACAGAATTCCTTTCCCCTTTCTTCCCTCAGGTCTTCACTCAGCACTAATGCAAAGCTGAGTTTTCAGTCTGTGACAGTCTGGATATCAAGGCATGGGAAGGGCTGTTTGTCCTGTTATTCCACTGTTCTCTAGTGTCTGGTTAGGTTTCAGGCAGGGCCATGTATCTGCAGCAAGGAGATTTAAATGACTTTCAGCCAGTCACGAAGAGACAAGCAATTTTCATCTCTCAAAGAGGATAACGTGGGGGAACTGTAACTGTTTAATGCACCTTATGAGACACATTTGGAACAGTTTATGTTATCCCAGCTCCCATGTTATGTGCTGCTGGCTAACAGAACCTCCAGTACAATGGTAAGGGAATGCCTGCCAGATTCTCCTGTAAGCTGGTGTACTAAGAGTTGAAGTGACTAAAAAGTACCCACTGTAGGAGTGTGGAACAATAATGAATGTTGTCAACAGTGCTCAGTGTAGACAGAAGTCTACAGGGAAAGTGGAAAAGGTTTGTGTAGCTGGTTTGCCCGTGTGTGTCTACAATTCAGGGCTGAAAAGAGAGTCATCTCATTTTGGAGAGCTCTTGGCAAGGGAAACAGAGGGTCACATGTGCATCGAGTAAAATACACAAAAACAAGCTAATGTAAGGTCCAGAATTTGGCCACTAAGAAAGCAAAAGCATGGGGAAAGCTGCTGAGGTTAGAATGCAAGTTTATGAAGCTGGTCAGTGCATAAAGTCCTCAGAAAGCATCCCTAGGGCGACATTCACACTCTCAATCTCCAACAACCAGTGGCAGGAGAAAGGTGCACAGACTTAAACTGAGAACAAGTTTAGATTAGATATTAGGAAGAAAACCTTTACTGTGATGGTGGTGAGGTACTGGAACAGATTGCCCAGAGAAGTTGCAGATGCCCTATTCAAGGCCAGGTTGCTCTGACCAGCCTGGTCTAGTAGGAGGTGGCCCTGCCCACGGTGGGGGGTTGAAACTGGATGGTCTCTAAGGTCCCTTCCAACCCAAGCCATTCTATGATACTATAATTCTATGAAACTTCAGTGGACCATAGTTCTTTGCAAGAGGTTGCCAATACCAGAGATCAGTGAACTCAGAAATGGCCTAATACAGTTAAGTCTCCCTGAGGAGAAGGAGGAAGTAGATGGATTTTATCCCTTACAAACCTGTCTTCTCTGATTATACGAGAGAACTATTCTCCCAGCGGAATTTCTCCCTGGAGAAACACTGCAGAGAAAGGGCTCTCACCCTGAAATAGGATGAGCCATATGTTAAGTTAAACTTGGGAACTGGTAGGCAAGCCTAAAAGCACCAGAAACATTTTTCTGAGACAAGTTACAGACACTGTAAGGTAAGCAGGAAATTTTAGGCTGTACAATTACGTGTTTTTCAGTCATGGACTGTCTGAACTGGATATGCCTGTTAACAACTGGAGACCGTGACATTTGTAATAATACAGGAACAAAGTATCCACGGTTGTTTTTGCAAGCTGTGAATTCATAGAGTCTCTGTGGCAGAGAAGTGGACCCTAATAATTGGGCAGAACACAACACAGCTCTCAATTAGGTGCAGACCTGTGCTGAGGTGGTCCGACTGTCACAGCTTAGAAGAACTAGAATCAGAGGAGATGGACAAATACATTTCCCATTAAAGGACAAATGCTAAGAGAGAAGGCAAACACCAAATACTTATAAATTGTTTTTGTCAGTCAGGCATACATCCACCAGTGCTTGTTCAACCCCTTGGGAAACAATACTTACCCAGGCCACCATTTGGGTAACCCTTGGTTTCCAAAGGATTTTGATGTTAAGGTGGGTAGTCCCTATGTTGATTTGAAAGGTCTGCAGAAGTGATACTTTAGTCTGATAGGAAAAAAGTGCTAAATAAGGACAAGTGAAGGCCTGAGTCTTTTTTTTTTAGAAAGATTTTTTGCTGCTGAACTAAGGTGGATACTGGGCATCACAGAGCCAGACGGTTGGGAGAGTAGTCATGGGTAAGGTGCATCCCAGTCTGAGGGGCTGTCAATGTATGAGGGAGGAGCAGAATGATATTATCAGGTACCAGAGGATTAGGGAAGCCATTCAAAGGCTTGCTCTAACCCATAAGAAAAAATGGTGAAAGGGCTTAAAGCTGAGAAAAAACAACATGAGTTAGCTTCTGATTCAGAGTGTTACTAAGTACTGTGTTGTCCCAGCTAGGCTGTTTTCAGAACCCCAATCATATTTGGTTGCAGCTTACCCAGATTTGCCTGTAACACACAGCAGTCTGCAAGACAAGTACATCAAAAGTTTGTTTCAGTGAGTGAAATTTGTGCCACTGGTCACACTACCACTGGACTTGGATCAGGGAGCAACACTGGGCTGCTGATAAGTGCCCAGGGCCGTGATTTGTGAGTTCAGTATTTTTTCACTCTCCGGAGCTAAGCCTTCCCGAGGAGCAGCCACTACAGGCTGGGAGCAAAGAGCAGGGCTGCTGCAGGACTGTCCAAACACTAACAGGTACCTACAAGGCTATTTCCCTTGAGGCTGTGGTAAAGGATCTCACAGAGGGAGGCTGTGTTTCCCTGAACCTCTTGCTTGAACAGCTTTTCCTTCCAACTCCACAAATTGCAAATCCTGCCTCATTAAGGGGTCACCAAGGTAGAGTAACGACCACAAGGTACTCGTGATACTTTGGAGTAGGCCTCACATTGCTGTAACTGTTTCCATGGCTGGGGGAGCCTTTCAGACCAGGTGTATTTATCAAATTCACTCTCCCTAAATTTATTCTGGTATAGCCTCTCAACTCATTCTACATATTAAAAAGAGATCCAAAAAAAGCATTGGTTATTATTTTTTTAGGCAGAAAATGGTAAGAAAAAACGTCCTGGTCTCAGAAAAATAGGAGGCTTATGTATAAGACAGTCTGTAAAATATCCTGTCACAAGTCAGAAAGCAGACACATGAATATGTGCAGGGAACTGAAACTGAGTTAAGCAGAGCTTGACAATAAGTATAATCACTCATCTTTTAATTCCTTGACTCCTGAATAGCTCTGGTTTTGTGTTTTACTTTGATCTTTAACATATTTTCTGCCATCAGCTTGCTGACCATCCTTTCTCAGGAGCAAACAGAAAATGTCCATACGTAGAGGTTTTTGATGGATATCTAAGATTGTAGGGTGAATAAGTAGTATAGAAAGGCATGGTGTCCAGCAGGAGGAAGGTGAAGGGTGATGGATGGAACAGATTCACCAAATGGTTGTTTGCAAAGAGGAGGTCCTTGGTAATGCCAATAGCAAGGACAACTTGCAAAGACAGCACTGCTTTTCTCAGCCCAGAAACAGGCTTTGGCTCTGAAGAGACAGAGGTGCAGAACTCATGGTATAACCCTATTTGTATGACCCAATGTCTGTTCAGGGACAGAGGACTGGCTTGTGATTGAAATGGAACAGGAAAGCTAGACACCTCTTTTTGGTCATACCACACCTTCCTCCACTGTGTCACGAAAGCTCCAGGACGTGGGGTATCGCAGAAAAAGCCCTGTGTCTAAGTCTGCTCCAGGGCCCAAGGACACCCACCATCCACCATATGAGCAAACATCCATGCTTGAACATACAAGTCCCTGCTGAGATAAGGCTTTAAACCAAACTTGGGAGCTTGTTCATACTTTGAAGGATGACCATGGGCAAAACCAGTTTCCCCTCTGCCTGCAGACTGCAAGCACTACCAACAGGAGACACAAGTCTCTGCACACCTGGGTTTCAGGAAAATCTTCCTGAGAGATTGCTGACCAATCCTTGGAAGACTTGTACCTATTCATATTCACTTCAGGAAGGAATTGCAATAGCCTAGGTCTCATGACTAGGCATGAGGCTTTAGAAGCATAATGTGGACACTGTGTGGTACTAGTCACAGGCAGGAATTCATACAGGAAGTCTGTGGGATACAGAAGTCTGTTGATTTGATGTAGCTCATAAGTGCCACTTTCTTTTTCCAATATGGATGTAAAGCTATTTCTTAGCCTGGCTGTTGGTAAAATGAGGATAAAACTTACCTATGACATGTGGCAGTAATAAGACTCAAATAAATGATGCTTTCAAAGTGCTTTGCATTCCTTGAAAGGAACGTGTTGTACAAACACAAAATATTTCATTCAAACTTTATGTAAAGGTTGCATTTATAAATGCTGTACAAGTGGGTAACAAATGATTAACAGATGTTACAGCCATATTACAGAGATTAATGTATTTTAGATGGTTATAAACTATCTATGGAGTTGTTGGACTCTTTAAGGATCTGGAGAAGTAGATTAACCATAGATTAAAATATCAATCATGTGTTAAACTCATTTATAACTTCACCCTTAGTAAAAAATGTGAATTTACTTTCCAAGAGGCTTCATTTGTGGGGAAAAAAGCAGCGGTGAATCAAGCCTATCATTTCACTGCTACATGTAAGATGAGGGGAAGCATTACTCTTTGCTTTAAAAAGCTTCATTTTGTTGCTACAGAAGAATTCATGTAATGGAAACTACACATTTTTAAGCCCCTCTTCCCTTACTCTAAGAAAGGGTAACTTCCCCTCTGGCTGTGGATTAGGCTCTATTCAGTCTTTTCCCACATAACTACTAAAGTGAGTTTGTTATATCATTCTCCTTAAAAATTGATACAGAGCAAAAATCAAGTACGTATAAAAATACAAAACCTAAGCCTCAAATTATTCAAGCCACCCAGGGATCTTACACTAATGAAACTAGTAAATAATGTGGTAGCAAAGCTGCCTTTGTACCAAATTATTCCATTTAATCTCAGTCTTTTTCAGAAGTGCTGCTCCAATTCAACAATTCTTACTTAAACACTTGAACTTTTTACAGCTTATGAGTAGTCAGTTTATAAATTAGTCAGCTTTTATAGTTTATAGTAGACAATAATTACTCCAGCTTTTTAAATTGTTCAGCATTCAGCTTTATCCTCCGGTCCTCTGTTTTTCTATCACTTTTTAAATTTCTAGTTTTTTAGAAGCATTGTTGAGTGCTTAGTGTCATTTATTTGCCACTGCATTAGACCATGGAAGGGTCTACTGCATACAAATTGCCTACTCTGGTGCGAATCCAGAATAAGTCAGTAAAGTTACAGGTGATGTGACACAGCAGCATAGAAAGTATCTATAGGGTCTGACTTCTAAATAGTATGTTTTGCCCCTCTTCTGCCTGGTCCTGTTCTTGGGGGTGTGAGTTGTTTCATCATTAATCATTATCACCATAATCAACCTATGGGGATATGCTCAGTCTGGGGTTTAAATCAAATTATCTGCTGTCTTGCCTGGTCTTAAGGGCTTGTGAAGGCTGCACCCTGGTACCCTTTCCAGCATGCCAACATGTACAGCATCTCTGGGCTCCTCTATTACTAGCCACCAAGTCTCTAAGTACAGAAAGAAATTGGTTCCTGCTGTGTGTGTTGTAGGAGCAAAGTCATGGATATTTGAGAAAGAAATGAAGGATTATCATGAGCACAGGCAGTGTAAAATGGCCTGCACTAACCAGCAGCTACCCACACCGTTTCATCACAAACACCTCCGCTTCTCCTACCTGTGGTGTGTCAGACACCACCAAATGATAAGAGCTGGTAAATAAGGACTTGTACGTAGCCTGTGGTAAACCAGTTTAACTAGATCCGTTGATCTTCTCTTCAACTTAAATTTGTAATCTGTTAATCCTCCTTCTGGAGTAAACTCCAGTGCAGGGTAGTAAAGCTTAACAGGAAGACCTGTAGACAATGCTGACTGACCCACAGCTGTAGCATGTGACCTTCTGAGAGGGATTGGTGCACACAGTCCTGCTCGGTACTGTAACAATTATGGAATGAAAAGCTTGAGTTAGTTAATTTTTTGAATTCTTCTTTTCCAACAATATGAGGCTGCTTTTCTTTTTTTTCTTTTTTTCTTTTTTTTTTCAAACGTGATTCCTGCATATTTTCGGTTCCTGGCCTATTGTTTACCTCCCCTTACATATGTGTTTTATTTCATGCTTCTATTAATTGAGGTCTTCCCCCCCTCCCCATTGCCTGCCTTGTGTTTCAGAAGTAAGAAAAGAAACTGTATCAAATCAATAAATTCCAAGCTGAGAGGCCAGCTCCATCTAAGCCCTTAGACCCACTGGGCATTGGCTTGCTGAGTGTAACCTGAAATCTTAAAACACTTTCTAGATGAACATTTAGGTACAAATGAGGGCTGGTTTGTCTCTCAAGTCAACACTTAAAATGAAAAAGCTGATGATGTTTTCATTGAGGTGGAAAGAGTGACAGACAGCCTCTTGACAGCGGATTACAAGGAGAAAGAAAACAGAGCTAAAGTTCTGTTTTCACTTTCCACTGCAGAGTGAAGGAGGGAGGTCGGGGGGCTGGGGAGGAGATTGGAAGTGGGGAACTGCATTTTTCCTTGTGTTTTTTTGTTAGGCTCAGTTTCACATATATCACCATGGCTAAATTAAAAGGCCAGTATTCTGCTGATGGATGGGCAGTAGGTTTGCTTGGAACCACAGGAACTCTCAAGATAACATTGGCAATACCCAGGCCAAAGGGAAATTGACAGTATAAGCTGACTGTTAAGCTTCCCTTCCGTGGACTGTAGCCCAATCCATGCAAGCTCTTTCCGTACGCATCTTTCTACAGCAAAATATTTTAGACATCTTTTAGGGCCCAGTCCTCAACAAAGTACTTAAAGACAGAGGAGTGGAAATTCACACGGAACTCCCCCGCAAAAGCTAGAAATAGGAAAAAAAAGCCTCATGTATCACAAGAAAAAAAGCAGAGCTAATTATGGGGTACGGATGAGTGCTCTGAGCTGTACTCCACTTGCCAGTAGGAGTATTTCCAACAAAGAATTGGTCTTCTCCAGGTAAAGGCAGCAAACACAAGCCATGACAGAAAACATCCACAATTACAGCATGCTTAAATGAAAGCAAGAGGAAGTTTTCAAGGAACTCACATCCTTGGCATGATGGAGGTATACTCCTCATCCCATCAGGTCCAGTCTGTCATCTTTAATGGGAAATTGTAATATCTTGTCATCTCACTGCTGCAGCCCATGTCTCAGAATCAAGCTATCTGTCTGTCCTTCCAGATGTTTTTATTTCCCTTGTTCTGACATAGCAGGCTGTTCGTGTAAGTGGAGGCCTCCAACCCTAGCATTTCCAGGAAGAACAACTTTATTGTCTCTGATGATACAAGTATTTCTGGATGCTGGGCCAGTCTGTGTGGGCACAGGGGACCTGGAGGATGAGAAAAAGCAGGTACTCCTTCAGTGACCTTCTGCCCTCTTGCTGCTTGCCTATCTTTGCCCATATACCTCTGGACAGCAGTAGCAGGAATGGGAAAGTTGGGTGTCTGCCCAGTCAATACATCTGTTTCCAAAGGAAAAATTGCTTGTTACTTTCCAAAAATAAAGTTCCTCCTCAGTGTCCTTCAGATTAGGTTCCTCACAATTTGCTCCATCTCCTGAAAAAATACCAACAAACCATCAAAATGAAGCTACCCATTATGTCTGACAAATCTTGGCCAGGTTCATCTCTGCATTCTCATGGCCAGAATAAACACTGCAAAAATCCACCATGCACATGTTCAGCACTGCCTTTCCTTCACCGCACACACTCATGCCTAAGTTTTAAAAAATAAAATTGGAAATAAACAAAGTAAAAGATGACTGAAAGAAATCACACATGCAGTGAATGTGAACCCAGATGGAAATGCTTGACATGTTATAAAATACATTTTATTTTTAAGGAAAACCAAAAAGATAGAAGTAGAGACACTTCTACACTAAATCTGACCCTAGAGTGAAAGGCTCAAACTGTGGCAGAAGTGAATGATATTCCTGCATGGCTTGGCACCAGAGTATCTAGCATGTGAGTCGCTCTCACTGAAATGCAGGAAAGAATTAGTCCCTGAGGCCAGTATGTAGCCCAGAATAGGCCTCTACCTATAGCAAAGCAACAATACAGGGGAGACAGAGATAGAGGATTTGAAAGACATCAGATCCACGGTGCAACATGGGCAGCAGGACACCAGGGAGTGGTTGTGAGGATGGGACAGCACTGGTGAGCAACAGAAACTAGATTTTGAAAGGAAACTACTAGTACAAGTCAGAGATGCAATAAGTTCCAAATGCAAGTTAGTGAAGATGATTTTTTTCTGTGGATTAGTTGGGGTTTTTTCACTTATGTTGTTTTGTAGTTGTTCAACCTGATCATTTGAATTTCATCATTGGTAAATTATATTATTTTTTGTATGCAGAAGTGCAACCAGCTATTGACAAAGAAAGAGGCAAAATAGAAAGTGAAGATGTAAGTTCAGCAAAAGAAAGAGTAAGAAAAATCAAAAATGCAGAAATCATGTTGAATGTCAAGTGTAAGGGCATCCACATGTATTTATGTGACTTTTTTTCTGACGTTTGCTATGTTACATTACATTTTCCTGGTGGAAAAGATAGACACCTAAAGAACAGAGGAGCCCATCTTAGACTGGTGACAGGAGGGCTGACTAAGAGCAAAAGATGTTTGGACTTACAGATAACTCAGGGATGGCATCTGAGGCTGTTTTGTATCTGCAATGTAAATAATTGCCATGGACAGAATATTTTCCTGAGCCAATTCGGTAGTAGTCAGCAGCATTACAGTAGACATGTTTCTGGCCATGAGAACTTTGAGATCTTTTTCCTTCCTGTTGAGGAGCAACATGAGTAGAAAGAGTATATGCAACCTCACCAAATCAAACCAAGGCTGGGAACTTGTGGCTGACAACATCTGGGAGAAAAATTAATTCATTTTGAAATGTATTATGAGCTGACTATGTCAACCTGTTAAAGGAAGCATGTCCACAGGCCATCCATTAAAGATGATTTTGCCTGTGGAAGCTGCTTGTAGTGAGATGTTTTCCCCATGGTCTGTGCTGTCCACCTTCAACATGTCGTGCCATGTTACCATATCTACTGCAAAGTGAAGCAAGCAAAGGAGCTCCTCAGCAGGTGTCTTAGTCTCAGGGCCACTCTTCCTTTGTAGATAGATAGGCACTAGATAAGGTAGTCCTTTTGATTGATTTAATCACAAAAGCTAACACGCAAGGGAGATAAAAGACTTCTTCTAGCTCTCTTCTTTACATCTCTCATTATCTGCTTTATACTTTCATGGCTGGAGAAAACATATACCCGCATCCAGGATCTTTGGCACACAACCTTTGGTCTATGATCTTCAGTATTCAATGGTTATTAAACTTTGATCCCAGGCCCTGAACGTATTTTCTGCGTTGCTTTTCAGGAGGACAAGGAGTGAGTCTGGCCATTTCAAAGTACAGTTTCTCGAAAATTAAGAAAATTAAGGAAACAGAACTATCAGGAGTACAAGCAGAGCTATTCCATACCTACACAGTGGTGTATTTCTAAAAGCCCTGAAGTCTAAAGTTAAATGAAATTATGGTGATAATATGGTGGAATACCCCTTGACTTCCAGCAGAAGTGGTGTAAGGACCTTGCATCCTAAAAATGGAGTAGTAGTGTCCCTGTTTACAGGTGCATGAGGAGAAAGTGGCTCTTAGGAACCATACAGTTTTGTTTGTTGTTCTTCCCAGGCCAAATACACATCCGTAGCAGAGGAAAGAAAAATGCATATATGCAGATATGTGTTTGCAAAATATTCAAGGAGGAGGAGAAATGGAAATTGGTATGCAATGGAATTGACATGAAATGCAACTGTACAACTTCTGTATTTGTTTGGGCACTGACAACAGGACAGAGGAAATTTATCTTCAAAAGTCCATTGTAGGACCCCTCTTCTTTCCTTTGCTTCCCTCACTGTGATCTTTCTTTAGTATAAGCAGTGTGACACACCTTTGCTTCGCATAATTCAGTATTTAGAAGTGTGCAAGAGCCCAAGAAGGCAGAACAGAAATAGTTGCCCATGTACTGGGGAAGACTATGCAGCAATCTTCAAATGCAGAGCCCAGTACTTAAGATGTCTTATTAATTATCATTCTGATAAAAGAAAAGAGACCTTCAAGCTGCAAGGAAAAGCAGGCAGCTGGGTCTCTAGGCAGCAGATAACAAATGGAGGCTGCATTTGGACCAGAAAAAGGGATTCTGTTTGCTTTCCTACTGGCGTTTCTCCCCATTGGTTGCTGAAAGATGTATATAACAATTACACCAACAAAGAAACAGCTGTAAGATTGGGTAGGCTCAGGCCATGACTGCACGAGCAGATCAATACAATACTGTGGTCCATCTGCTCTACTTGTGAGGGTTCACTCTACAGGCTTTTCCTGCTTCCAGACTGTGTGCCTGACCACAGTGCAACAGCTGCCCAGGCCCCTTCCCAGCCTAGAAAGTGGAAGAGATACAAAGCCAGAGGAAACTGTTGCCCCATAAAAAGAATAAATTTCTCTCAGGTCACATCATGTTCTATCCTACAAGCTTAATATAAGAATATTTGTAGTATGGTAGGAAAAAAGTCAATTTAGCCATGTTTCCTGTGTCATGGAGATCAGCACTGGAGGCCTAGGGAAGACCAAAAGGAAAAGACGTCAACATACAGTGATAACATCCAGCATGATCTTCCAGCTTCCAGATATCTGCAATTCACAAGCTTCAGAGCCAGCATAT